>NC_067168.1:9758704-10080371 GCF_903995435.1 Acomys russatus | reverse complement strand
GCCTTCTAATTACAGTTACAATTTGACAGCAGCCTTAAGCTTCAGCCTCGGTGGCTTCCCATCCATGCCACTGTATGCTCAAACTATGAGCCAAAATAAACCCTTTCATCCTAACGTTGCTTTTGTTGGGTTATTTTGTCACAGCAATAACACAAGTAACTAATATAGTGACCCATACTGGAATGTTGATTGGACATCTTGTCTATCATTCAGGGTACTGAGAGAGAGAGAAAGAGAGACAGACAGAGAGAAGGAAATACTACTAAGGAGTTTAGAGTCATGTGAAGACAGAGGTGAGTTAATTCAGCATTAGGGTATCACTTTAACAATGGTCAACACTGGGAGCCATGAATAACATAGGAGTAGACACCAGATTCTCTTGTAGAGAGGAAATTAGTGGCTTTGGGAAAGGTTAAGTGCTGCTACTCAAAATTAGTAGTGTTTGGAAGAGAAAATCTCCAGTCTGACCCCAAACCTAATGATATCGAGTGCCAAGAATAATTTCAAATTTCTCTTTTTCTGAATTTCAGAAATAGCCTGAGCTATACTACAGAAAGACCATGTCTGAGTTGTCACTTTCTTACCTATGGGATCATGTCTGAGGCCTTATCTGCTTACATATAGTTCATCTCCCTGCTGAAACTATGAACCCTAATTATTCACTGTGAACTGGACCTTTGTACATTCATTTAGGAAATTTTGTGTATTTAAATTGCAGTTCTTATTTATGCTTTCAAGTTATTATCTTTAGGCTGAAAATCAGTAGAATTTTTTTCATGAATACTAGTTCATTTCAGAAGTCAAAATGCAATGGTTGTAATGTAACTTCATATAAATGAGGCCATTTGTCCTTGATGATTTCCCTACTGGATCAGGTTTTAGAAATGCTACTCTTTTGAGGACAGCTTTGTACATGGATGCATCTTCCAGATAAACAAGTTTTAAAGCCACAGCTGGCGGTGCATGTTTGTCTTGATAGCAAACACATCAGAAGAATATGGTCCTCATCGTTTTCTTGCTTTTGCTTTCAATTCCATCCTCTGATGGACCCCCTTTTGTTTGTTGTGTGGTTTGATAGGACATATTAAGGGAACAGATGCATCAACGGTGTGAGAACCTATTTGAAGCGCTGAAGCTTCCTTTATAAACTGTTTTCTCCTACAACTTCGTGGGACTGCAATGTCTCTGTGTACTAGCAAGGTAAACCTCTGAGATCCGTCATGATCTTTACCAGTTCTGAATGACATGGGTGGCAGTCAGGGCTGTGTTCTTTGTCACACAACTTTATTTCAGCAACTCTGAAAAAGAAAGAAATAGCAGGGAACTATAAATTGAAACAGTTATGCAGGTATTTTCAGAAAACTGACAGAATATTTGGGAAACTATTTTTCTAACCCAATCTGTAGAAATATTTATATTTGAATATATTGCTGCAAGTTGATATTTTTCCTTTAAAACCTGTAATATATATTTTAAATATATAGATTACACAAATTTATTTCTCAAATACAGGTCAGAAATTGACTTGGTTTTTTGATGATGAGTCATGAGAGACAGAGGTGGAGATTGAAGAAGCTTGTAGAACATTAACAATGTTAAGGACACTTTTAGACTTTTGTCGATTATATTAATTCTAGCCCAGATATCTTTGGAACTGAGTTATAAGACACAAATGTCTTATGAGAAGAGCAAAATGCTCCCGAAACCTAACGTTCCCTGAAGCTTCAGGCATGGATGTCTTCTACCCGATTACCTATTCATTTCTGTACATGCATTATTTAAGATTTATGAAGGTCCTCCGCCTATATTGAACAGTCAGTTCAGCACTGTCTTTAAAACTGCATTTCTAGTATCCAGTGAATTCCCTTCAGATTCAAGCTTTGCTTCATCCTGACCAAGTCACCTTGAGAAAGGAAGTTATTGTCTCCAAGTTTTAGGGTCCATATGTAGAAGATGAAGAATATGATTGACATGAAAATTAAATGAGGATATCCCCAGAGAGCTCATAACAAAATGTCTGGCACACGGGAAAGGTATTCACTGTCACTGAAATATCAGACAGACATATTGTTCTCTTTATACTTAGACGTCTCAGCAGAGTGACTGTGGTCTTTATTCAGTAAAGCTGGCAGCAATATAAGAACATGCACTGAGGAGAGTAAGCAGGCACCAGAGGAGAAGGAGGTAGATAGAATCATTCCTTTTTGTGGTTTCTGTGTGATTATTTATCCATACTCTTCCTGACAAAAGCATCCATCAGAATTGTTTGTTGTGTCCAGGACAAAAACTTATTTTCGAAGGTATGATCTCTGGCATTACATCTAAAATTAGAACAGGACAACAGGAAAGAAAAGTAGATATAAATGCTCTCTACGCCTCCAAAATTATTGCCAGAAGCATATTAAAATTGAACAGAAAAAATTGCTGTATTAAAAATTCATAACTCAACACATTAAGACTTTATATAGCTTAAATAGCTAATTAATTTACAGAGTCAATCCAAAGTATAAAATTATTGAGTATGAAATATGATTAGTCATTTATTTTTAATATCAAGTTTGATGAGATATAATTCATTTCTTTTGAGCTATATGTTAACACAAAGTGCAGTCAAAGAACAGCGTTTCTATTAAAATATAAAAGAAGACAAAATAAATGTACATCTTAGGGTTCTACATTTCTCATTGTAGACAGAAAATATGTGTTAAACTGATTTGAGATCTAGGAATAAAGTGTCATGTCACTAGAATAGGATGAGAAGGAAGTAAAGGGTGGAGACATGGTGGCTCATTTAAAGGAGAGAGTATCAGACCAGCAAGATGGCTCAGTAGGTAAAAACTTAATGCCACACAAGGCTGAGGACTTGAATTCAATTCCTAGAACACACAGGGAAAGGACAGAACTGACCCCCCAAAGTCAATCTCTGATGTCCACACAGGCACCGTTGGAAGAGAATGGGTAGACAAGGCTGTAATTAATAGAATCTGTTTGGAAAACTTTGAAACTAGACACATACCAGCCCCTTTCTTGTCAAGAGCTTTTATTAAATTTTGAGTAGTTTTAATTAGATTTCAATTTTTAAAATATATGCAGCTCCCTGGAGGATACCTGTTTTGTATTTTAAACAATGACTTGTGCTACCTTCAGTCATGCGGTTTAACCTCTCAGCTTCTACAATATTTCATGTGTACAGTGATGACAACAACAATGTCCTGTGATGGTATAAACACTCTGAACACATATTGGAGTTTATCAGGAGCCACACTAAGAACGCTTTCCATGTTTCATTCAGTAAAATGCCCAGAGGCTGGCCCTGGCATCCTACATTTAAATACACTCCATATACATTCAGTTCTTATGCTATTGAACCATAAGGAACAGTAGATTCTAGAGTTTGATTACTGACAGATTAAAAAATGAGAGTTGCTTGGTGGCATAAATCTATATTAATAAAGCCACTGTGTATTGGGATCAGAATTTAGAAATGTAATGGTTTTCAAAAAATTAAAAGATATAACAATTTTAAACCTATTTATATGAAATGAAAAACAAATAGTATGTGATATACTATACTGCATTGGTATATAGGACTTTCAAAATTGAATAAAAACAAACACAAATAAATAATAAAATTTCCTCAAATGATTAATATAACAAAGACATAGAAATCTACATTTATTCCTTAGGTTTGTCAATTATAAACATCCATAATTTGCCACTAAGACTTCATTCAAAGTTTGCAAAACCATAAAGACTCCTAGGTTTTTAGCCAGACATTGTAAACACTTTATATATTTTAAGAAAGTTAATAATTATGCAGACATGCATTTTCTTTATATTATATGATTTTCCATTCAAAGCACACATACATATTGGCTTATCAAAAGAATTAATAGAAAATGTATTTTCTTTACCCAGTATCCCCTCCTCAGAATTAGAATGTGAAAAAAATGAATGCAATTCTGTTTGAATCAATTCTAGTTGGCTACTTGTCTACCTTTTAGAATAAAATTGAAAAGACTCACACAAAATTTGTCTGTCATATAGAAAAAGAAGCCAAGGATACAAGAGAGAAGTAATTCAGAAAGTATTCATCTCAAAACACACTTTCTAGCCATTTTTTTAAAATGCCAAGACAATTTAACATTCTGGAATTTTCAATAGTGAAAGATAGAAATAATAAGTACCCAAATATATCTTAATTTTTTTCTTTGCAGACTAGAACATGTTATTGCTGCTGGTTCAGCTCCCAGTAATGTAAGTGAGGATCCATTTAGCCAAGGCCTTGAATAGTTCCCAATAGTACTGCACACTTTTTATGAAGTCTTACTACTTTTGAGCAAAGTAGGGAGGTGGAGGGAATTGAAAGTAGAAAAACAACACATTATGAGGCTGTAGGAGACGGATAAGCATTTAGGAGTACTTAGAGTCTGCAGAGAAGCCTTTCCTGAATTTGCTTTGTTTTGTTTCTGTGCCAATTCTACTTCCCCAGAAGACTATTAAATACATAATTCACAGGTTGCAATCCCTTTTGTTCATTAGTTTATCAACTAGTTGCAAGCCTAATTCTATGCTCCTATGTCAGTAAGTGAAACAAACAGAAAAAGCAACTGAGTTCTCAGTATACCAATTATTGTAGACTTAGATTTATCTAAAGCAAAGTTCTGCTCAAGTTCAGGTTAGAAGAATTATAATTATAGTTTAGAGTGTTTTTTTTCTACAACCAGTCTCATATATAACCGTGCCCATATAGCCATACCATTTCTCATGCATTACAACTCATTACTTTATTTGAAAATCACCATTATGTGGGCAGATGAAACGATATTTCTCAAAAGTCATCAGAGTTCTTTATTTTGAGCTTTGAAGTATTACAAACTAGCAAATGACTACCTCGATCACAGAGTTAGATTTGTTTCTTTCTCTGAACTTGTTTTTCCTTTTTTCATTAATCCTTTGAGAATTTCATGCGATGATTTTTCATCATACACTCCGTCTCTCAATTCATCCCACATCCACCCTTCCTTTTCACACACTCAACTATATGTCCTCATGGCTTTTTTTTTTAATTCACTTTAAATCCCTTCTCACCTCTCAGTCCTACCCTCCATCCCTCCCTTTTTCCCCATCCCCCTCCCCTATTTCTCAGAAAAGGGAAGCTTCCCTTCCCATCCATCTCAGTTCATCATGTAGTCAAGTGACATTAGGACTGAGCATGTCCTCTTTCACTGAGGCCTGGCAAGGCAGTCCTACCATGGGGAAGTGATCATAAAGCTGACAAAAGAGTCCATGTCAGAGACAGCCCCCATTCCCCTTACTACAGGTCCCATATGAAGCCTGAGCTGTACATCAGCTACATCTTCATTGGGGGGCCTAGGCTGGTCATTGGTTGGTGCTTCAGTCTCAGCAAACCCCTTTGGGAAGCCTTATTTACTCTTCACATTGTAAAAGTAGCTTTTATTCAGCAGATGTAAGTTTTGTCTTGGAGGACTATTGCTGAACTCTGACTGTCTGGTTCAACTCAGCTGTTCTGGCTCAAACTCCTCTTAAAGCTGTCTGTTTCGAACTGGCTTCGCTCAGTTTCTGACTGAATTTCTTTGCTTGGCCTCAAATTAACTCTAGCACTCTGTTCTAATCTTCTGCCTCCTTCTCACTGTCTGGCTCATCTGCCTTGACCTGTGTCTAGTTTGTTCTCTCTACAACTTGTCTCTGTAAAACTGTCCAGATAAATCTGCCCCTCCCTCTTCCTCTATGTGCTGCTTTCTCTTTTTTTCCAAAGATTTTATTTTATTTTATTTGCATATAAATTTATATTATTACAAGTAAATTAAAAAATTACATACAGCAAGAAGAACCACGAAACAATCAGGGATTATACAAATGTTACATTCATAGGGTTTGGCTAATTGTATTTGTCAACCTTGTAGAAAGCATCTTTCCCATCTTAATGAGTCTAAAATACTGAATGAGAATCAATATACATCATATCTCATCTCTGTCAAATTAAAACATTTATCTACACCTAAAAACATCTTAACCCCTAAGTAGCTAAGGTTAATTCTAAGACCAAACTATCTTGTCTTCAACCCCATCATAGACTTGAGAAGGAATGAAACTTAATTACTTGTGTGAACTGGAAGTGCAGTGCTGCTCTTTTAAGTCGAGACTCTTTCCTCTCCATCCTTGTGAGAGTTGGGTGTTGGAATAATCTCTTGTGCACTGTGTAAAAGTTGTCTTTCTATTATTCAAATGCTTATTTCTGTACCAGTAGAGACCTGATTACAGGTTAGACTTTAATATTTTTATTCTTATGGATGGAGAGTGTTTTGCAAACACTCTTTCCAACACCTTCTGTTTGGTTTAATAAGAATTCTGGTGCCCCATTTTTGACCACGTCCCCTGCGTGCGGAGGCCTGGGGGCACTCAGAGGAAGGATAGCAGGCTACCAAAAAGAGACTTGATACCCTATGAGCATACACAGTGGCAGGAGGTCCTCCTCAGTCACAGTCGTAGGGTAGGGGAGTAAGGGGAAAATGGGAGGGAGGGAGGAATGGGAGAATACAAGGGATGGGCTAACAATTGAGATATAATATGAATAAATTAATAAAATATATTTTAAAAAGAGATGAATGGCCTGTGACAAAGGCAGGAGGGCATAGGTGAGAGAGGTAGGAACTCTGGAAAAGAATCAGGCACAAGGGAATCACCAGCCAGATACAGGGGAAGAAACAGGTGCTGGCACTAAGGAAAGGTAACAAGCCATTTGACAGAACAATCTAGATTAAAGTAAATGAGCTAATTTAATTTGTAAGAGTTAGTTGGGAGCCTAACCTAAGACCAAGTTGTCATAATTAATAAAAGGTCTCCATGTTATTATGCGGGAGCTGGTGGTCCAAAGTCTCTTTATAGTTAGGCATATCCTACCTCTGACTCATTCTGTCAAATCTCTCTCTGCTTTGTCACTTTGTCTACCCTTCAGTTAGACATCACTTTCAAACATGGCTGCTTCCTTCTGCAAACTAACCTTATTGTTTGGGATTAAAGGTGTGTACTAAAAGAATATCTATATGCCAGCCAGAGAGATTAAAGCTGTGTGGCATGTCTGCATTCTAGCCTGAGCACACAGTCCTAGATCTTTAGATGTGATCCCTTGCCAGAGACGTCATGTTGCTGGAATAAAACTCATCCACAACCCATATATGCTGCATATGTGGCCCTCTACTGGGCTTGGTTGACTTAGCAAGGAGAATACTCTTTAGGAAAATATACCTTTTCTGTCCTAGCACCCATCAGTTGCCATTGTTTCCTTAGTTAGTGAGTGAGCTTTCTGTCCATCTCCCCTCTCTGTGAGAGGATGTTGTCTGTCTTGTCACAGGTGATGTACATGTTGTCACACTGCTCTGAGATCATATGTGAAACTGTCTTGATGTGTTCAGAAAATACTCTTTCTTTGTAGCCACCTACCACCTCTTGCTCTTACAGTCTTTCTGCCTTTTTTTCTAGAAATTATTCGGGATAATTCACATCATTTATCTATGCAACAGTTCTATGTTCTGTGAGTTGAAAAGTGATAAAAAGCTATGAGCCTCCAAACATTTCAAACCTTCAAGCCAACAGACAATGGTAAAATTATTCAGTCTGTACTACCAAAAGCTATGTTCCCTCAATAGTTATTTAATAAATGTGCAAATCTATCTTTTTCCTTATGAAATAAAATATAATATTTAATCCAATAAATAACGAGCATGCAAAAAATGTGTGCCTACCTGTTAAGCAACACAATAAACGTTTTTGTGACTTAGAACCTGGATGAATGATCAATCTTGAGAAATTCTTTTTCAATTATTTCTTTAATTTTTTAAGATTTTAATATAATTGTATCATGTTCCCTCTTTGGTTGTTTCCTCCAAACAATCCCATTTATCCTACCTTGGTCTCTTTCAAAGTTTTGTCTCCTTTTCATTAATTTTTCTTGTATACATATATTTAAGTAGATATGAATATTTTCTTAAATACCTGAATACAAGCTGCTCAGTCCCTATAATATAATGTTACTTATATTATTTTTTCAGGGCAGACTATTTCTCTTGCTCTCAGTATTATTTAATTACATGTAGTTCTTTGTGTAGTGTTCAGGCCTCATGGGATTCCTGTGTGGCCCCCCTCCACGCTATACACTTCAGCCTGTCTATTGTTATTGTTATTATTCTGTTCATGTTTAGGCGGCCATGTTAGTGAGACTTTGTGGGTGCATCTTCCGACAATGTTAAGAATCTCGAACAGAAGCCTTCCTGATCCTCTGGCTTTTTAGAAACTTCTTGCTCCGTCTTCTGCAATCATTCCGGAGCCTTAGGTACAAGAGTTGGATTGTAGCTGCATCCTTTGCGATTGGGTCTACACCTCTACACTTTGATTTGTTGTGGTTTTGTGCAATGGTCTTCATTTGTTGCAAAGAGAAGTTTCCTTGAGAAGTGAAGATTCCATTTATCTGTGGGAATAAAGACAGATATTTAGAACGTAGTTAGGCATTGTGCTGATTTAGTAAAGTGGCGGTTGTGGGTTTTCCTCCAAGATCACAGATTCACTAGGATTGGAGAGTTGTTTAGATTTCCAGTGCTAAGTATGCCTTCCTTGTTTGGGCAGTTTTTAAAATCGAATTAGAGAACAATTTTGAGAATTTAAACTCATTCCATCGTAGTGATTTCTTTGAAGACAGAGCAAAAGCATCACAAGAGATTGAGAGTGGTCACTTTTTCTTTTCCTCCTTTCATGAATCTATAATTTACCATCACCTGTTCCCTTCCCTCACTAAGCTATTGATAAAATATTAAAAGCTTTAATAAACACACAAACAGTTCTTGGTGTCATGTTTCTGAAATGAGAAATCCACTTGGTCCAAGGTTTGGGACTTTTTTCCTCACTTACTTCTTAAAATCTTTATAAATACAGACAAGTGTATAAGAAATTATGGACTAATTTAAATTTTAAACAACTTCATGGAGATTGGATGATTTGAATTGAATCTGGCAACCTGTTAAACTTGACTAGTCAAAAGAAAGCCTATCCTTAGTCTAGTTTATACACTGAACTCAACATTTGGGTGTCTGTTTCATGTAGGATTTACAAAACTGCATTAAATAATTACTTCCAGTTATTTATTTAGCAATTACTGCTCAACTATTTTAAAATAAAATCATGATAGTGCCCATTACTCTGTGACTTATATTCACAGCTTCATCTCTTCAACATTCTCTCTTACCATGTGTGGTCTTCTATTGCTCTTGTTTTCTATGCATAACAATACCAATGAAATTTTCTCATTGATAAGAATAATAGCTGCGTATGTACTGTGCATGTCTTTCTGGGTCTAGGTTAAACCACTCAGGATGTTTTTCCATCCATTCACCTGTCAATTTCAAGGGTGGATGGGAGCAGGACTGGAACAGGGGGATCAAGTGGAGGTCTGGCTCTGTCATCATTAAAGAAGCTTCTTCCTTCACCAGATGGGAACAAATACAGAGATCCACAGCCAGACAGCATTCAGACAGTGAGAGACCTTGGAACACTCAGCCCTAAATGGGACATCTTCATCAAGTTTCTCCCCTCAAGGTGCAGAGAACCCTGTGGAGGAGAAAATAGGAAGTGTAAGATCCAGCAGGGATAGAGAGTACCATGGAAACAAGACTCTCTAATCTTATACTGTAAATGCACATATGTATTGACAAAAACTGAGGCAGCATGCATAGGACCTGCATATGTCTGAACAAGAGGGGGTCCGAGATGAAAGGAGAAGTGATTAACTCTTGCAAATGAAAACTTAGTTTCCCCCAAAAGAGTCTCACTGGGTAAGCAAACTACTCTTAAGGGCAGACTGCATATCTAGCAATAGATAACCAACGGAAAGTGAACTGAATGGCATTTTCATCTTGTAATGCCGTATCATGGCTTTTCCTTCTTTAAATATGTAATTGTTTATTATTTATTTTGCTTATATATTATTTTCTATCTTTTACACTTGTTTTCTGTGTATGTATTAAGGCTTTCTGAGTAGTGTTTTTATTGACCTCCTTAGAAGGTAAACTAGTGGATCTCTGTTTCTTGTGCTTTTTCTCGGGTCATCTCCTTTTTGTTTGTTTTATCTGATTCCAATGTGTTGTTGTTTTTTCCTTACATTTTGTCACTCATTTGCCTTATACGTCCTTTATGTATATATTTTTGCTTCAAAATATCAACTCTCTGTTTCTTGTGCCTTTTTTTAGCCTCTTTTCATTCTACTTGTTTTGTCATATTGTGACATGTTTTGGTTTATCATATTGTATTATATTGATTATATTGTATTACTTAGAAGTCTGCTTGTTTTCTAATGAGAGACAGAAATAAAATTGCTCTAGATAGGAAAACAGGTGGAGAGAGACTGGCGGAAGTAGAGGGAGAGAAAACTGTAGTAAATATATATTATATTTAAAAAAATCTATTTTCAATAAAAGAAAAAAGATTTTAAAATTAGATCTTCAAAAAGTAGAATGAAAAAAAGATGTGATTGTTAACCTGAAAGACTGACTAAAGAAATTAATTAAATGATTAATGTAATGAGAAAAATGGTACTGATGATTTCTTTACATTCAAGAGTGCATAAGCATAAAGAAAAATTTTTCAGAAGGCAAAATAGTAGCACCATATTATGTGTGAAACGTCCCTCACAAGAGCTTAATGGACAAAGGGATACATTTTAGAAGCTGGCTGAAGGGAAAGTAAATTTAGCCAAGTGAGATGAAAGGAAAGTGATCAAAGGTTGCCCCTGATTTGCCTGCTTGAAGGCAGAACAGTAATAAGTGGGAAAGATGAACCGTAGAACTTATTTTCACATTTCTTTATTTTCATTTGTAGACAACAAAATTGCAACTTGATAAATGATAGCCAACAGAAGAACATATTTATATATATATATACACGTTTTAATACATATATGTTTATATATATATATAATATAAAATGTGTACAGTTGTGATTAAAATTAGATGATGGATGATGACAAAGTTCAATTTAGAAGCGAACTGTCCAAATAAGCCTCCAAAGTGGAGAATGTCCTTTAAACTTTAAAGAAAAGAGAGCACAAATTATATATATATATATGCTAATCAGGAAGTCAAGGACACCCTGTGCTGCATAGTAAATTTTAGATCAGATTGAGCAATGTCTTGTCTAAAAGCAAGGATAAAAACTAAACAAAAATTTCACTTTTTAAACATATGGATAATAGTTTATATTAAAACCTTTCATTTTAAATAAATGTCCAAAGATCAGATAACTATTTCTATCATGTTATATTGGGTAACCTACTAAAATTATTTAAGAAATATTTTTCAAGTCATTTCTATGGCAATATATGTATTTTTTCTTTTATGGTCAACTTCATTAGATTGATGGGAGAAAACACTCTCACAGGCCCTTTGGCAGATATGCTGTATTTGTCAAATATTCCAATATTTCACACAAGTTATTAATATTAGCTCAGAATGTAATATCCTTGGAGAACTGCTTCAGTGACTTTTTTTCACATAAAGATTTTATGAACTTCAAGGTAAAAATGATATATTTTGGCACTTCCTCCACATTTACATATGACTTTATTGGGGAGATTATTAACAATTTAGAATATATTATGTTACATAAATTTGTAAGAAGTGGCATCCCTAAATATTAATTGTTGTGATTATTTACTTATCATGTAAATAATGTTAATTTTAAAATCAAGTCTATTGCCCACATTACCTATCCACCACCCCTTCATTATTGCCAGGAATCTAAATTATAAAATGATTGGTCAAGGTCATTCTTTAACGTTCAATTTAACATTTAAATTCAACAACTGCTATTGTTTCCACACACAGTCACTCAGTGCACATAAAGTAAGTGCAAATACAGCATTTTCATAGTTCCTCCTGCACAAACAGTTCAGTCATCTCACCAGAAGGGTTTTTTTTTCTTCCTCTCCTAACAAGAATAGTGAGTTAAAATTTCAGTTGTAATTTTAATACGTGTCCCTTAGAGGGTCTGTTTGACACAGCGGCTTTTAATCTATTATGAAAGAAGGCCACACTGTCTCCATTGAAGTCTATAGATTCCAGGGTGGTTTTGTTTTGTTTTGTTTTTGTATTTCCATGGTATTCTGTCTGAGTTTGAGAAGATCTAGACAATATTTTGTACATAAATTCTTAACAGCTAATGGTTAAAGTTGGCTTTTAAAATGCATGCATTTGCTGTGCTTCTCAGAATGCTATAGGTTTCATTTCCATGTAAATATTCTTATTCTAAACTCATAATTACCATTATTATTAATGCAGAATTCTACACTTAAATAATCAAAATATAACCACTATAATGTCTACAAGTGTTCACTATAGCATTTTAGATCATTTAAGAAAAGCCTAAAAAAAAAAAAAAAAAAAAAAAAACCGTCACAGAATGGTGAGGGGAACTGAGATCTTCTAGTCATAGAATATTATTGTGCAAATAAAAATTACTTCAGGCCACCAGTGGCCCGTGATCACCTTCCAGGGGGGAGCATTCCCCGACACTCACCACTCTACCTCTGCTAAAAGGAGTAGAGAAAAATGATATGATAGAACATAGAAATAATCATGATAGAAATAGAAGTAAAAAAATAAAATAAAGAAGTGATGAAATGAAGAGTTCGGTTTTTGAAAAGATTAACAAGATTGGCAAACTTTCATCCAAATCAACTAAAATATAAATAAAATAAAAGATAAAACAAAAATTAATAAAATCATAGGTGAAGTGTGTAATATTACAACAGACACCAATAAAATCCAGGACATATTACCAGAAACATTATTTCATGAGATTGAAACCTCTAAAAGAAATGGATGAATTTTTAAAAAATACGTATGGTGACCTAGGAGAGGGGGATAGGGTGAAAGCAGGAGGGAGGGAGGGAGGAATGGGAGGAAACAAGTGAGGTGAAAACAATTGTGATGTAATCTGAATAAATTAATTAAATAAACAAATAAAAGTAATATTTTCAAAATTAAATAATAAACAATACATGTGGCGTACCAATATTAAACCAAGGAAGAAATTGATCCACCACAAGCAATGGAACTGAAAAAAAAACAATAAAAGAAATTCCCTTAAACAATAACAAAAGAGCACAGGTCCAGATAAATTTCTACAGAATTTTATCAAGCCTGTATGGAAGAACTAAAATGAATGCTTCTCAAACTAGTCTATAAGTACAAGACTATAGAATGATTCAGAGTTCTTTATATGAAGCCAGCATCACATTTGGTACCTAACCCTGATTAAGATACAGCAACAACAAAAAGAAAATTTTTGTCCAGTCCCCTGATAAACATACATTCAAATACTCTCAATAAAATATGTTAAAAGTATATTCAAAATTGTATCAAATTATTTCTATTCATGTAATGTCTGTTAATACTCACAAGACAAATCACCACACTCCTGATAGTTTAGGAGAAGCAGTTTGTTCCTGTGAAGTCCTGCATACTCAAGGTCTGAACCCACCAGTAGAGCTGTGTTCTTGTTTGGCTCCAGAAAAGAACCCTCTCTACTGATTCTACTAGCTGGGGGTTTCTAGCTATCAGAGGACTGTAGCTTTAACCCTAGGATTATAGCTTCATAGCTATAACTTATCACTATTTTTTTTTCAAAAGAATGGCTACCCACTGCTTTATCTGTCAAACTTTCTTTTTCTAACAAGTACCCTTTTAGATATTATATAATATAGTCATAAGGATATAATTTGTTAGTAAGCATATGATTACATGAGCATATGTTTTTGAGAATCAAAAATAAAACTACAGTACCCCCTACTATTTTTCCTTCCCTTAATAACAACTCTCACACTGAAATGCCCACATTTGCCCTGTACCACAATAACACTGTCATCTTGTAATGTGCTTGTGTCTCCATATGCTATTTCTGTTAAACATCAAAGTTTCATGGGCCCAGAACTTTATTCTGAGACTCTTCATTATTAAGACCTATGCACTTAAATACTTTGGGTGACTTTATTTATACTCATATTCGACACATATATGTAAAACTTTGTATTATGGAATGCTTCACTTCTTGGTACCATGTTCTACTTGGACGTATTTGCTATTCCTCTTTTATCATTCATTCACTCCTTATAAGTTTAAATTTTTTTTTCACATTTTCAAATAACATCAACAAATAGAAAATGCATTTGTTTCCGGTCTGAATCGGGATTCTGAACCTCAGTATCCTTTTCTACAAGTGTATAAGAAGTGAAAGAAATGGTTGAGGGCATAGGTAAGATGAGGACGTGTGTAAGGATGGTGTCTGATGTCAACTCTCCAAAGAAGCTTGGTTGTGAAGCCTTAGTAGGTCTACAGAGGATGTGAGGGCAAAGATATCTTTGATTACATAGCGTTTGTGTTCTGTTTGAGTTGAGAGAGGGAATGTTGAATGGTAGTTTCTTCATGGTTTGATACAAAGGAAATACGATAGTTGTTGGCAAACAAAATCTTAATGCAATATGAAATGGAGTCTAATAATGAATGATAAATTTGATCTCCAGAGGAAAAAATTGTTTCTCAGAGATGGAAATAGAAGATTTCTTTCCGTGAAAAACTTGTAAATTCACATAATTCAAATGGATTATAGGAAATTCCGTGCACCTTCTGTTTCTGTGAGAGAAGGTCATCACTGATTAGTGGGTTTGAACACATGAAGTTTGTGAGTAGAGAAGAGAATTGGAAAGAATTTTCTCAGAGACAAAGAATTATCAAAGTCTAGACACAGAAAAGAACACTTGGTCATCTTGGAAGTTGGTCAGCCTTCCACAATTTTGACAAAAATACCTGAAAGAAATAAATGTAGAGGTAGGAAGGCCTATTTTGGGTCATGGTTTCTGAAGTTTTAGTCAGTGAACATTTGGTGCTTTTGCTTTATACTGGTGGTCAGGCAGAAATTCACATCATAGATGCTTATTGTAGAAAACTGGCTCACATTATAGTATCCAGAAAATAAAGAAGAGAGAGGCATAGGTCTCAGTTGAACAAGCACATGGTGGCTTGAGAGAAAAATGTCCTTCCTAGGCTCAAGTATTTGTGCATTTGGTCCTCAAGTGGAGGTTGATAGGGGGCATTTTTGAAGGTGCAGCCTTACTAGAGGAAGTATGTTATGGGTGGTGGGTACTGAGAGTTTATGATCTGGTCCCACTTTTTGTGATTCCTGTTTCATATTTACAGTGTATCAGGCTTCTGCTTCAACTGCCTGCTGCCATTTATTCACTGTCATTATTGTCTCTTCCTCTAGAACTATTGGTTAAAATGAACTGTTTCTTCTATTAGCTTTATCACAGCAACAGACAGAGAAGTGATTAATAAAATACTCTATAAGAGGATGCTCCCAATGACCTACTTCTTTCAACTGTCACACACTAAAATACCCACCACCTCCAATAGTACCATTAGCTAAGACCAAGCCTGTATTACTTGAGGTTTAAAGAGATGTTTAAGATTCAAATTATAAGACTCAAACATTCAGGATGATATTGATGTATCGGTTTGCTTAAATTTTCCCAGTGAAGAAGTGTAATCCAGTATAATAATACACTGCTGAAGGGTTTGGAGAGATGGTCACACTACCTACAGGTGGTGCCTCAAAGCTGCAAAGCATGTTACAAAGTGACTTTTGTCTTGGTGAAGTGATCACAAATGAGAAGCTAGATCATAGCTATTAGTGCCTCAAAGTCATATAATATTGGGAGCAAACTTGCATGCTCAGAAGCTATGTACAAGATAGAATCTCAACTTGCTCATTCTCATTCTTTGTTAGGACGGATGTGCTCACACTGGTGCGGGTTGTGCCTTTATCTCAATGCCTAGAATATTAGATTGTATAGCCCTAGCTTAGTGAGCATGATGTTGGAGCAAAAAAGGATAACGTGAACGGCACTTGGTGATCAAGAACATGAAGTAGCCTAGACAAGAGGCACACCTTTGCCGTGTACGAAGGTATCAGTTAAAATAAGGCCAGGTATTTCTCATTTGAGCAGGTGGCTGTGTTCAGCCACCAAGGCCTCTCCACTTCACATCTTTTCAGTTTTCCTAAGTTGTTCACTTGCTTTCAAAATGACATGTTTCTTTTCTTTTTTTCAGACTTATTTTGACCTGAGATCCATTATGTAACACCAAGTTACATAATGTCTTTGAATATCTCAGTTTTATTACATTATGAGAAGATTCATAATTAATTCCCATATGGCAATCCTAATTTTCCTCTTTTCTCTGTTCTTGGAATATAGATTGCCAAACTATTGCAGTCTTATCTCTGCTGTAATAAAATTAGTTTATCATGGAGATAGTTCATTAGCATAATTAAATTTAGAAATGTCATAATTTCTTAGTTTTTCCTGGTTTTATAACAATTTGTTAATTTTAGTTTGCAACCAATTAGTGAGAAGAAAGGTAGTGAGGCCAATTTTCAAATCTACAGACATATGAAGATGAAGTCAATGGTTTTTAACATCTATAAGCAACTTTTACAGGAATAGTTGCAAGTGACTTACTGTTAATTAGTATGTCTTGTACAAAGTAAACACACAGCATTTTTGAACATAATACAAATCCTGTCCTTCTAATTACCCTTCTTTACACAAAATAAGCACATGTTATTCCAGCTAGGAATAATAATTTTGAAAAGAAGCACGACTACTTACACAACTTTGCAGTCTTTGAATTTCTGCAGTTGTAGGGCTTAACTGCTCAGGAAAGCAAAACTGATTGCTCTTCTCCCAGTTCTCACACTGCAGCATCCCAAAATACTGTCACAATTCTATTTTTAACAAATTTAATTTCCTTAGAAACTGATTGTTCGTTTCTTTAATTACTGATCTTACTAGACCACGTGTATTTTTAAAGTTATTTTTGCAACGATCTAAAGGCTTCCTATATTTCCTGTAGGCTTAATCTTTTTCTGATCCCTTAAATCTATCCAGATCTTCTTATGCATCAATGATGTCCCTCTTGGATACACAATAAAAGACTGTTAAGCAGGAATAATCCATTGACTATACTCATGTGAAAGTCACCAAGAAACCTTATTTCTGATCTTCCACAAGGATATCAACTCCAGCCATGTCACAGATCAGTTCTGGACCCACTTTCTACTGGTATCCTTAATATAATCATTTCTAGAATGTCACATTAACAGCCGTCATGATGAAACACCCTGCTTCTTTTCACGGAGCCTCCATGTATCAGCAACATTTCTTGCTTATTTTATTTAATTTTTAATTTGTTTACTGTGTACCTCAATTGCAACCTTCTCCCTCCAACCACCCAGCTCCCCATTCCTCCCTCATACCCCCTCTCTCCCTACCCTAGTCCTCAGAAAGAGGAGCCCTCCTCCCCTAATATCTGGCTTCAGCCTATCTAGTCTCATGCATCCTCTTCACCTGTGGCCCGGCAAGGCTGCCCCACCTGGTGGAAGTGATGAACATGTGGGGACCATAGTGCATATCAGAAGTAGGCCCTACTCCCTATATTATAGGACCCACAAAGAGACTGTGTTGCTTATCTACTCCGTCTGAGCAGAGGGTCTAGGTCCTCACCATGCATGGTACTTGGTTGGTGCATCAGTCTCTGCAGCTACTCCCTCTGCCTGGATTTGTTGGCTCCATTCGTTTCCTTGTGGAGCTCTTGACCCCTTCAGGTCCTTCTATTCCTATATTCCTAACTCTTCCATAAGACTCCCTGTGCTCCACCCCAAAGTTTGGCTGTGAGTCTCAGCATATATTTGGGTCACTTGCTGGGTGGAGTCTTTCAGAGGACATTTATGAAAGGCTTTCTTTGTGTTCCTTCTCTTCAGCTGCTTCTGGTATCTGTTCTATTTGTCCTTCTGAATGGGAATTAAGCATTCTCCTTAGGGTCCTCCTTGTTATTTAATTTCTTTAGGTCTGTGTATTGTAGTGTGGCTATTCTGTATCATGTAGCTAATATCTGCTTATAAGTGAGTATATACTATGTGTATCTTTCTGGGTCTGGGGACCTCACTCAGGATGATTGTTTCTAGTTCCATCCATTTGCCTGCAGATTTCAAGCCTTTCTTGTTTTTAATAGATGAGTAGTATTCCATTGTGCAAATGTAACAGTTTCTTTATCCATTCTTCTACTGAGGGGCATCTAGGTTGTTTCCAGATTCTGGATATTATGAATAAAGCGGCTATGAAGATAGTTGAGAAAATGTCCTTGTATGGTGCAGCATCTTTCAGGTATAGCTGGGTCTTGAGGTAGAACTATTACCAATTTTCTGAGAAAGCACCAGATTGATTTTCAAAGTGGTTGTACAAGTTTGCATTCCCATGAACAATGGAGGAGTGTTCCCTTTTAACAATGTCCTCGCCATGTGCTGTCACTTGAGTTTTTTTTATCTTAGCCATTCTGATGGGTGTAAGATGGAATCCCAGAGTCGTATTTAATTCTTTTAACCTCCCAGAAGTATAGTGGCAGGATATCCTGTACTGGTCAAAGGCTTGTTAGTGTGACTTAGGGACTGTTGTGTGAATTTCCATCATTCTGCCTGTAGACCTAGGAAGGCTTAAATCTTTTTGAAGCAGGCTTTGTTACCCTGAGGAGGGCAGTAAGAAACAATCATTCTACTCAAGCGTAACAACTGGCCTAATCATAGGAAAATGGATGGAAAACATTTAAAGAAAGGATTTTTAGAATATTTCAAGCAATGCTAAATATAAAATGTCATGGTCATATGTATGAGACATTTTCTCCACAAGTTAGACTTCGTGATGTCCTGATGTTACTTTACTTCTTTATTGTATGATCAACCATAGATGTGCACCTCCTCACAGTTTATTACCATCATTTCCTTCCCTCTCATATCCTGGAGTACACTGCCTTTATGTTTCACACAGATTCATTTTCTGCTACTATGGTTTGGGTATGGTTTGTTGGTCCTCCAATGGTTCACAGGGAGGTAGGCGCTAGTGGGAAGTGCTTTGCCATTGATATGATTAAGGCAGTTCCTGTGGAACTCTTCCACAGCTCTCTTGACAGGATTGCTATGAAAGCGTGAGGCTGGCCCCATCCACTTCTCTGAAGCTATTTTTTTTATATATATTACTTGTTTCTCTCATATATGTACTAAACTGGACTCTCAGAAGAGGTAAGCTTACACCAATGTAAATGTCACTCAACCACAAAATTTCTGGGCTAAATAAACGTGTTTTCTCTATGAAGTCTGACTGCATCAATGATGGGAGCAAAAAAGCAAAAACAAAATGAAAAAAAAATACAACCAACCAATGAAACAAACAAACAAAAAACCAAACCAGACATATACATGTCAATCATATTGATTTTCTTATCAATCTTCTAAATGAGCAAATCCTACCTGATAGACACAAGAGTTTTCTCTTTTTAGGTATTTCCATTAGTCTGAGCATGTGTGCATAGACCACACATTATTACATTTCCTCAAGGGAGAAAAAAAGGAAGACAGCATAGGTGACCAAAGTTACAGCAGTGCCAGACATTTAAAATACACCAGTGTGGGAAGAGGAAGGATTATAGGAGCCATAGGGGTCAAGGATACCAGGAGAAATGTCCCAACCCATAGAATCAAATAAGTATGGCTCATAGAGAATGAAGCAGCAATCACAGAGCCTGCACGAGGCTGCACTGTGTTTTCTGTAGCTATGGTTATTTAGCTTGGGGTTTTTGTGGGACTCCCAACAGTGGGAGTGGGAGTATCTGCAACTCTTTTGCCTGATTCTGGGACTCTTTTCCTCTTACTGGGTAGCCTTGTCTAGCCTTGAGATGAGGGTTTGTGCCTGTCTTATTGCACCCTGTCATGCTGTGTTCAGTTGCTATCCCTGGGAGGCCTGCTCTTATCTGAAGAAAAATGGAGGATCAATGGATCTAGGGAAGAGGAGACGTGTGTGTGTGTGTGTGTGTGTGTGTGTGTGCGCGTGTGTGTGTGTGTAGAATGAGAGGAGTGGAGAGAGGGGAGGCTGCAGTCAGGATATATTGTATTAGAAAATAATTAATATTAATAATAATAGTAGTAGTAGCAGTTGTTGTTTTTGTAGTAAATGCTACACTTCATATATTATTGTGGCCCCAAACACAACCTACTCTCTCTTTAGTAAGAGACCACTCTAAGTAACACATCACACACCAAAGTGATGCTTTTAGCTGGGAGCAGTAGCTCTTGACCAGGGAAATTTTACCTCCAAGGCTCACTTAAGAATTCCTAGGAGAATTTTTATTATAACTGTGGGTGCAAAAGCCATTAAAGAATAAAATCTTCCCAAATAAGCTATAATGCAAAAATAGAAAATATATGTAATCTCAACTCTCTATGATGTTGAAGCTCAGAAACCTCCTGTTAAAGTATTTTATAGTCCCCAAAATAAGGGAGTTTGGATATTTGAAGGATGAGGTGCTGTAATGTTGTTCTTGACTACTGATATTTATCAAGGAAAACCTTGAAGCATATTTAAAAGTAACTTTATATCTTATATATTTGTTTCTTTAACCTTGTGTTATGCAAAAATCATAATGATGTGGTAACCAACTCTTTGACAATTCCATAAAACAATTAGAGCAGGAATACTTAAACTTAACACAACATAAACACAGTAAAACCGGATACATACTAATTTGATATGTACATTTTGTATATACATGAAAACAAAACAAAATTTAAAAAGTATATTCACAATCTATAATAGTCTCAGATCTTAATCAAAGAAGTTGTTTCAAGTTGTTTTGGTTTATGTTGCACAACATGGTGTCCAACAGAGGCCAAAATACGCATGTTAAGTGTTCAGAATCAAGGATGCACTGAAGTCATGTGATTCAAGTCACATGAACACTACCAGAAACATCTCACATTCATTATATGTTGATTGTGAATTAAATTAAGTTCTCAAAAAAAAAAAAACCCCTTCTTACTGATGACATATGTATCACAATGATCACATCCAAATATGTAACCCTCTATGGGGCTGTGACCCATAAATTAAAAAGCTTGTATTTAGACTATATCCAGAAGGGGGAAAAAAAAAAAAGAATCGTAACTCAACATTTTTTTTTCTATTTAAAAATCTAGGTTCTTTCTCTGTCCAAAACAAGTAACTATAGTACTTTGCAGATAAAGACAATTAAATGTATTTCTGTATATATAAAAACTGCTCATAGATGATAAATGAGAAAACAAACCCTGCTTTCATATGAAGACTATTCCCATAAGCACAAAATAAGCTGAGATTAAGAAGGATGGTAGAAATCTTTACTTGTTTACAAGAACAACAAAAATCTGCCATCTTAATGAAAATGAGCAAGGGACCTGAACAAATATCCATCCAAAAAAATTGAAAATAAGCACATGAAAAGATATTCAACATTGCTAGTAAATAGGAATATTCTATCAAGGGATTATGAAATTCTCCTCAATCCATTAACATATTTATTATAGAATAAAACAAAACCGAACTTAGTCAACCAAACAAATGTTGTCAAATGATGTTGAGAAATCATAACACTTGTGTGTTGTTGGTGAGAAAAATAAGTGGATTAACCACTGTAAAACATGACAATGGTTCCTAGAGGAAAAGTAAATAGAGGACTACTGTGTAGTTTCTCTGACTATACACAAGAGACAACTGAGAGCACTGAGTCACATAATTGTATGATCAAGTTCATAGAACCGCTGTCTGTAATAGTCAAAGTGTGGATGTAACCAGAGTATCTATCTGCTTATGTATACACAAGCACTGAGTTGTTTAGCCTTTTTTATTTGTTGGTCTGTTTGTTTTAAAGACTGTCCCACAGGCCTTTTCAGGACAGTAGCTAATGTGGGTTGTGACTCTTTTGCTCAACCATGTTCACAGCAACTTTATTCATAATAGCCAGAATCTAGTAATAACCTAGATGTCCCTCGACTGAAGACTGGCTAAAGAAACTGTGGTACATTTACACAATGGAATACTACTCGGCTGTTTAAAACAGGGAAAACTTAAAATTTTCAGGCAAATGGATGGAATGAGAAACAATCATCCTGAGTGAGGTAACCCAGACCCAGAAAGATATGCATGGTATATCCTCACTTGTAAGTGGATATTAGCTCCATGATGCAGAATAACCACACTACAATACACAGACCTACAGAAACTAAATAATAAGGAAGACCCTAGGGAGAATGCTTAATTATCCTTTAGAAATACAAATAGAATAGACACTGGAAGCAGTTGAAGAGAAGGGACAGGAAGGGAGCCTACCATAGAGGTCTTCTGAAATACTCTACTCAGCAAGAGATCTAAGCAGATGTTGAGACTCACAGGCAAACTTCAGAGTGGAGCACAGGGAGTCTTGTGGAAGAGTTGTGGAATAGAAGGACCTGGAAGGGTCAAGAGCTCCAGAAGGAGACCAATGGATCCAACAAATCCAGGCAAGAGGGGGTGGTGGGTTGTTGCAGAGACCCAACCAAGGACCATGCATAGTGAAGGCCTAGACTCTCTGCTCAGATGTAGTACATAGGCAGCACAGTCTCCTTGTGGGTCCCATAAAATGGGGAGTAGGGGCTACCTCTGACATGGACTCTGTCCCCCACACATTGATCACTTCCTCCTGGCTGGGCTGCCTTGCCAGGCCACAGAGAAAGAAGATCCATGTAATCTATATGAGACTTGATAAGCTGAGGTCAGGTGTTAGGGGAGGAGGGCTCTCCCTTTCTGAGGAAAGGAAGAGAGGGAGAATGAGGAAAGGAGGGTGGGACCTGGAGGCGACAAGAGAGGGGGCTACAATAGGGATGTAAATTGAACAAGTTTTTAAAAAAAGGAAATTTGAATACTAACTAGAATGTAAACTAACCTTGAAGACATTATGCAAAATTGATAAGAATGTTAAGAGATGTCAGATAAGGTAAGCTTATGTCTATAAGGTACTCAGAGTAGTCTGAGTAGTCTACTTGTTGAGGCATAGGAAAAGAAAAGAGAACGTTCTTTAATAGTGAAGTGCTTTAGTTTGAATAGATGGAAAATTACTGGAGAAGAATAGTGATTGATGTCATTACAAAGTGACTGTAATAATACCACTGAGGTATACACTCACAGACTGCCATAGTGGTTGGGTATGCTGGCACAGGACTCTAATCTCACCACTGAGGGGGCAGAGCCAGGACAGGTAACAGAATAGAATCCTCTCTCATAGAACAAGAAAAAGTCGGGGGTAGGGACCAAATAGTACATGTTATGTTATTTATATTATACCATGAAAAGTCTCTAGTCCAAAATTGGAAACAACAGAAGTTACTATCAAAATTCAAGGAATAAAACATGATACATGTGCACATGGAAATACCATGTGGCCCCAGTCCATCAACCTGAGTAGATTTTATGGAAATAAGATTCAGTAGCTAACAGAGTTCATGTTGGAGACAGCCCCTGGTGCCTTTATTAGGTGACCTACATGGAGACTAAGCTGCCTATCAGCTATATCTGAGCAGAAGGCCTGGGTTCTCTCCATGCATTGCCCTTGGTTGGTGCATCAGTCTATGCAGCACCACACCCCCAGCCAGGACCCAGATTTGTTGGCTTTGTTGGTCTTTTTTGTGGTGCTCTTGTCCCCTCCAAGTCTTTCTGTCCTCCAACTCCTTGCTCTGCCCAAAGTTTGGCTGTGAGTCTCAGCCCCCTCGATCCCCTGCTGGGTAGAGATTTTCAGAGTACATCTATGGAAGGCTAATGTCCTATTCCTTCTCTTCAACTGCTTCCAGTGTCTATTCTATTCACCCCCTCTGGGTGAGTATTAAGCATCCTCCCTAGGGTCCTCCTTGTTACTTATCTTCTTTCGGTCTGTGTATTGTACTGTGGTTATCCTGTATTATATGGCTAATATCCGCTTATAAGTCAGTATATACCATGCATATCTTTTTGGGTCTGGGCTACCTCACTCAGGAATGATCTTTTCTGGTTTCACCCGTTTTTCTGCAAACTTCATGATGTCCTTGTTTTAATAGCAGAATAGTGTTCCATTGTGTAGATGTACCACAGTTTCTTTATCCAATCTTCTGTTGAGAGACATCTGGGTTGTTTCTGGATTCTGGCTATTAAAAATAAAGCTGCTATGAACATAGTTGAGCAAATGTCCTTGTTGTATGGTGGAACATCTTTTGGGCATATGTCTAGGAGCGGTATAGCTGGGTCTTGAGGTAGAGCTGTTTCCTATTTTCCGAGAAAACACGATATTGATTTCCAATGTGGTTGTACAAGTTTGCACTCCCACCAGCAATGGAGGAGTGTTTTCCTTCCTCCACAATCTCGCAGCATGTGCTGTCACTTGAGTATTGATCTTAGTCATCCTGGTAGGTGTATTTCCCAGATGACTAAGGACAATGAGGTCTGTTTCCTTCACTGCGATCACTTCCCAGGGGCCAGTCAGTCTTGCCAGGCCACAGAGGAAGCAGATGCAGGCAGTTCTGAAGAGACTTGATAGTCTGGGATCAGTTGGTAAGGGAGGATGACTCCCCTTTCTGAGGACTTGGGATGGGGATGGGGGATGCGGGATGAGGGAAAAAGGAGGGTGGGACTGGGATATAAAGTGAATAAATTAATAAAAAAAAAGATTGAGTAACTAAATAAGCCATATTTTAAAAATACATGTATATATTAGAGGTCAAATAAAGCAAACAATGGTTGCAATTAAACCAGAATAACATGAACCTCTGTGTGGAATACTGACAAGGAAAGGCACTTAAAGAGGCTTCATGGTCCAGAAATGAGACATATCTTGATCTGAATGGTGGTTACAAAGTATCTACATATATAAAATTTCATGGAGATATATCCTTAACTTCCATGCATTTATTACATGCATTAAACCTAAGTTTAAATAGAAAACATTTCCCCATGCAAATCTGAGTGTTATGTTTTTGGCCAGTCTTAAAACTGGTAGTACTCTTATACTTACGAAAGGATGCCAGCGCAAAACCTGCAAGCAACTTTTCTTACATTTGTCACTTAAAGAGAGTTGCTGAGGCAGGAGGAGTAAGCTCTGCCTGAGGCTACAATAGAGCCAAGTTGTAATATCTAGTTTGTCATAGATTAGCAATATCCTTCAAGTCACTTATGGGTAGTTACCCAGGACCACCCACATAGGATCTATGTAATATAAGCTTTACATTAAAACCTGAATGTGCCTTTTGCCTTTATGAATAATGCAGTCTACAGTAGGGATCCTTTTTGGAAGAAGGGGAGCAGTGAGTGTAGGAGGGGATTAGAATTTATCATGGAGGATTACCTCAAGAAAGAGCTAATAGCTTCTACAACTCAGTTATTTTATAGAGCAGAACAGCAGCCTAGCAGGCCAGCTTATTATCTTGAGAAAGGATATTCTGAATGATTTGGTGCTTCCATATCCCAATTTTCATCTTCAAGTATGATACATGGAAGGAAATGGAGAACAAAGTATATTATGTAAGGTGAAGAGAGCCTGAAGACAATCCCGGGTAATATTCACAGGCTTTCAGGCACAGGAACAAAGCATCTTTTGCCCTAAAACATCTCTCTCTCTCTCTCTCTCTCTCTCTCTCTCTCTCTCTCTCTCTCTCTCTCTCTCTCTCTCGTCTCATCTCCTCTCCTCTCTCCTCTCGTCTCTCCTCTCCTCGTCTCTCTCCTCTCTCTCTCTCTCTCTCTCTCTCTCTCTCTCTCTCTCTCTCTCTCTCTCTCTCTCTCTCTCTCTCCCCTGCAAAATAAATTGTGCCAACAGTCATTTTGATTAATCATGTGGGAGTTAGGTGATCCTTGTATGGAACCTTTCAGTCAGTTGCTGCCAGGGGTGGCTAGATCATCTTAGAGGTTTCTTTGTACACTCATCTTTTCCCATGGGTTTATTTTAAGGCAGGTTATATCTCACTGAGCAAGGCCTATTGGTAAACAAAGTACTTGGTTTTCTACTGTCCTCCAGCAGCACTGCTGCCATCTGCATTTTTTCCTTCTATTTGTCAGGACACAATGGCTGAGCCAGGTTAAATTGGAGAAAAGTTTTCAGGAGTAGTTTAGGACAACTGCATAGTATTGTTGTGAATAAAAGGAAATCTGCAAAGAGAGCAGAGTGGAACAAAATAAAGCATACAGGTGTTTGGTCCCATGGAGAATGAACAGTGCCCTAACAGACTGGTCATAGTGTTCTCACAGAATAAATTACAACTTGAACTTGATTTGACAGTTAATGTTTTCTCTCTCTCTTTTTTTTTTTTTTTTTTTTTTTTTTCTTTCCTGATCCCCTTTCTTAATTACCCTGTGTTATTGGTAGCTGGGTTAAAGATCTAACTAAGGCTAAGATAATTAAACACCAAGTTTTAAGAACTACAACTTGGGTAAGAACTTACTGTGCACATAGTAAGAAATAGAATTTTTATTAAACCAGGCTGATTTTGAGTACCAGGTTGTAAGCTTTTCCATCTGTTAATAAATTAGCATGTCTTATAAAATGCATTATAGGCTTCAATTAGTTCAATAGCCCCTTCTGGGAACTACATTTATACTGAAGGACTAGTGGTCACACAGATCTGTACCAGACAGATTGGGAGACACAAATAGATAATATAGATGACAAGCTTCTGGTTCCTTCTGAATGCTTCTGGCCAAAGACAAAGGCACAAAGGCCTGGAAGGACTTTTCTCCAACCACTAGGGCCCCTGCCAGTAGACCAGCCAGAGAAGTTTAACATTGGATCAAACATATTTATACCCTAGGTTGTGGGCTCATCAACAACCCTTGTTTTTTGCTGAAATTGACCAAAAATAAGCTAAGGCATGAAACTCCTTAAAGATGCTTTAAACTACCATCATTAAAGGAGAAACCATGTTCAACTTCCTGAGTGACCCTTTGCATTGCACAGGATCTTCCTATGTGTGGCTTGCTGTATGTCTTTCCTCACTCTAATCTTAGCTCTTCTTCACAAGCTGACTGATGTGGCTGAGATTTTTCCCTGCTGTGACCATATATCCCTTGAGAACTAGTGACTTTTTCTGCTGCCTTTTAATTCTTGAAATGGCAAAGAAAACAAACTAGTCAGGACACCTATACTTGTCAATCTATTCACAACAATTATAGGCCTTAAACTGTCATTCTTGCTCTTATTTGAAGCAGTCTCATAATGGCTGTTTTTCAGCATTTTTTTTTTAACATACAGAATGGCTTTCCTGTAAGAAAACTATACATTGACCTTGAATCAATCACTGAGATTTATTTATAATCTATCTACAATATTTAAAAACCAGTGCTAGAGACTCTTGGCAAATTACAAATAACCAATCTATAAATGTATTATCTAACCAAATTGTAAGAATTAAAGCCAATCAAAAAGACACTGAAATGAACAAAACCACTGTATATAAATAGTACTTGAGGTATTTCGAATTTAGGCTCGAAGGCTCATAGAGTTGACTGCTTAGTCATTAGGGAGTGCTTCCTGAGAAACAGTGAGAGGTGTGGCCTTACTGGAGTATGTGTGGCCTTCTTTAGAAGAAGGTTGTCACTGGGGATAGGTTTCAGGGTTTCAAAATGCTCACGAGAGTTCCAGTGTCTCTCTTTGTAGGCTCAATTTTCTTAACCAATATATTATATTAACAACTTAGTAACCGAGCATACATCACTTATAACCCAACTAACCAGAACAATAGGAACTGAGTATTAATTGACACAATAACAAAACCTTAAGGATATCAGTTTCGAGGAACGATTCTCCGGGTGTGAGCAGCAGGATTTCTTCTGCTGGAACCTGGGGTAACCAGAATCCAGAACCTCAGCAGGAGCCAGAGCCCTGAAGCATTCCTTCAAGTGGTTCTCTCTAGGAGCGTCTCAAAGTGTGGCGATGAACAGCCAAATCTACCCCAAGTCTACAAAGAGCCCCACCTCCAGTTCTGGGCTCATTTATATATCTCCTCCCAGAGTCTGTTCATGGGATCTTTTCAGCTGGCAACAATTAAGCTCCTGCAGGAGATGGTTGCTCTTCTAGTGAATTAACCTCACCTGTTCTCTCATGAGACCATTCTGATCCCACACTTGGGATCCTAAAAAACAGGTTTATCTCCCCTTCACTCTTCCTGCTGCACACCGAGATATGGGACCCTCAGGCACCTCTCCAGTCCCATGCCTGTTGGCATGCTGCCATGCTTCCTACCATGACAATGATGGACTAGACCTTTGAATATAAACAAGCCACAATTAATATTTTTTTTTCTTTTATAAGAGTTGCTGTGGTCACAATGTCTCTTTACAGCAATGACTAAGATAGCATTCCAAAATATCTGTTTATAAATACCTAATAGAGTGATAAACAGAAATTGTGAATACTTCGACTTCAATAACAGAGATAAATGACATACACACAAAACAATACTTAGACTAAATACTCTATGTTAAGGACAATTTATTTAATATTTTTTGGTTTTTTGAGACAGGGTTTCTCTGTGTAGCCTTGGCTGTCCTGGACTCATTTTGTAGACCAGGCTGGCCTGAAACTCACAGCAATCTGCTTGTCTCTGCCTCCCGAGTGCTGGGATTAAAGGTGTGTGCCACTACACCCAGCCAATTTGTTAAATATTTGAAAACACTAGTAATACATATATACTTTTTTATTTTTTTTATTGAAAAATAAAATCATTCATATTACATCTCAGTTTCTATCCCATCCCGTGCATCCTCCCTTTCCTCGCTCCCTCCCACTTTCACCCCATTCCTCTTCCCTATGACTGTGACTGAGGGGGACCTCCTCCCCTTGAATATGATGCTAGGGTATCAAGTTTCTTCTTGGTAGTCCTCTAGCCTTCCTCCGAGTGCCATTGGGCCTCACCATCAAGGGGACATGGCCAAATAAGGGGCACCAGAGTTTGTGTGAAAGTCAGTCCCCAGTCTCCACTTAACTGTGGAGAATATTCTGTCCCTTGGCTAGGTCTGGGTGGGGGTTTGATGATGACTGCACATATTGTCCTTGATTGGTGCCATAGATCGAGCAGAACCCCTGGGCCCAGATCTGCCCATCATAGTGTTCTTCTTGTAGGTTTCTAGGACCCTCTGGATCCATCTATTTCCCTATCTCCTATATTTCTCCCACCTTAGGATATCCTATCACTAGGCCAAGGGATATGTCTCATGAAAGTCTTCACCTACCAGGAAAATACCTTTATACTTTAACTTAATGAAGTTGAAAAAGATCAAAAGTAAACCTTAGAAATGAACAAAGGCACTACTCAAATTAATGAGCGAAAAGTTCCTCAATCTTTATCTTCGTGATGTAACTATTTTAATGGGAATGAGGTCATTCCAGGCTGTAGTTTTGATTCCCTTTCCTGATGACTAGTGACACAGAACATTCTTTAACTCCTTGCTGATTGTTTGTATGTGGTTTCTTTCAAGAAACCTCTGAGATCATGAAAGCATATGGACTTTGGCTATTGGTTTGTTTAGCTATTAGTCCCTAATCAAATATATAGTTTGCAAATATTCACTTTTATTCTTTAAGTTATTGTGATTTAATCATCAGCTTCACTGAACTAGAATCACCTGAGAAGAGTGTTTCAGTGAGAGCTTATGTATATTGTGTTGGTGTGGTGCTTTGAATGAAAATGGCCACCAAGGGCTCCTATATTTGAGTACTTGGTCCACAGTTGCTAGAATCTTTTGGGAAGGACTAGAAGGTGTGGTCTTAATGGATGAAGTGTGTCACTGGAAGCTGACTTTTAGGTTTCAAAAGACTAATCATTTAATTAGCTCTCTTTGGCTCCACCCCTTAAAGCAAGATACAAGCTCTCAACTGTCCCTGCCACCATATCTTTGCTCCACCATTATAGACTCTATCCTTCTAAAACCAGAAGCTGCACATTTAATGCATTCTTTCACAAGTTGCCTTGGACATGGTGTTTAGCCATAGCAATAGAAAGGTACCTAAGACATTTGCTTTGTAGAGGACTAACTTTACTGCATTGATTAAAGTGGGAAGATTCACTCACTCAAAGTGGCACCATTCCCTGCACAAGGAATTTTAGAGTGTATAAGAATAGAGAAACAGTGTTGATCATTAGCACTTATGTGTCCATTGGCCTCTGCTTTTGACTGCAAGTAAAGTGATCAGCTGCTACAAATTCTGCAGAATCACTACCCTAGAGAAGGACTGTAACATGGTATTGTGAAGGAAATCACTCTTTTCTCCTTTAGGATGCCTTTGTCAAGGTTCTTATTACAGCAAAAGGAAATTAAATTATGACAGTTGTATTTTCATATTATTTTTTTGTTGGTGTGGTGGTTTGAGTAGGGTTAAGATGTTTTTAGAACTAGATAGGTGTTTTAAGTTAATAGCGATAAGGTATGCTATATATTGATTTTCCTTCAGAATTTTAGTCTCAACAAGATAGGAAATATGCTTACTTTCAAGTTTTCCCAAGTATGAATAGCTAAATCACTATGAATGTAACATTTATATAGTTCCTGATTGTTTCACAGTTCTTGTTGCATATAGTTTATATTATTTATGTGTAATAATATAGATGTATATGTTTTTAAAAGAAATATAATAATAGTTAAAAATTATATTATGAAAAAGAATGCCTTTCATAGGGTCTGGCATCTGAATACTTTGTCTCCAATTGTTGGCACTGTTTATAGAGGTTTAGGAGATATGTACTTGTTGGTGGAAGCATGTTACTGGGAGATACATTTGAGGTTTAAAGCACTATTTCAAATTTGTTTTCTCTACTTCATGCTATGGTTTAATATGTGACCTCTCATTTTTCTGCTCCAAATGCCATGCTTGCTTGCAGCTCCATTTCTTTATTGTGACAGTGAAACACTCTTATGTCTCTGAAACCTTTCTTTCTGTATCTTTCCTGGCTCACTGTAGTTTATCACAAAAGAAAAGTGATTGATACAATTACCAAGTAAATTAGCATAGGCATTATGAAAAGAGTATGGATGTTCTAGATATAATTACAAATAAAGTGGTATGTGAGCCAGTAATCCCATTCCAGGATATATATCCAAAAGAAATGAACTCAGTGTTGAGATAGTTTCACTCCTTTTTTATTGCAGTACTGCACTGTGTAGCCAAAATATAAAATAAAGTATATGGCCACTAGTGGATAAATATAAAAGTTGCCATATTGTCAACCTAAATAACAACCATAGAGAGCTCTGCCAAATTATTTATGTTAGAGCAGTAGGGCACTGGAAGGGAGGATGCATCTGTGATGAGCAGTAGAGCACTGGAAGGGAGGATGCATTCTGTGATAAGCAGAAACACTTAACCAGCAAGCTATCTTCCAGGCTAGCCTGCAGATTATAGGAACATTTTCTAGCCAGCATATTGTCATTTGATGATTTTTAAAAGCAAAAGCACCATCTTCCTTAGCTAATATGATTCCAGTAAAAAATAAATTTCATTTTATTAACCCGAGTCTTCATTTAACATTAGGCTTTTTTTTTCCAGTTGCTCATCTATTTCTCTCAGTTGTAAAATATTTAAATCCTAATTGCAAGGTGACAGTGTTTTGAACTTCAGTAAGACCTCCAGACATTGAATTATTCTTATAGATGACATATAAGCACAAGGAAATATTAATGTACTGGGGAAATTATCATGTAGACTTCCATAAACAAATAAAGCAAAAAAAAAAAAAAAAAAAAGATTGTACAAACAAAGTTCTAAAAAGCATGTCTGAGAGTCTGTGGAGGTAGGGTGGTGGATAGAGTATTTACTGTGTAGTCATAAGGACCAAAGTTCATCTCCTTAGCACCCACTCAAATGCTATGAGGGAAGGACAGCCACCTGCAATTTAGCATTTGGAAGTCAGAGGCCAGGGAATTGACAAGGCAAGAAAGCTGGCTAGAGAGCTAGAATCAATAAGATCTGGGTCAGCAAGAGACCCTGTCTCTCAGTAAGTAAAGTTGAGAACAATCCAGGAAGATACCAACTGTCAGCCTCTGGACCCAAGATGCATCTGTGCATACACAGATAAGCCCACATATGATCATCTGTGTCCTTCTAGATGGTGCTTCATGCATCTTTTCACTTTGCTGATTGGCGTTATTTCATTTTGCTATGTTTACATTAAGCAGTGAGGTATATTTTAATGCTGTAGGACATGCACAAAATATGACTGAATATGAATGGATTTCCCCCAGATTTTCCATCACATCATCCCTTTGTTGATCATTGCCCTCTGCTTATTCTTCCAAGAGCATCACTGGCTATTTTTCAGTTGCAACTCAAGTTGCCCATAGCCCCTGATTTTCTTAGTGCAAAATCTTCACAGAACCCTTCCTAAGATGTTTTTATCTCATTACTTCAGCATAAAACTTATACTGAGCATGGAGTACATGCTGCGTCACTAGCTTTATACCCCATTTTGGTTCTAGCTTTTCTTGATAATATGGGAAACACACACACACACACACACACACACACACACACACATTATACAAAGACTTAGATGTAACATGAGGATGCCGTCCAACATTTATTTTGAAGTAAGAACATTCTTCTAGAGTTTTACATTTATCTTAGTTCAATGGAACTGTTAAATGAGGCAAGAGGAAGGCATGTCCTTAATATTAGAAAAATAAATAAATAAATTGTGTTTGAAGAACTCAAAACTAGGGAAGTGAACACATTATTTTTTCAGGAGAAGCATAACTTAACAGCATTTATGAAGGGACATATGAGGAAAATTAGAACCAGTTGAAAATCTACCCATCCAACAAGGTCACAGGTATTCAGATTTCCCAGGACAGTCTGGGCTATATGTTGAATCTGTTTGTCGGGGGCATCTCTCTGTATAAGGCTTTTTCCACTGGGCTCTACTATTATTAACTCTATCCTCTGGAGGTTTTTATCTATGGAGTGAACTGAACAGAGATAACGTGATTTGATATTTCAAAAGTCAAACCATAGAAGCATCTTTTACTGTAAAATGAACCCCTTTGTTAAGCACAGTAATGGCTGACTGAAATTCATAACACCTTATGCTCTGGCTAGCTAAACGGAATTTGTATGATATCAATCTATTTACAGCCTAACCTTGGAGGTGTTTTTGGAGAAATGCTAGGACCACATATTAATTAGCACAAATGACATCTAATAGGTGTTCGTAAACAGTCTTGTGCCTCACACTGTCAGGCCTGCACAGTCAGATCCTCAGCATATTTCTCCTGAGTATCAAGATGAAGTTACATCATCCCAAAGCTGTCCACCTTTGGGGAAAGTATATTGCTGTGTGACTCACAAGTAATAGGAATTTGCTACTTCCCATCCCATTGTTGTTAAGTAGAAAACAAACTGCAAAGCTAACCACTTGCCCCAGGCTTACTTACATCTTCATTTTCCTACCTCTGAGAATTCAGGTGCATTTTCAACAAGTTTACAGCCTCATAAGACATTAATATGGCCCTTCGGTTGTAATAATGTGCTGCCAAGTAGAATGCTCTCAGAACCACGCCACGTACAACACTAATAGCACATTAAATCTCTCCCAGGTCCTGCCAGGCACTAGATCAAGGCTGTTTCAGGGGAGCTGTTTGAAAAGATTGCTGGTGCTCTGTATTGATGAAAGCCAAGGGTGGGAGCTCCATTCAGTATTGAGTGACACTGAAGCTGTGTCTTGTTTCGCAACATAAATCTCTAATTTTCTTTGCTTTTGGGGAGCCATTATGTCTTATAATCACAAGAGGATCTTCTACCAAGGTAACTGCTCCAATTAGAAAATAATAAATGCATCTTGCAAACTTCAGCAACACAAAGTAAAAAGCCAGTAGAATCAGTGATGTTCTAGTTTTTCCTAACTTCTGTGCTCTGTTCTTATCCTGCTAACCAATTACATGTAGGAGCATGTTGGACAACAGCCCAAGATTAAATTGATTACAAGAAAAATGATACAAAGTGAGTAAACATGAGCTATGTGAAACTGCTGCTGTTGTAACGTGGCATGTGGTTTTACAGTAGGCTTACTTTAAAATGTGGAAGGAATACGTTCTAAAATGATAATAAAGTATAGTGACTAACACAGTTTAAAACCACTGGCAAAAATTCTATACTGCATTTATTTGTATGTACTAGAATATTTCTATGACTAATAACACAATAAATTAATTTATACCTGTATGACCACAAATGTATTGAGTTGCTCAAGAATCAGAGAGTGGCCATACTGTAACCAACAAGTGGCAAATTCAGGAGTATATTATCACCTGTCGACTTCCAAACCATATGTGACCCATCACTGATGAATACATGCTACACAATGCATAGCAAAACAGAGGGGACAAAACTGACACATTGACTTATAATGGACTTCATGCATTCTAAATGTGTAATGTAAACATTTTACTGTGTACACAGAACTGTGAAATCAGCACAGCAAAGAATGGACACACTTCTCTCCAAAATACATCAATATTCTTGGATATCTATATCTATATGTAGATATGGATATATATATATAGATAGATAGATAGATATGGATATATATATATTGCTTATCATACTTGCTTCTGAGTCTTGTTTTGTTTTGTAAGGTTTATTTGTATTATTCGGTAACTTAAAAATTAAACTTCTTTGAAAATTTCATATATGTCTATGATATTTAATCCCTCTTTTCTTCCCTCAACCAATCCTATGTCCTTGACTTTCAAATTCATATGTATTGCTACATAGAAGAATAAATGAATAAATATACAAATACAACCTGCTGAATCACTTTAGTGTTGTTTGTACTTATATGTTTTAGGGTTGACCGCTTAGTATTGGATAACCAATCACAAGGCTTATCTCTGGGAAGGACAAATTCTCTCCCTCTCAAAGCAGCCATTGATTGCCTCTTAATCAGTTGGTGAGACCACATGGGATTTTCCTCATCCACTTTAACAATCAATGATGCTACTGTCCACAGCATTTCGAAGCAGCCACACTGTTGAGATTTCATGGGTACATCTTTCCTGCCATATCTAAGAGGAAGAATCATGCAGGAGGCTTCCCAATTCTCAAGCTATTATAATTTTTCCACTCCTTCTTCTGAGATGCTTCCTGATCAATCGGTGTAGAGTTCGTGTTGTAAACTTATGAATTGAGTCTGGACACCCCACGATCAGGTGTTCTCTGCCTTTTGACTGGCTGTGTCTTTCTGTAATGGTCTCTGTCTGCTGCTAAAAGAAATATCTTTGATGACAGGTGAGAGTCATACTTATTTGTGGGATAAGAAGACATACTTAGAAAGTAGTTAGGAATTGTATTGGTTTGGAAAGTCTTATTATTAGGTTCGCCTCTGTGATCTAGGATCATGCTTGCCACAGATAGTTTCCAGTACCAGACATAAGTTATCTCTTATTCAGTGAACCTTAATTATAATTAAAGAGCTATTGGCTACTTGCAAAATGTAAATGCCACGAGTGCATCTTTAAGGATATTGTGCGGATCTTGCCATTGCTGTGGTTCATGGGTGTCGAAGTTGGGCAGGACTATTGATTGCTTTCTTCTGGCAGCTTACTTATCACCTTCCAGTCCTATGAAAGCCCGTCCTCAGGGAGGAAGCTTCCAGTCCATAGCCAGCTCCATTATCTAAGTCCTATGTCTCAAATGTTAGGTCTTTGAGCAATAGAAACTTATCTTCAACTTCTGGGAAGCAACTAAGGGCAGCAGCAATAAGCCTATATTGTTTGTGGAGGTTCTTAGAATCCCCTGACCCAAAACTGAAAAGCAATTTTTTTTTAATGTCTGGTATTAGTAATTTTGTTAGACAATCTATGGCTTTTGGTAGCTCATTATCATTGTTTCCAAAGATTGTTACATTTCTGTACTACAAGATCCTCTCCAAAGCACATTGGCAGATTAAGCTATTTTCTTTTAAGTGTAAAACTCTTCTTTGCTGTCATTGTGGCACTACTAAGATAGACTCCGTAAGATTTTCTTCTTTTCAAACTCCATCCCACAGGAGGAGAGAGAAAAGATACTGTTTCTTACTAACATCTTTAAACAATGGTTACCTCCCTAGACAACTGCTTGTTGTTTTCAAGTTGATTTCTAAGACTCTACTCTATCTCAGAGTTAGCAACACCAGAAATCCTCCCAGTCTCTGCGAGCTGTCTCACCAGTTTTTAGGTTATGATAACTAAACTCTTCCCTTTAACTACTTCTGGTGGCTGAGGTGCAGCCAAGTCTTGCTTTTTCCATTTTTTTCCCCTTTTCTTTCAGTGCTGGAGTGGAACCTGTGTAGACCTTGTACAACCTACCACTGAGTTACATCTCCAAGCCTCAGGTTTTTGAAGATGTAATTAGGTTGAAAACTCCTGATACCTCTTGCCACGGCCTCCCTGACCTCAGGCTGACAGGCACACACACTGTTATCTGCACCTCACTTTTCTCATTGAATACTCTCTTATTAACCAACTTTCTGCATCAGAGTCACTTTCTTAAAACAGCTTCATAGTTTATATTTTACTGAATTGTCTCTGACTTCATTTCACATTGATGTGGCTAGACACACTTGCCCTACCCTCCAGAAGGTACAGCATGGGTCAAGAGGTGCATGCTATTTGACAGGCTTGTGAGATGCATCACTAGTTAAGCACGTGCTCTACTTTTCCAGAGAACCCAAATTAAGTTCCCAGCACCCACATAGAGTATTTTCCAAACATTCATATGTAGTTCCAGGTCAAGGGAATCTACTGCTCTCTTCTAGTGTCCAAAATCACTGTACTCACATGCAAAAACTCACTCTCCCACAGAGAGATATACATTTTTTAAATGTAAATATTTTTTATAAAAAGGTGCCTGTTACAATAATAGGCAGTATTAGGTCACATTCTGTCACATACACCAATATCTACCAGCCAACAGCAGGAAAACTCCCTCTGTAATCAACTCTTAAACTCAAAGAGATTCTATTTTCTGCCTCTTTGGGAGTACTAGACACACCAGTATCCTCAATATTATGTACTTTAGTATATAATACTTTATACTATTGCTCTTTTAAGGTTAAAGTTTTAAAATGCTTAGCATGAAGGGAATAAATTCACCTTTTACAATTTAAAAAGACAATGTTTATTCGATATATTGCAAAACAGTGGTCTGGGCAGCAGCAAGAGTTCACTTTAAGGTAATGGACTTTGTTGAGTGGGGTCATCATTTTGGAGGAGTCCTCTTTTAGCTATCATGAGATAATTTGCTGTTGTGAATATTTTGCCATGTAAATGAGGACATGCAAGATTTGCCAATGTTCAGTCTTGGAAGGTTATCCTGAGCAGCTGTGTATGTAAAATCATTATTCAATGCCCACCTTGTCCAGGAGTGTCATGCAAACAAGGGCAATCCTAGGTGGAAGCTTAGCCTACGACGAAGAAGCTCAGTGGCGATGAGGTATTCCCACTCTTCAAAGTGTAGGCAGAGACATGGTTTTTCTTTTGGGAGGATTTCTGAATTAATCTCTGGAAAGTCCCTGGTAGGGATCCATTCTCACTTATGGTCTCTTAATAACTGCCCAAACTCCACAGGGTTAAACTAATCTTATGACCCATAGGGGTTGTTGGTATGTGAGCAATAGTCTAAGACACATTTTAGCTGTAGAGTCAGAGGAGGCTTGGACCATAAGTTATTGACCTTAAGTTATAGAGCCTTCTTAAACTTTTTCTATCTGTGACTTAGTTTTATCTAAGAGATATTTCACATGAGGTAAAGTATATAAATAAATAAATAGAATAAATATAAAAGTTAAATATTTACTGATAATAAATTATAAAAAATATTTTAAGCAATTATTTGGTGTATATGTACATTTACCACTTATTAAGATAAAAATAAATTTTATGGATAATTAGATGTATAAGCTTTTTTATGAACATAAAGAATTAAAACTTGGATAAATATAGGTGTTCAAATAAGGTTATACCCTCCCCTAAGTTATTCCGTATTATTCAAAACAATGTGCCTTGTAGGGGAGACTCCACTTAGCAAGAAAGTTTTGGTTTTGAGTAGGAAAGATGACTGTGCAGCTGAGTAGCCATATAAACTGTATCAGCTGTCTGGCAGATAAATGATAAATAACAAATGATAAATCATAAAAGATAAATGATAAAAGATAAATGACTTATTCCTGGGAGTAGAAAAGTTTCCACTCAGTACATTTTTCAGGGTATACTGGCACTATGTGGGCATATGGGTGTATTATAATCCCAATACCAAAGACTGTAACTTCTTCACGTGGATCACATACAGACATGTACAACTGACTCTGTGATGCTGATGGCTGCCATCAATCTGTCATCTGTCCACCTGGTACATGCATAGAGAACAGACAGGCAGAGAGCTGCACAGTATCTCAGGGGCTTCAGCTTGGCCTCATACCTACTGTTGATGCTGCCTGTGCTGCCAGTTTTCCTGTTTGCTCATTTGGACCTGTCATCCATCTACAGGACCATACCTTCATCAGTCCTCAATCTTACCTTTTAACATCTGCAGCCAGACTCTGCAGCTTCAGTCTCAAAGCTGTGATCTAGAGTGGGCTGGCTCACAACAGCAGCAGCTTTCCCAGGGATGGCTTTATTTCATCTCCCGCAGAGATGCATTCTCATCTCCATCTACCTACTATCTTGCTTCTCAGGACCTCAGAGACTGCTTGAGTGCTCTGCAACCTCTTAACTCTTTATGGTGTTCTGTAAAATATAGACATTTATTACATGATGTGTAGTCTGTGATTAATCAGCAATAAAAATATAATAGAAATACCTGTGTCTATCCCAGGCAGGATTCTAAAAAATCTGGCATATTAGTGCCATTCAAATCATAGAGACTTCTGAATTTATTGCCATTTAATAAATTGTAACATGGGTGTGAAAAACACAAATGTTCTCATTCCTGAAAAAACACCATCATAACAGTAGGATGTAAGGCATCTTCAGGAATTTTCAGGATTGGGCAAAAATCTGATTTTGTAATAATCAATTCTGAGACTATTGGTTTATATAAAACAGTGTAAAATGACAGGAGCACCTTTAAGGTTACTGCCAAACATCCTAACAGAATACAAATCACAGATGCATTAATTTGGTGGGAAAACAGTAAGTCTTTGCTTTCTGTAGTTAAATCATTATTTTTCTAAAAGTGGAAAACTTTGTACAGACAGCAGGAGCATGGCTATTCACAGCACTGCAGCCTCAGAACTGAACTGAAGTGTTTCAGGCCTTGCTAGTTGTTCTGTGCATAGTAATGGCAAGTGCAATGCAAAATGCTCCCTTCCCATGTCAACACCAAGTCTGCAGGGAAGTCATGCAAGGAAACACAGCCTCCCCGGCTTTCTGAAATGCTTGCATTTGATTTTGGAGAAAATTTAGGTCATTCACTATGCTTTCAGAATTCTTTTACTGTTGGTGCATTTTCACCCCTCTATCCCCAATACTGATGATGCAACCGCATGTGGGGGTATTACTATGCTTTAAAAAACTAGGCACTAGCTCCCAATGTCCTTTCCTTAACACAGTAGAAAGGTCAGTCCACACACTATTGTTTACAGATAACAGCTGCACAGCACTTACCAGTGCATACTGTAAAATGTTGGAACCTTAACAATTTCAACATTAAACTTTCTGTACCTGAATTAGGGTATTTCAAATAATTAATGTTCTCTATGAGAGTGCATAAAATATAATACCAAGCATGGCTTATTCCCTGGGGCTAATTCAGGACTCATTTTGCCTAGATGATACTAGAATTTTATTAAATATATCTAAAAAATAACTATGTTTACTGGACTTATAAATATTTATACATTTGGCTTGTAAAATATAACTTTATATAATTAAATGGAGAAGATTAAAATTTTATATGTGATTGAAATATTTGTATAAAGCTCTCCTTCATGATTCTTCTGGTTTACTTCTGTTTCCTCGCCCACCAGCTCATTATGTCTCATGTAGACAATGTAGTTATTTACAATTCTAATAAATAAAGTAATAAAATGAGTCACAATGGTTATTTTCGTTGTCAATACACCGAGTTGGTTGGCTGGAAATAACAGTATTCTGGAATCACAAGATGTTCTTTGTGAAGGCTAAAGTTTATATTACTATTAAGTATTCCTTTCATGACTACATTATCTATGATTATCTTCCCAATAACCTGCTTCGTGCGTATGTGAGTTACATATGAGAATATAAATTGTTACCTTTGTGTTGAGATAATGCGCTGCATAATTAAAATTAAAATTAGAACTTAATCAGGAAAACCTCTTCTTTTGTTCTCTAGTAAATGAAGTGAGACGATTACATGAGCATTTTGAAGAAAAATATAAAATGAACAGAATGACTTATTTTAGCCGGTGTCATCTGCACCAATATAAAATAATCATCTTAAGTTACAAAGTCGCAAACCTACTATGTTAGCAAATGCATTAGTAAATAAAAGTTGTGGCTTTCAATCCACCCAAACAATGCCGTTTGAAAACTACCAAAATATAAAAGCAAAATGAGAATAAAAGAAAATATTTAATCAGGGAAATATTTACAATTCCAAATAATTACAAAAAAGACATCTCTGAGAAAAGGGCCCTTTGAAACTACAGTAATTAGATAAAAGCGAAACGGTGTTCCACTGAAACTGAGGGAAGTAGGAACAAAAAACATAAACTCGCTGCACCTGATTTACATAAGGGAAATCAGATTGATGAAATGATTTTTTTTTTCTGATTTTCATACAAAGAGAAAAGAACTCTTCTTGATGCTATGTTTGCTTTGAGACATAAAGCTACTGAGTTTAGGAAAGGCGCTTAAGAAGAAATGCTCTGAAGGGACCCAGAAAAGGATATAAAAATATTCCAGCAGTCAAAGCTCTGTGTCCTTGAATCCAGGCTTGGTGAAGTCCATTTCCTGGTCTTTCCTACACAGGACAGTAGAGGGACAACCTGCTCTCCTCTTGCTGTCCCTGGGTCACAGGGTCATTGTGCCTGTTTCCTGGACATGTCAGGGTTGGATGCTTGGCTTTGTTTAGTCTCGCCCTCCAGGCTAGCTGTTTCCTAAAGGGGTATCTGTGACAAAATTGTTTGATTTTCCTTACTCACTTCAGGACTGTTACCTATGCAATAAATTCCATTAGTTGATGTTTAAAGAGATTTACTTTTTCTAGTGTTAAAGAAACAGAACTTAGAGAAGATCTTTATTTCTAAGCCTATTCAATGGCAATTGTTTTTCTTTCTGTTAAGGATCAAGGAGGCAGCTATAGCACTGTCGAACAGCGAGATAGGAATTTGTCAGATGTTACAAATTTTTAAATTTTGATTTCACAATAAAAAGCATTCATCAAGTGTCTGCCATTCTAAAGACATTAAAATAAAGGGTATCCAAAAGCCATTTTCCTGGGAAGATGAAAAATCTCTCTTACATGGATCAAAGGGAGTAGAAATTACAGCAATCCTAATACTATGAAGCTGAATATGCATCTATCTATCTATCTATCTATCTATCTATCTATCTATCTACCATTTATTTACCTGTCTACCAGTATGTATCCATATACATATAATTTATCTGTATATGTACCATTATCTATCTATTTATCTATCTATATGTATATCATTATCCATTAATCTACCGTCTATGTATTTATCATTTATACATCTGTCTTTCATCTGTCAATCTATGTGCTATCATTTGTCTATCCATCTATCTTCAATCTCCATTTATCTACCCAGCTAACTAAGTATCCATATATCATCTATCTATCCATCTATCTATCTATCTCCTATTATCTATCTATCTGTCCTCTACAGATCTATCACCTTTCATCATCTACCCATATATGAATATATGTATGTATGTAAGTATCTATCTATCTACTTATCTATCAATTATCTATTCAACCAGCTATTATTGATAGCACATTGTAGTCTGTGACACTTTCTAGGACTCCACATCATTCTAATCATTCATATGAAGCTTTATAATAATTTGAATGTTTAAATTAAAATTTATGCCCTTAAAAGTTAAGAGCTAGCACTCAGAGGAAGGATAGCAGACTACCAAGAAGAGACTTGATACCCTATAAGCATATACAGGCACAATCATAGGGGAGGGGAGTAGGGGGAAATCGGGAAGGAGGAAGGAATAGGAGGATACAAGGGGTGGGATAACAATTGAGACATAATATGAATAAATTAATATTATATATATGTAAATGTTAAGATCTATGTATGTATAAGCTAAAATGTGGCTTATTATACATCTTATGATTTTCACACAATTTTCAGTGTGTGTATGTATAAATGCTAACTAACTATACTGAACAGGTAGTTGTTAAAAGAAGTACAAATGGTTAATGAACCCATGGAATGATTTTCAACATCATTGACCATCACAAAAATGCAATTTAAAGATATGTTGGATTCAGTCTCATCCCCAGTTAGAATCTCTATCATCTGGAAATCAAATTCAACTATTTCTCCACAGGATATAGAGTAAAAGGACGCTTGTGCACATCTGCTGTGAATGTATATTAGTCTAGCCACTACGGAAATACTAAAAATATTGCTATCATATGCACATTGGATATAGACCTAAAAGAATCTGTCACATTATTATAGAAATGCTTGAAGATTTATGTTTATTGCAATTCTACTTATAATAGCCCAGTTATGAGATCACCTAAGTATCCCTTCACCAAGAAATATTTATCATATACACAAACTCACAAGGGAGTACTATTTGTCTGTGGAAAAATATGTATTATTTTTAAAAGAAACAAACAAAAATGATGGAAATAACCACAGTAAAAAAAATAGAACAAAAGCCAGAAACACAAGTATCACACATAATTTCATGTGTAGAATACAGATTATTTTCTGTAGAAAAAAGACTATTGAGGTAGAAGAAGGAACCTAGTTGGAAAGGGACAGATCATCTGAGGGTAAATTTGACTAAAATATATTATCTAATGTGTGAAAATATCATGATAAAATTCATACCTTCAGGTAATTAATAAAAATATTACAGATTAATTTTTAATTAATTTAATAAGGAATGATAAATTTGAATTTCATGAACAAACTGCTCACAATTTTTAACTTTTTACAAATTTTAGATTATGTATTTATTCTATCTGTCTTCTGTGTCTGTGTGTGTGTGTGTGTGTGTGTATTCAACTGTGCCATGATGCACATGTGGAAGCCAGAGACTAGTTTTGGACTCAGTTCTCCCCCTGAGCCTTATGTTCCAGGATCAGACAGATTATGATGAACGTGTGTGGCTATACCAGTGGGTCATCCTGCTGGCTCATGTCTCAGATTTTTGTGTTATATTTTTCCTATTCCTTTAATATAACCATATATATTGTTTATTCTAAGGAAGATATGTTTATTTTTATTTTTTATCAAGAATAAGATCAGCACAAAAAAATAACATTTTTCTAAAATACTAGTTTATTTCTACTTATGATTACCAAAGCAAAAACTATTGCTTTAAAATATCCTGATTTCTGTAGCAAGGTAGCTACAAAAGTTAAAAACAAAAATTATGCAAATGAGGAAGCTTGATGAATAGCTGCGAGGAAAGGAATATAGTGAAATTATTGCTTAAAACTAGAAATTTACCAGTAAGTAAATAAAATCCAATTCTTTAAAGCCCTTAGTGTCCAACATTCAATCTCAAAAGCAAATGTATTCTTGCAAGTGTAGAGTTCTGTGGCTTGACAGAAACTAATAAAGAATCTTTTGACACTAATGCTTAATGTGGCCATTAAAATGTCTGCCTGGCTCTGGTGATAGTGTTTCCAAGATGGCAAATTGATTGCATTTTATCTATCAGGTCCCATATTTAATATTTAATTCTACTGCTGGCAGATCTCTTCAGTCATAAGTACAAAATTAGGTAGATCTCTGCTTTCTAAAATTCAGTTCATGAATGAAGTAGGACCACAAATGTTATTGGACATAACCAACCGCTTTCTGGTTGGATTAAGATCCACTGTCCAGGAAGAAGTGTGTGCCTGGTATGGTCAATCTGGCCAAAAGTCCATAACCAGGAATCTCACAGCCCCTAGAGTTTAGCCTACTATTATTTTCCTAAATGGACATATAATCTAATGCCTCATATCTCATCACAGAAGCTTCTTTGTACATTGAAGGCAAAAACTCACAACTGGTCAAAGTGTAGAGACTCAGGGTCTGTGAAATGTTCAGTCACAATTGGGACTTCTACATCATATTCCTCCCACCAAAGTTTAGAGACCATTGCTGAAGAGAGTTTGGAGAGATTGTAAGAATCAGAAGCTGGACAGGACAAGACCAAAAACAGACAAGCAAACAAAAAATGTACACAAACCCACCCAACAAAACACCACTGCCAACAACAACAAAAAACCAAACCAAACAAACAAAGCCCCAAAACACTCAACACGTGTCTTTTGGACATAACAAAACTACAGCACTCATTAAATCATACCCGCTGTGGTTGTGTGCAGAAGACATGCATAAGATCAAGTCAATCACCACTATAGCATGTAGCTGGAAGGACCTAAAAACCTTTCACCTCTTATTGAGCAGCTGTTGATAGTTAATGGATTATGGGAGAGGAACAGTCAGTTTTCTCCCAGAAGTGGATGGTCTCACACTTATGAGTATATAAAAAGTACAAATTTGAGTTGGTGCGCTATAAAAAGAGCAGAGGTGTATAAAGTTGTGAGAGGTAAGGTGTGTGAGGCAGATCTGGGGGAGTTAGGGGAGGAGTGGAGGGAACTATAATCAAAATGCATTGTGTACATGTATAAAATTCTCTAAAGATTAATACAAATAGAAAAGGTACTAGGTCTTGTGAACATCTATGACTAAACTGAGGGCTATGTTTTCAATCAATATGTATTTTAAATTTGACCTTAATATCTCAACTATTAGCATAAAGTCAATAGGTCTCAACTTTCATAAAGACAATGGAAAGAACACATTAAGCCAAGATGGCTACCAAATTCTTGTGGCCTTAGATCTGATACAGGAAATAATTAGAAATCTATATGCAACAAACCTATTCTTTAGCTACAAGGTCTTCATATATGCAAGAAAATATTTTATTTTCACACTAAGGTAGCAATAGAAAAATGGAAAATTTGCAATAATTTCCTCTTTCCAAGACCAGGAGAAGTCAGTTAATTATTAGATGAATTAAATAGTACATATTTACATAATTTTCCTTGTGATATTACTATAAAATTTCAAAAATATTTCAGAGTATATATACACATACAAATGCACAGGAGGAAGAAGAAGAAGAGAAGAAGAAGAAGAAGAAGAAGAAGAAGAAGAAGAAGAAGAAGAAGAAGAAGAAGAAGAGGAAGAAAGAGAGAGTTAGAAAGAGAAAGAGTATCTATACTAAACATAGCCATATGTATATTAAAAATTCTTCAAAGTTGAGTGATTAGAATTTTGTGTTTGTGAGAATAGGAATATTATAGATCCATCACCAATTAATCTGGATCTACCATTATCCACTCAATAATCATTCATTGCCATGTTCTATGTCTGAACTAACATCTTTAAACAGTCAGAAAAGTCTTTAAATGCATAAAATAGACCATTGGTTTTATCATCTTCAAACCACTGTAAGTCAACATATGAATCCTACAGCATAATTTTATCCATTTTTATATAACTTAGCTGTCTGATGTTCCCATCAATATATTTTAACTATTCTTTAATGTGTGATTTTATTTTATTTTATTTTATTTTATTCTTGAACAAGGAACCTCCATGAGACTTTTTCCACTTTAGTTCATATTACTTGTTGAAACCTGGATCCATGTCTTTATATCATGGCCACTCACATTTGGCTCAGAAATTGTCATCTCTTATTCCCTTCAAAGTTAGAATTGCATTTTAGCATTATCTGTCTATATGCATACTAGTGACTGCACCGGCCTGCAAACTAAAAAAAATTAATGAAAATATGAGGATGGTGTTCTAAGGTTGTATTAGTCTTAGACTTATTGTGTGTAATTCAAATATATAGAAATTACTTCCATTTGGTTTTCATTGCAGGCTTCTGCTTGCCAGACACATGATTTGTCTGCGTTTTTATGTGGTGTTTTATGCTTTCTAATGTTCTAGTATCTAAAATGTGATTGTCTAACTTGATCAATTGCTCTTATATGAAAGAAATTCTGCATTTCCAAATAAAGACAGAGAGGTTAAATCTACTCTATGAAAGCAAAAGGGGAAAGATAATAATAGAGAGTTGATGGATTTGGCCCTTTCAACTGAATTACTATTAGAAATAAATATTGGAAAATATATACAAGCGAGTTCCTCTGCCTTGGCTCTTTCTGTGTTCTCCTGGCTGGCAAAATCTGACCCAAATATAATCTGCAGATTAAAAATAAACTCCTCTATGAATTTCCCTGACAACTACTGGGCAAAGTTAGGCGATTTCTGTTTTTCCTTTTACAGGAAGTTAGGCTGGGCTAAAATACAGACATATCTGATATAACTGCATTTTATTAGGTCTAAGGAAAGAACAGAAGATCAGATACATTTTAACATTTCAGACAGTCTTTTGTAAGGCATCTTAACAACATGCTGCAAGGTAGGAGGCTTAAAACAACAGAAACATATTGACTCTGACATTTCAATGTTCAGAGTGAGGGTGTCAATAGAGCCTGTTGACACTCCAGGATTATGCCTCTTGCCTAGCCTGGCAGTGGACAACAAGCCCTGTGATTTCTATCTTATAGTGTCATCACTTCTATCTCTGTCACATGGATTTACCTATGTGTCTCTACCTCTAGAAATAGTAACTTTCCTGTGTCTTGAAATTTATGAACTGAACAGACATTGGCTTTCACCAAGTCCGAAACTAAAACTGTCATCGGCCTACATCTGAAGCCTGCAGCAAAATTTTCTCCATTTTTGCTATCACTTACCAATGTGACAGTCCTGCCAATTATAATGGGCTAAGTTTCACACTGTTCCAGCTCAACAGTTATCACTACATCCGCCTTGTTTCTCATACAATCATCTTCTGGGATGCTAGGACTTAGTACTTTAACATACATGTTTTGGGGGCTGTACAATTTCATCTGGAATAGGGAAAAAGGAAAGAACACCATAAACAGGTGTCCAATGTCAAACCTACAGCTTAGCAATTGGGTTTGTGGCTGAGCCCTGTGAAGGGAGTGCTTGCAGATCGATATGCAGGAGCAGTCATGTGAGGATATGTCTGTGGGACCTGTGGAAGGTGGGATGGATGGAGAGTTTGGGAGACATGGGTAGCTGGGGTTCTCAGAACACCGGAGAGGACACATGAATGAAATCTACAGATGCTCCTTTTAAGTATTTATGAGAAACTTGTCAATCGGGCTATGAGAAAGCAGTCTGACACTACAAAAGGAACACCCACCAATATGACAGATAACAGTGCTTTACCGAAGCAGTGTTAAAGTTCAGGCCTCAGGCAAAAGGAAAAGCGAAAGACCTAGAAATACACAGCTCATTACAGAGGAATAAAGAGATCTAGATACGGACACTATGTGAGCAAATATATAATACCAAATGTTTTGTTTATATATTTTTGAAAGTTAATTTACTAAATGAACAATAAGACACAGTATGTTCTGCTTTAAGAAAAAAAATAATTTATTAAAGATCTTTTACGTTTGAGAAAGGATGGTCCAATGAGCTGGAAAAATTATGCACAATAATAGCAATAATAATTTGGTAACTCTTAACTTAGAGAGGTCTCTGTCTGCAGAAGAATTAGCTGTGATCTTTTGTAGACATTGTCATGATATTAAAAGACCAGTAACTTAGCTGAACCCTTGAACTTTAAAAAGCAGAATGGAGGGACCTTCCAAAGCCTGGTTCCTTCCTAACTCTGAACATGCTGTAGGGCACTTGGTATTTCTATGGGCAAAATAGACTGTGTAAAGTAAGCTTTGGCTGTCATTCCAAAGCTTCTAGAAAGATCCTAGGGAAGTACATCCTGTAGGTTCCTTAGAAGACAATAAATTCAATTGTCTTACTGTTGTTATTGCTGTAATGGAAAAAAAAACCATGATCAAAATGCAAGTTGGGAGAAAAAGGTTTATTCTGCTTACACATGAATATTGCTGTTTGTTATTGAAAGAGTCAGGGCAGTCACTCACACAGGGCAGGATTCTGGAGGCAGGAGTTGATGCCGAAGCTGTGAAAGGATGCTGATTACTGGCTTGCACCACAAGGCTTGCTCAGTCTGTTCCTTACAGAACCCTGGGTCGCCAGCCCAGGGATGTTACTACCCACAAGGGGCTGGGTCCTTTCCCGATGATCACTAATTTAGAAAATGCCTTACTGCAGGAGCTCGTGAAAGCATTTTCTCAAAATAAGGTTTCTTCCTCTCTGATGACTCTAGCTTGTGTCAAGTTGACACACAAAACCTAGCCAGTATATCAATAATAAGATTTGTGAGCCTGCATCAAAGAACTGAGTATACATGAATACGCATATATCTAAATATATACATTTGACTAAGAAGATATATCTAACTGTGTGCGTTTTCCCATCAGGAATCAGACAAGAAAACAAAAAACGTGAATCTCAAACCTACTTTAATTTTTGATAACTGATAGAAACATGATGCCAAATATTTCAACTGAAGAGGTAGGCTTTTTTAAACTTAATATACATTTTTATTGTTTTAGTAGTTTTCGAGTAAAAATTCTTTTTCTGAAGATTTTTGTCTGTGTACTATTTTTCTTTTTAAAAATTTAAAAAATTAATTCTTAAAAAATCATATGTTAAATTAAAAAAAAAACTCATCCAAAAAGAGTGGGGAGTGGGAGCCAGAAAGATGTAAAAAGGCAGAGCTGGGGAAAAAGAGAAAAGAAGAGGAAAAAGGAATCGAAATAAAATTACAAAGTGGGGGTTCCAGAGAGAGTTATAAAGAAAGAATGCTTCATTGCTGTGCCAATGTATTTTTGTAAATAACAGAAACCCTTGTCATATGGATTTAGTCATATATTTAGTTTATCATGTTGAATTTTCATCAGAAGCTTTAACTGTGGGGAATTTAATTGTTTTCATTTCTTACCTTAACTCAATTCATTTCTCACTCCTGCATGAGCTTGGGAGCTTAAGGTCAGATGTAGTGACTTGGCCTGTGTGCATCTGGGATGCTACTTTTAGATGATGATTTAAAAAGAATAAGGTGTAACTTGTTCTGTCTGTGAGGGGGCCGTGGTGGGACTCTTACTGGTTCCTAGTTCATTGCCAAGTCACTTTCTAAGACACGATTTTTAAAAGTAATGAAATCATTGCTTCGCTGTCCAGTTCTACCTCTATCCTCGGCTGAAATGAATTTTTCAGTTTCTCGGCTTCACTTCCTAACTAGGTAGAACTGTCCTTAGTATGTGTGCCAAGTATGTGCAGTGGGTGTCGGCTCCAGCCAGTCATACTCTGAAATTAGGTGGCTCATGAGTATCAGCTTGTCAAATGGCCTGGAAATAAAAGAAGAAACCCTTCAATTTTTCCTGTCTTCAGTTTTCTCTCAAATCTTACATAAAAAGGTGTTAAGAGTAAAACTTTAACATTAGAAGCAGTACCGCTGGTTTCAGAATGCGGTGTTTAGAGCAGAGCAGGGGGGTTAAAGTGGCCTGGAGCCTGACAGTCACAAAAGGCTGCTAGGGCAGCCCCTCACTCCACTTTCCACAGCACTTTTTAAAACAATTTTTTATTATGTTTCTTTTTTAACATATACATTTATATTATTACACATGGGTAAAATAAACTGCATACAGCAGGAAGAACCATGAGACAATCAGAAATTATATAAATGTTACATTCATAGTGATTTGGCTGTTTTTATTTGGCAAATTGGAAGTAAACATCTTTCCTATCTTGTTGGGCCTAAATTTCTGAATGGAGATTAATATCTATCTTATCTCGTCTTTATTAACTTAAAACATCGATCTCGCTCTAAAAACATCTTAACCCCTAACCTACTAAGTTTAATGAAAGACTAAGCTATCTGGGTTTCAAACCCATCAGAGACTTGAGAAGGGATAAAACTTAAATACTTGAGTGAACCCAGAGTGCAGGTTACCAGCCTCCAAAATAAAAAAAAAAAAAATGACAGAGACAGTTTGCTGTCTGATCAGTCACCCAAAACTCTCTATAACGTTGGAGCATCATCTTCAGCCTTCTGGCCCAATATATCTGACAGACATATTTGCGAGGCAGGAACTATTGAGGATTTGTTGCTTACCCTGTCTTGACAGAATTTGGCCCTTGAATCTGCCTGCATTTAAACTTGCCCATTTTTAGGCAAAATTCTGCCTGTGGCAGAAACAGGACAGCGTTGTAGAAAGTTTCTGATCCCAATTGGTCCAGCAGTTAGACTGTCCCACACAGGATTCTTATTAAGCCTGGAATTTCACAACTTTTGAAAAATAGACCACAAATGCTATCCCTGCCTTACTTAACCATTTTCCTAAATTTGGAGGGGAGACTTCAAAGGAATTATTCACCCTAAAACATCCTGAAGAAACCTTAAGAGAAAAATGTCCCATTTCCTCTAAGAGGGCGTGGATAGGTTTCTGTTTACTCTCTTGGTCTACAGATGATTATTTTCATTGGGAGTTGGTTATAAGTATTATTGGTCTTTTACAGAGAGGAAATTAGATTTGACTCAGAGACATATCTCTTTTCCTTTATCTTTCTTTTTGTAGGTAAGGAGATAGGAGCTGAAAAGAAAGAAAGGGGGATATAGAAATATACAGGGAGGATAGAACAAAAGGTAGATTATTGACTCTACTCCTCATCTCAAGGCCCTAATTGTTACTCATAAATAAGGTTATTTTTAATTAAATGGTATTGAATTTTATATATTGATGCAAATCATGCTGATGTCAAAAACTAGTCTAATTTTATCACAAGAATATATATTTTATGTCTGATAGATAGATATGGTTCTACAGATATATGAGGTAAAATAGTTAAATAAAATCTTCAAAAACCTCAGAGACCTACAGAATATAGCATTTAAAGATGTTTTTATTATTGTAAAGATTCTTTGACAAGACAAGTTAACGCCTGGCAACACCCAACCTGCCTCAAAGAAGTAGACGAGCATCAAAGAACCTTCTTATGGAGTTGGCTTCAAATGTGGCAAACCAGGCACTGGGCAAAATGTCCTTAGCACTTTTGAGAACATCATTTTAAAGTTTTAGATATCAGGCCTAGACTAATAGGAGGGTTCTAAATACATTTCTTCATCATAAAATGAGGATATTACTGGCCTGCCTCATTTCTGATGACAACATGAAATAAGATATTTGATACAGTAGCCCCTTGTAAATTAAAAAAAAAAAAAAACTTCTCAAATGATGAGAGAAAGGAAATGAAGAATACAGATAGTTACCAGGATAAAAAAAAAAAAAAACTTTAAAAGTGAAGCATAATAATTAATCCTCAGATGTGGGGGAAAGCCAGATCTTTTCTGTCAGGTTTCAGCATTATCACACCACCCTGAGCTGTCTCACTCCAAGTGAGAGTATGTCTTTTACTCCAAGGCCTCTTGTGCTCAAGGACTGCACAAGTATCCCTGCCTTCTTGTCAGAGTTTGTCAGTTGCCACTTGACTATTTCTGTAACTTTGAATATTTCCTCCTTCAACTGACTCTCTTCTCCAGGATGTAACTCTTAATCTTCCTTTGTCTTTCTAAAATTGATTAAAACACTAACTTCACAGGAAAAAGTAAATAATAAAACAAATTATTACACCCTTTAAATCACTGTCCAAAACGCAGACAGGTGAAATTTTTGCTTCTATCATGGCCTCTAAACTGGCATTTTCTCTAATTTTCAAGCTAATTCCAAGTCAGTAAAAATTTTAATCCTACTTTTACTTATAGCTACAAATGGCTCAACTTGCAAAAGTTGTAAAATCCAAAATTGAACTCTCCTAATAGATTAGGCCATGATTTCTAAGGTACAAGTTAAATTCAGAGACTATAAAATCTCTTAAGTTCTCTGGTGGTTTTTATCATTCAATCAGTTCTAAACTCACAAGACACTGTAAAAGCAAACCATGGTAGTCTGTTCCATAAGACTTACCATGGCTTCAACATGCCTACTTTAGCGACACATCTACTTCTGTCTATTCAAGTCTCCTTTTAACCAAGACCTCCTTCCAAAACACATCATGATTTCCCAGTGTCGTGATCTTCTATGGTAATTTACTTCATCAGATTGCACACTGACATACTTATTCAGTCCTTATCTCAAATATGGCTTCTTCTATAAAACACACTGGTTCTCTTGGGCATTAAAAGATGTACCTTTTTAAAAATTCTTATACATAATGTTTCTACCATGTTATTATCTAACCTATTGGTTATTGGGATACAACAAGATTTTTCTAGCCTCTGGTGACTTAAGTTTTTGATACAGTGTCTCTCACTGAACCAAAAGGCACCTGTCTTTATCCCTCCAGTATCATGGCTACAGGTGCCTGACATTCAGTTTAGCTTTTACACAGGTGCTTGGGATCCTCATGCTTGCCCAGCAATTAGTTTACCTACTAAGCTGTCTCTTCAACTCTCAGATGCACTAATCCTATATGCAGATTCTTGGTGTCAAACATTTAAGATTGCTATTGCTTAATCAACCACCACTTGTACCTTAACCTGGATTATGTATATTCTTCAACGTTCCTTTCTGCCTTCTATTCTTCCACCACTATGAAGTTTCATTTTATAAAACTTTATATAAATGAAATCACAGAATTCATATTCCTTCTTGCTTGGCTTCGCTGAGCCACAACATATTTTAAAATTTTCTTCTTATTGAATTCATTAACTTTTGTTACTTAGAAATATTATGTTGAAGACAAACATCACAGTTTATTTGTGTACTGACTGTTTGTGAATACGGAAATTATTTTTAGATTTTTACATGTCAAAAATATGCAAAAATAAACCATAGATGTTCATTCTTGCATAAAACTTGCATGGATACATATTTTTGTTTGAAACTTTCCAACCAGGGAAGTTTTTGAGTCCAGAGATCAGAGATGTTGCATTTCATTTTATTAAAAGGCACCAAAATTTTCCAAATAACTTTTCACCTCAACCAGAGCTTCTTCAATTCTTTGTGTGTCTGTATATGTGTGTGTGTGTCCCAGTTTCTTTTTGTTTATTTTTTGTTCTTTATTTTTTCCTTTTTTTTTTGAAGAAAGGAGGCTCAAGTAGAAGATGTAGATTTTTTTGTTTGCTTAAGCTTTACCAAAAAAATCCTTTTACATTTCATAAAAATTGACAGAAAAGCACCTGTCCAGAAGAGCAGCTGGTCACCAGCCCACACCCCCACCATGGTCTCCCTGGGACAGGGACATGCTTTTTTCATGCACAGTTAAAAAGTAGGGAGTAACCTGGAACTTGTTGGCACAGGTGAAGATTTTCTGAACAGACCATTCATAGCACAGGCACCAGATGAACAACTAACAATTAGTGACAAAAAGCTCCTATAAGACAAAGGACATTGTCATTGAGACAAAGTGTCAGCCAATAGCATGGGAAAAGATTTTTTAACAAGTCCATATCTCATAGAGAACTAATATAAAATATATGTAAAGAATTCAGGAAACTGGCTATCACAAAATCAAACGATCCAATTAAAAGTACAGCTCTAAACAGAATTCTCAATAGAGGAAACTCAAATGTCTGAGAAACACTTAAAGAAATGTTCAGCATCCCAAGTCATCAAAGAAATGCAAATCAGAACTTGAGATTTCATCTTACACATGTCAAAATGGCTAAGCTCAATAATAAAAGTGATAGTTCATGCTGGCAAGGATGTGAAACAGGGGAACAATCCTTCATTGCTGGTGAGAGTGCAAACTTGTACAGCCACAACCGAAATCAGTCTGGCGTTCTTTAGAAAGATGCAATTTAATGTCTCTCAAGACCCAACCCAGCTATGCCACTCTTGGGTATACTCTCATTGGACACTAGACTCTACCACAAGAAAACTCAAATGTGCTTCTTGATGTTCTAATCACAGTATTCAAAATTTGGCAACAATTTACATGTTCCTCAAAAGAACAGATAAAGAAAAAGTGGTACATTTACACAATGGAGTATTAATCAGCTGTTTAAAAAAAATGCCATCATAGAATTGTCAGGCGATAACCTGATCATCAGTGGAGAGGCTTCCTCCAGCAACTCATAAGAGCAGATACAGAGACCCAAAAGCAAACATTAGGCAGATCTTGGAGAACCCCACAGAAGAGGGGCAGGGAAGATTACAGGAGCCAGTAGGCTTGAGAATACAGGGGGGAAAAGGGCTCCAGGAATCAACCAACCAGAGGGCCTCACAGAGACTGACATGACAATCAGAGAGCCTACATGTGTCTATGTTAGGTCCTCTGCATATATGCTATGGTTGTTTAGCTTGGGATTTTGTGGGACTTTTAGCAGTGGAAGTAGAGGTAGCTCTGACTCTTTTGCCTCCTCACGTGATCCTTTTCCCCTTACTGGTTTGTCCATCCTTGATATTAGTGTTTGTGCCTTGTCTTACTATGTCTTGTTATACCGTGTTCTATTGATATTCCTGGTGTGGGGAGGGTGTTCTTTTCCAAAGGGAAAGGGAGGAGCAGTGGATCTGTGGGGGAATGGAGGTAGGGGGAAGCTGGCAGGAGCAGAGAGAGAAGAGGCTGTGGTCAGGATGTATTGTAGGAGAAAAGAATAAGTAAACAATGCAGGCAAATAGTTGAAGTTAGGGAATATCGTTCTTAAGGAGGTAACTCAGACCTAGAGAGATATATATGTTATATTTATCTGGAGCCGTAGACCCATAGGTGTTAGGTAGAGAGGAAGGAATTAGGGAGGACACATGCATCTCCCTGCAAGTGGAAATGAATAGATGTTATGGGTTGAATAGCCACGAGGCGGGGTGCTGGGAATGGCTTACCAGATGTTCAACCTCCTGTTTCCTACCTAAGCTATAGGCCAACATATTTATTATTGACAGGGCCCTGCATCCATACAATACACAAGATATTGTGTCTATAGAGGGAGACAGAGTCCCCACTGGCTTTCTCTCGTCACTTCTAGGATCTGATCTTGATTACATTCAACTTAGTGGTTGACCAAAGAGATCCCATGGAAATCTCCAAACAATCCAGTCCATTGTCAAGATAATAGGGTTGCACTCTGTAAATTAACAGCAAGGCTCCATTGTTGAAGACAACACTTATACACAACATAATCCACTGAATATGGAGAAGTAGAGCTTGTGGCTACATGGGCCCTTCACCCCTATGTTCTAGTGTGTTTGGTGCAGAAAGGTATTCTGAAAGCTACCAAAATATTTTAACACTATCCCAGCCGTAAATCCTTTGACTTATAATCTGTCCTGTCTACATAATATGATAGGGCAATGGTAGCCCAAAACTTGTTGGAATAATCAACCAACGACTTAATTAACTTATGGAACACTCCACAAGATGTTTAGGTGACTAAATCCAGATGCTAGATAGCCCAGAGACCTAGGGTAAAACCAAATACTACTGCTCTAAAAAAAAAAACAAGCCAAACAAACAAGCAAAACGTATCAATACAATGACTCCTAATGATCTTCTGCTATATTCATATCAGTGCCTTACTCAGTCATCATCAGAAAAGCTTTCTACTGCATCAGACAAGAAGAGATGCAGAGACCCACAGCCAGACACTACAGAGAAAGTGTGTCCTTTGAACACACAGCTCTAATTAGAAAGTGTCTTTCAAACCCCTCCCTTCAGAGTCATGGACACTCATGAAAAAGGAGGCAAAACTAATATAAGAGCCAAAGAGGATGGAGAACACCAGAAGAGCAAGGCCCTCTGAATCAGCTGAGCAAGGCTCATAGAAACTCACACTGAAATAGCAAGCACACGGCCTGCATGAGCCTGTACCAAGGCCTTTGCATATATATTTTGGCTTTAAGTTTAATGTTTTCCCAGGGCTTTTGAGAGTGTTAAAGAGTCTCTAATTCTTGTGCGCTCCTCTGGAGGTTGTTTTCCTTCTGTTGGTTTGTCTCATCCAACTTTGATGTGATGGGTTTTGTTTTATATTATATTTTCTTTTGTTCTTATCTCTTAAAAGCCTGCTGTTTTCTAATAAGAGATAGAAAAGAAGTGGATCCAGATGGGAGGGGTGGTGGGGATAAACTGTGAGGACTAGAGTCAGGCGAAACTGTCATCAGAATAAACTGTATGAGAAAAGATTTTCAATAAAATGGAAAATAGAATAATAGAATCATTAATTCTGAAAAAACAAAAATACTTAAAAGTTGAAATGTAAGAAATTCTTTGACACATGCATGTGTCACTCCCTAATGTCCTCACATGTTTTATGTCACTTTTAAGCCCACCTTGTTCATCAATTTCCTCTGTTACGCCCTCTGCAGCTAATGATCCACTCTCTGTTTGCGTTGTTTCATTTTCTGAATATTTGTACAAATAGAATTATATGGTGTAGATTGTTAAGCAAAACTGGGGACACATTAGTCAAGAATCTAAGGCATTATTTGATCTGATCGAAGTTGCTGCGTTGAAAGCACACGTTTTAGGCAGGATGAAATGTGCTCCATGTTCTAACAGATTTCAAACCAGCTTTCAAGGCAAAAAGCATGAATGACAACAAGAATTACATCAGGTATTTGGCCAGAATTTGAACTGGTACAGAGGGGGTGGCAAGCTGTCTTGGAAGAAAGGAACTGGGTGATTTGAAGAATACATATTATGTAAGTTTTAGAAATGGGAGGGGAAAGGAAAATGAGCACATTTTTAAAGAAAAAAACTGATTGAGGATGTAAATCAGTTGTACAACATTTGTGGAGCAGCAGAGTAGGGCCTTATGTTCAATCCCCAGCATAATGAAAAGGGAAATGATTGGGAAAGAAAAAAAAAGATAAAGGCATGATGACTTTGATACTACAGGACTGCAAAGTTTGGCACTAATGCAAACTATATCTCTCATCAAATAGGCTATATTGTCAAAAGCATATTTTGGAGGTGTGTATGAAATCTCTTCTCTCTTGTCTCCTTGGCCTAGCACTTTAAGATACCACAATCTGCCTTTGACTGATAAGATTAGTTTTTCTCCACAAGATAAGATATATTTCTCTGACTTTGTTCCTTCAACATAATGACTCTGATATTTTTCTGTGTTCTTGAAAAAAATTATTTTCTGTTTTGCTGAGAAATATCCAGTTGTGTATATTTTATACTCATCTACCCATTGGACTATTGCTACATATTTTTGGTTATTTACAGTTACTGATTCTTTTAATAAAGCCAAAACACGAGTTCACTTTTAATTCCTACCTAGATGAATGCTCTGTTTGCTTTAAGGTGCATAATAAAATCTATACATGCTCAATTTTCAGCTCCTGCCTATGTGCTACTTTCTATACCTATGAGGAACATTTATATCAAAGCAGTGCATTTTTTGCAGCCAGTGAAGAGACATATTCTAGTTGCTTTTTACTGTTGTGCTAAACACTATGACAGGTAGTGTCTTGGGGAGAAAAGCATTCACTTCAGCTTACACTCATGTCACCGTCCATCACTGAGGGAAGTCAGGCTGGGAACTAATGTAGGAAACGGAGACAAGAATTGAGCCAGAGAACTGGGAGAAACAACTTTTACTGGCTCGCTGTGCATGCCTTACTCAGTTCGCTTTCAACCTTCCCAGAGATGGTACTACACACAATCGATTGGTCTTCCTACGTTCGTCTGTATCAAGAAAATGCCCACACAGACTTGCCCATGGGAAAGTCCTATAGAGACAATTGCCCAGTATTCAATGTCTCATCTCAGATGACTACCTTGTGTTGAGTTTCCAAAAATAAACTTATGCTTCATGCTACATGAACCCTTTATTATCACTGAAAGTCTATCATTTACGTTGCTGTTTATTTGGTATTTTGTAGTCTGCAAGTTCTGACAAACATATCATGATATGTACCATCAGAGTATTGTACAAAAAGCTTTACTGTTTCAGTCATCTATGCTTTGCTTACTAATCCCTCCTGCCCCAAATCTCTTTTAGTAAAAGATGATCTCACCAACCGGCTGAGCCACAGAGGAACACTGCACTCACATCTTTTGGAGAATGCCATGTAGTGTGAGCCATTTAGTGTTTATCATTTCCAGATTGGTTACTTTCCCTTAGTTTTGTTCATTTAGGCTTCTCTGTGTCTTTTCCTTGCTTAAAAAAAAATGCCATCTATGGCTCCTGCTTTGCCATTTAAAAGGTGTGGCAGAGATGCATGGCACTCCTATGAGTATATATAGAGCTTCTTGTGGGGACAAAGGATTCCAACTTCTTTAGGTAAATGCCAAAGATAGGGACTGTTGTATTGTTCAATTAGAAGCATCAAATTCTATTATGACTGGCCATACACATTTTGCATTCCTATTAGCAGCGGTCAAGAGTTCTTATTTTTCCCACCTATGCAAGCATTTGTCGTTAATGTTTTAGATAGATGTGTAGTAGTTTCTTATTGTTATCTTAATAAGCATTTGATAGAGTACAGATTTTTTAATTTATTAGCATCTACCTTCAAGCTATAATGTGCTATTCTACTTAATTCAAGAGGGTGTACTTTTCTTCCCATTCAGCTTTTTACTGTACTTATTGTGTGATTTGGTTTTGAATGTACTGTGCACATTACAGTGTATTGCTCTTATAATTTTCCTTAAAAAAGAGGTATTTAATAAGAAAATTATCTTAAATATACAACCATTTCCAGAGCCTCTTGTTCCTTTGTTTGTACTCAAGTATCTGCTTGTTATGGCTTTCTTTCAACCTGAAAAAAGTCGTGTGTGTGTGTGTATGTGTGTGTGTGTATGTGTGTGTGTATGTGTGTGTGTATGTGTGTGTATGTGTGTGTGTATGTGTGTGTGTATGTGTGTGTGTATGTGTGTGTGTGTATGTGTGTGTGTATGTGTGTGTGTGTATGTGTGTGTGTATGTGTGTGTATGTGTGTGTGTATGTGTGTGTGTGTATGTGTGTGTGTATGTGTGTGTGTATGTGTGTGTGTATGTGTGTGTCTATGTGTGCGTGTATGTGTGTGTGTATGTGTTTGTGTGTATGTGTGTGTATGTGTGTGTGTATGTGTGTGTGTGTATGTGTGTGTATGTGTGTGTGTATGTGTGTGTGTATGTGTGTGTGTATGTGTGTGTGTGTATGTGTGTGTATGTGTGTGTGTGTGTGTGTGTGTGTGTGTGTGTGTGGTCACATATGAGTATGTGCATTGATGGAAAGGTTTCAATTTACCAACAATCATAGCGCAAACCTGCTGGCAATGAATTCTTTTGTTTGGTGAATTCTATGTTTGAAAAAGTCTTATTTTCACCTTCACTTATCAAGCACTTTTCCTGGATTTAGATTTCTATTATGATAGAAATTGTTATTCGTCTCTTTACCTATTTCACTCTTCTTGCATTAATTTCTGATGGCATTCTGTGTTTGTATTTACAAATCTTATTCCTCATTGCTTGCCATTATGCGTCTTCATTTGTTGGTAGTTTTAAAGCACATGATTATGGTGTGCCAATGTTGCTTTAGTCGGGTCTTTCCTAATGTTTTACTGAGCCTTTTGGTTCCAGGAGTTTATAACATTTATCAAATATGAAAACAAATTTGTCCGTTTTTTTTTTGTTGTTTGTTTGTTTTTTGTTTTTTGTTTTTCGAGACAGGGTTTCTCTGTGTAGCCTTGGCTGTCCTGGACTCACTTTGTAGACCAGGCTGGCCTTGAACTCACAGCGATCCACCTGCCTCTGCCTCCTGAGTGCTGGGATTAAAGGCGTGTGCCACCACACCCGACCCCATTATTTCTTAAAGCAGCTTTTGGTTCTGTCTTTCAGGATTCCAAGACTGCCTGATATTCATCCACAGGTTACTGTTGCTCTGTTAATATTATGCATTTGTTTATTTATTGGTTAATTAGCTGACTAACTGCTGTTCTTCATTTTGGGTTACTATGCCATCACGTACTCTCATCTTCAGGGATGTTAAATACATACAAAGCTATTTTATAGGTCACTTGTTGCAGTTTTTATCTTTTTAAAATTTAGAGACAATTACTAAAAGTGTGTCGCTTCTTTTTATATCAAATTTCAAAATGTTTAGCTTATTGTTCAACAAGTGGCACACTTCACCAATTATTTCTCTTAGTCTTTCCCTTCTCTAGCCATGTATTTACCAGGCTGTTTGAGCCTGTTCCACAGCCTGCAAAAGACAGGTGTTTCCAGTCTATTGAAAGGCACATTTTCACTTTGATGTTCATCACATTGTTTTGAGAAGAAGTACTGAACATACCTTGGTGATACGTATAACTTAACAAAATTCTGAGAAAAGAAAGTACTTCTCCAATAACACATTTCTGGATTGTCCTTCAGAATAACCTGAATTGTATTTGTCGGAGTCAATATATGTCTGAAGGCTGCAATAGATAAAAACTGATGGACCGTAGCTATAACAATTTAGACATTACGTTTTCAAATAACTAGTCTTGTTTGTATTCGTATGTAAAAGCAATACATTGTAACCCCACTTAATTTAAATGATAGCTCCTAGATAGTGCTGACTCTGAATGGCTGCTACACTCTACCTTCACAACTAATAGCTCAAACTGGAGTATGTTTGGTTTCATGTTCTGACCAATGCATAAGGTATTTTATCCATTCTGTTTAGATGCTGGTGGGTTTTTTTTTTTTTTTGTTTGTTTGTTTGTTTGTTTTTTTCTTTTCAGGTATCAGAGAGACTGTAATATTGGGCAGCGTTTATACAAATATAGAAGATTAATTCTGTTGAAGACAAATTCAATACCAAATGCTACGTACATTTCTGGGAAGAATGTGGATCCCGTCAGGAAACTAGAACAAATGCATAAACTATTAAAGATACTAGATTTGGTTCAGGGGAAGAGAAAGTGAACATCAAAATGAAAAGCCCAAGAGACTAATGGATGCTGTTTAGAACATTCTAATGGATTCTAGGCAGAACACCATGATAGATGAAGGGATCTCTGTGATGTAAGGGTAACATCATATAGGCAAATCAGAAGATGTCAATAAATATGAAATTACTAAAAGAAAATATTAGTGATAAGGGATATTATGACTAAAGTGCACCTAACAGGACTCTGTACAAGAGAGGCTAGATTGATCAAGCATTATCACTTGGAGAGAAGTGGAGTTTGAGGTGTCCAGTTAAATACTGAAAATGGACCCACACTGAAGACAGAAATGTCAATGAGCCTATAAAGATCACAAGTAATCTGACAAAACTTTAGTCAAGCATCAGTGTATTAAAAAAAAAAAGCAAGTCAACTGGTGTTCATGAAACTTGCACAAATCTTAATGCCACTCACTTTTTAAGTGTTGTGTTATCACACTGTCCCATCCAGGACACAGAGGCACACCTTCAACATCAACTAGAAAAAATGAAATAAACCAAGGATTCTACTTGGGAGTCTTGTCACACAAAGCAGAGTTAATCAATTCGTTCAATAGATAAATCTGGGCTTCCCACTGCAGTATGTTCTTCCCAGTACACCTCATATGTTCTCTGCATACCCATCCCTGCTGCTTTTGGTCAAACATTCTGTCAACCAGATAGTACCTACTTTATTCTAAACTATCTATAACTTTGTCTGCTTTAGTTTCCCATGGTTAAACTAAACTTTCATCACTCATGTGTGCATGCAGGCAATGGACATCATGTAGAATAGGAGAATAGAGGGAGCCATTGGCTTTTTTGTAGGAGCCAGACTGAGGCAGTTCTCTTTATACAGCATGGTGATTTGTTTATTTGATTAAGGCAGACCACTGTTTCCTACTGTGCTACTCCCATAATTATGGCTTTTGCCATGTTGTGCTTTTGGACTTATGTCTTCTTGAAATGTGTATTCCAATATGTATAAAGACTTGATGCGAATCAGATAAATTACATATTATGGTGGGTTTTACTAAAAACAATTCGCCATGCCTTATGTCATGGGAAGTATTTGTTTCTCAACTCTGGGACAATGCCACATTCTGAGGGCCATTGCTCTCATTCTGTTGGCCCTGAACATCTCCAACAAATGCTACAATGAGACGCTTTAATGTTTGTTTACAATATTCATCCATTAGTAAGTATCACTTTCTTTCCTTTTAGCAATTTGTTCCAAACTACAGTATAAAATGTCGCATTATTGATGTGGCATTATCAAGTTCCATCATGATTGACCTGCAGTCATACTGTTTTGTAATAGAACTGGTTTCTGTCAGTCACAGGCATTTACAGAAACCCGTTATAAACACAGAGAACAATTTGTGCCGACAGAGAACCATCTGGCATACTCTCTGCTTTGAGGGATGAGACTTGTGGTTATTTTAAAAGCATTAAAGTTTAAATGGGTTTTTGGTATGTTAAAGTCTTTGCTTAATCCTTGAAATTTTCAATATTGTGATAATTTACTAAGAGTGGTGAGACTACTTAGGAATTTTGGTGAAAATTTTTAGTTAATATTTAGTGCCTATACTAGTTAAAAATTCTACCCTATGACTCTTCCTTGTAAAGGAGAAAGTATTTCTTAATGTGAAAAGAAATGAGAAGCTGCAGGACATAAAAAGAGTGGTTGAGAAACAGAGCAGAAAAAAAAAAAAGAACGAGATATATGTGCTGATTAGTTTTTATTTAATTGGCACAAACTAGAGAGACCTGGGAAAGGGACTCTCAATTGAGGTGTTGTCTCTATCAGACTGACTTGTGTACAAGTGTGTGGGGGCATTTTAAAAATTGTTTATTGGTGTAGGAGGGTCTAACCTACTGTGGGCTGCACCAACTCTAGGCAGGTTTGCCTAGACTATATAATGAAAGAAGCTGAGGAAGCCAGAGGAAGCAAAGCAGTAAATAGCATCCCTTAGTGCATCACTTAGCATTCTTTGCTCCAGTTTCTGGATCTGAGTTTCTTATTCTTGTTCTGACTCCCCCCCTCCCACCACCTAATGATTAAATAAACCCTTTCCTACCCCAAGTTGTTTGTGGTCAGTGTTTTAGCATAGCAAAAGAAATGCAAACTAGGACAATATGCTTTGACATGGCTACAGAAAAGGAGGATTAATGAGGCAAGAAAGACAGCTTCTTTAGATGTTCTTACATGCATGCTGAGGTTTCTCAAGAACTGTGAATATTCTAGACTTTGAAAAGGGCATATTCTCAGAAAACTAGGAATAGTTCTACCTCAAGACCCAGCTATACCACTCCTGGGCATATACTCAAAGATGTTCTATGAAACAACAAGGACATTTGCTCAATTATGTTCATAGAAGCTTCATTCATTATATCCGGAATCTGCAAACAACCTAGATGCCCCTCAACCAAAAAGTGGGTTAAAAAAAACATGGAACATTCACACAGTGGAATACTACTTGGCTATTTAAAACAAGGAAAACTTGACATTTGAAGGCAAGTGGATGGAACTAGAAAAGATCATCTTGAGTGAGGTAACCCAAACCCAGAAATACAAGCATGGTATATTCTCAGTTATAAGTGGATAGTAGCAACACAGTACAGGATAACCACACTGCGATCCACAGACCTAAAGAAACTAAATAACAAGGAGGGCCCTAAGGAGGATGCTTAATTCTCATTCAGAAGGACAAATAGAATGGACACCAGAAGGACAAATAGAATGGACACCAGAAGAGGTTGAAGAGAAGGAAATGACAAAAGCCTACCATAGAGGTTCTCTGAAAGACTCCACCCAACAGGAGATCCAAGAAAATGCTGACACCCAGAGCCAAACTTCTGGATGGAGCACAGGGAATCTTGTGCAAGAGCTGGGGAATAGAAGGACTTGGAGGGAACAGGGGCTCCACAAGGAGATCAATGGAGCCAACAAATCCAGGCAGAAGAGAAGGATGCTGCAGAGATTGATGTACCAATCAAGGACCATGCATGGTAAGGACCAAACCCTCCACTCAGATGTAGTAGACAGGCAGCACAGTCTCCTTCTGGGTGCCATAATATGGGAAGTGGGGATTACTTCTGCTATGGACTCTGTTCCCCACATGTTGATCATTTCCCTCCTGGCAGCAGGGCAGCCTTGCCAGGCCACAAAGAAAGAGGATACAGGCAGTGCACATGAGACTTGATAAACTGAGGTCAGATGTTAGGGGAGTAGGGATCCCCCCTTTCTGAGGACTAGGGGTGGAAGGGAGGGAGAATGAGGGAGGGAGGGTGGGACCAGGAGATACCAAAGGAGGGGCCTACAGTCAGGATGTTAAGTGAAAAAAAGAAAGAAAGAAAGAAAGAAAGAAAGAAAGAAAGAAAGAAAGAAAGAAAGAAAGAAAGGTACCCTGGTAGCCAATCCTGGCATGTCATGTAGCTTCTCTACGCATTCTCTTTCCTCCTACCTTTGTTTCTGCTACTTTGCTTAGAAGTTACTATCACATGTTTACTCTTTAATATCAGTTTCTCAAGATTTTGGAGAGAACGCAAAGAGAACAGAAAGCATGGTTTAGAGTGGCTGTGTACAAGGAAGAGTGGCCTCCTGCATCTCCCTGAAGTAGGCAGGGAGCAGTCAATGGTACAAGGATGATGTGCCTAAAGACAATCTTATTAGAAAATCACTATGGATTTCTATATCTATATGTACTTTATTCTATCCGTTCTTCCTTAAAACCTTTCTGCTTTTGAGGACATAAAATTCCTGGGTTTTTGTTTCTTTCACCTAACTATTCTTTCCATCACTCTAGAACATGTATTTCTAGGCTCAGCCTTGTGTTCCAGTCATATTTGAGAGTAAGCTCTCTCTCTCTCTCTCTCTCTCTCTCTCTCTCTCTCTCTCTCTCTCTCTCTCTCTCTCTCTCTCTCTCTCTCTCTCTCTCTCTCCCTCTCCCTCTCCCTCTCCCTCTCCCTCTTCCTCTCCGTCTCTCTCTCTTGCTTTTACTCTGAAATCACAACTTCATGACTTCAACAATTACTCTTGTTGAAATGTCAAAACACTTTTACCCACAAGTCTTTATTGTTTCTTATGCAAGAATGAGTGTTCACAATTTTTATTACCCCAGCTTTCATTATACTCTTCAGACATACATACTCTGAAGAGGAGGCAGAATGTTGGTAGGTGTGTCATAGCTAATAGACATAAAAGCAGCTCTAACAACCTGCTTATAGCTAGTTTAGAATTTTATTCTTCCTCCTTTCAGATTATTATTTCCACAGGCAGACAGAATTTTAAGACATAAAAATCTCTCGAGAATGTAACTTGGTGTTCTAAACCTTAAAGTAGAGAAATATCAAGGTACATCATGTTCTGTGGCCATTGACAGATTTCCTACAATGAGTGTTTTAGGACCTTTTAAAATTAAAATTATTAACATTTGTTATTAAAGTAATTTTATGCAATATGTTATGATCATGATTCCCTTCCCACATCTTTCAGATTCCTCCAACCTCCCTACCATCCGACTTTAGGGCCTTCTTTCCTTTTCTCCCTAGAAAACAAACAGATAAGAAGAAGAAGAAGAAGAAGAAGAAGAAGAAGAAGAAGAAGAAGAAGAAGAAGAAGAACAACAACAACAACAACAACAACAACAACAACAACAACAACAACAACAACGAGAACGAGAATGAGAACAAGAACAAGAACAAGGAGGTGGAGGAGGAGGAGGCAACAAGAAAACCACAACAGAAGAAAAAGTAAGAGCATGAAAACATACACACACCAGCACATGCTTATACACAAAAATCCCTATAAACAGAAAATCAGAAACCATAATAAATAAGCAAAATATAAGTAAAGGGTTTTTTCATTATTTATTTATTTACTTATTTATTCTTTTTACATACCAATTGTAGCCCCCTCCATCTTCTCCTCCCAGTCCCTCCTCTTTTCCAATTCCCCTCTCCCTTTCTTCTCAGAGAAGGGAGCCACCCACCATCCCACCTGCCACTTTATGTCACATCAGAACTAAGTGTGTTCTTTTCCACTAAGGCCAGACAAGGCTGCAGGCTAGGGAGAAGTAATCCAGCAGTAGAAAACTGTGTCTGTGTCAGTGACAGGCCCTGTTCCAATTGCTAAGGGACCCACATGAAGACCTAGGTGTCCATCAGTTCCGTAAGAATAGGGTGCTTACGTCCAGGCAAAGCATGCACTTAGGTTAGGGTTCAGTCTTTATGATGCCCCATGGGCCTACGTTAGTTGGCTCTGTTGGTCTTCTTATGGACTTCCTGTACCCTTCAGGTCCCTCTATCCTTCACCCAACCCTCCCACAAGATTCCCAGATGTCAGTCTATTGGCTGTCAGTCTCAGCATCTATTTCAATCTGCTGCTAGGTGGAGGCTTTCAGAAGACAGCTTGCCTTCTGTCTGCAGTCATAGCAGAATATCATTAATAGTGACAGGGGTTGGCTCTATCCTATGGCTTAGGTCTTAAGTTAGGCCAGTCATTGGCTGGCTATTTGTTCAAACTCTGTTCCATCTTCATCCCTGCCCATCTTCTAGGGAAGATAAACTTTGGGTCAAAAGTTTTATGGGTGGGTTGATGTACCCCTTCCTCCATTGGAAGTCTTTCGTGGCTGTAGGGGGGGGTGATCATTTCATTCTCCATATTCCATGCTTCTAGGAGTCTCAGCTAGAGTCATTCCCTATCTTCCTAGGAGATACCCTGTCCAGTTTGTCCCAAAGATCCCCACCCATCAGCTTCCTATACCTCCCAGCCCTACTGCCTCCCACACCCACTTTTCCTGCACCTGTTACTCACACTCATTCCCCTCCCCACACTTCCCCCACCTCCTCCCACCTCTCCCACCCACTTTCCTCTCCTTGTCTACTTCTGATGTCTGTTTTCTTTCCCCTTCTGAGTGGTATTCAAGCTTCCTTCCGTGGACTCTCCCTGTTACTTAGCTTCTTTGGGTCTGTGGATTATGGTATGGTTATCCTGTACTCTCTGGCTAATATTCACTAAGAGTAACTGAACAACATATTTTGAAACGAAACATACCCACCAATTACCACTGAATTTGTTTAGTATTGGCTGTGTGTGGGGCCTTCCTTAAGTGTGTTATATACCCAGTGAGGCTCCCTTGAAGAAAACTAATCTTTCCACTGCAAGTGGTTGTGAATCAGCGGTAGCTTCTGGTTAAGGATGGGAGCTTGTATCCATTTCCCTCTCAGTGCTGTGACCCCATGTAGTTCAACATGTGCATGCCCTGTGCATGGTGCCAAAGTCTGTGAGTCCTTATGTGCATCACACCTGTTGTTTCTGGAAGGCACTATTTTCTTGCTGCCTTCCATCTCCACTAGCTCTTACATTCTTTCTGCCTCCTCTTCCACACTGACATCACCAACATTCTTACTGTGTACTAAGGAAATGAGACACTCCAAGTTAACTTTGCAGCATTAATTACATACCAAGTTCTTAATGAATGCTTTTCAACATCTAGCTCAATTTTTTATCATGTGAGGGTTTTTTTAAAAATTATGTTTTCTTTGGGGACTGAAGAGATGCCTTAGCAGTTTAGAACATCTGTTACCCTTCAGAGGATCTGGGTTCCATTCCTCCCACTCACAGGACAGACTACAGAGGATCCAGTGGCCTTTCCTGGCTTCTTCATGTGGTGTGCATACATATAAGCAGTCCAAAACCATACACACAAAACATAAATAATTACATATTTATAAAAATTATAACATATCCTATTTTGTATAATATAGAGCAAATAATAGAGCAGAGTAGTCTGTCAAGATGCCTTAATATTTAGAGATACAACACATGGTAATATCTGGAACCCATACATGTGGACAGCCACAAGAATAGGATCCCACTAACCTGAGTCTTGTGTATATGCTCGCATGATACAGCACAGAGACTTCAGTCTTCTCCAAAATGTTCTTAGTGTCTGTTTTTAGTATCATCTGTCTTGACAGAAGTGAAATCTTCTCAACTATTCTCCAAGAGTTCATGTAGGAGAAACTGTGGGCTGGAGAAAAAGAAAGCTGAGACAGCTGACAAGATTTATACCTGAATTTAACCATTTCGTGAAAGTCACTTCTCTGTATATCTCCAGGCTCCTTCTGGAACTCCAGCAGCTGCATGAGAGCCCATTGCTAGCCTGAGAAGCTGCTGGCTGTTAAAGATTTACATAGTTTTGAATTTATTTGTTTTTATATAATTTTTCACAGTTTAATTTTTAAAATTCTTACTCTTTTCGTGAGCATGTGATTAAGATCATGTTTCAACTGATTTATTTGATCCATTTATATACTTGCTGCTCCAGTCGTTTTTGCATGTTGATATACCTTAGGTTTTGTAAAAGTGTCTTGCTCTGCAAGATTGTTCTTTAAAAATCATTTCAGATATTTTCTTACTGAAATTTTATATTTTACTTCTTCCTACCTCAGTCATCATTAGTTACACATTCCTTTTCATATGTTAAATGTTCTATTTCTGTATAAGGCATATCTTAAAAAAAAAAATCAGAGTTCCCTAATACGAATTATCTGTTTAGGTCTTTACCTCCTGTTTTAATTGGACTGTTAGCTGGGTGTGGTAGTACATGCCTTTAATCCCAGCACTTGGGAAGCAGATACAGACAGATCACTATGAGTTCAAGGTCAGCCTGGTCTACAAAGTGAGTCCAGGACAGCCAAGGCTACACAGAGAAACCTTGTCTCGAAAAAAATTAATTGGACTGTTTAGTTTGTTATTTAGTTTATTGAGTTCTTTACATATTTTCAATACTAGTCCTCAATCAAATCTTTTCATACTGTGTCGTTTGCTACTTTGTCCTATTGATGGTGGACTTTGTTTTACAGAAGTTTTTCAGTTTCTTGAAGTTCCACTTATTGTCAATCTTAGTGCTTACATTATCGTATGTTGTGTTTAGGAAATTGTCTCAAGTGCCAATGCGTTCAAGGCTATTCCCTACTTTCTGTTCTATTATGCTCTGTATGTCTGGCTTTATGTTGCAGTCTTTGGTCCACTTGAACTTGAGTTTTGTACGGGGTGATAAACGTGAATTTATTTGCATTCTTCTAGATACAGATGTCTAGCTATACCAGCACGATTTGTTAAATGTGATTTCTTTTCCTATAATGAACTTCTGCTCTTTTTTTATAAAAAAAAAAATAGGTATCCATAAGTGTGTGGGTTTACTTTTGGGTCTTTGATTTTATTCCATTGATGGATGTATCTGTTTTTATGCCAATATATGCAAGTTTTTTTTTTTTTTTTTACTATACCTCTGTATTATAGCTATAGCTTGAAATTTGGGATGATGTTACCTCCAGAAGTTCTTTTCTTGCTCAGTATTGTTTTAGCTATCTTGGGTTTTTTGTTGTTCTATATGTCTTGGGAGCAACCAACCATTACTTGGTAGGATTTAAAGCTCATTCCAAAAGATGAAACCTGTGCCTGGCGCCATTATCAGGCAAAAAAAAAAAAAAAAAAAAGTTCAGACAGAAAATAAAAAATAGGAGAAAGCCTACTGCTATTACTCTGCTAAGTAAACAGCATATTAAACCAACTCTTAATAGCTTAGCGTTATATCCGTAGATTAGTGTACTTAGAAAATTTATCAACCCTCATCAGAGAAACTTCCATTTGTAGCAGATGATAATCAACACAGAGACTGCCAACTGGCAAAGATGCATGAAATAAGAGAATGATGTTCTTCTCCCAAAGGAACATATATGCTCTCCTCCCCTTTTCAAAAAGCTCAGAGATCATTGTGGAAAAGGAGAAAGAAAGGATAGAGAGACAGAGGCAAGAGATAACTACAAGGAAACCTTTTTCCCTCACTAGGCATTGCAAAGCAGCTGCACACATGAACTCACAGCAGTGTGAAAGCATGCATGAGACCTTTGTAAGCTCAAGCTACACCAAATTCCAGCATGGAGAAGGAAGTTGGGTATGAAGTTCTATTTCTAGCCTGGAGCTATTGACAAACATAAACTGTGGAGAGGGGAAGGGTCAATTTTCTATAAGAGTGCAACACTGATGAGTTCACTTGGCTCAAATGGAAGGCCACACATCAAGAATATTTAGACCACACACAAATTGGTCTTGATTAGGGTGGGAGTTGAGTGGGAAAGAAAGGGTGGTGGGTCTCAGATGTGATGGGGAAGGTTGCAGTATGATCAAAACAGGAAATAGAGGAAGGAAATTATGCAATTGTATTTTAAATAAAATTAATAAATACTAAAATATAAAAAACACATACAAAATCCTCAAAGAAATTATGAAAAATAATCAGTAAACATTTAGAGTTAGAAAAATCTTGGAGGGTTTCCTTATGGATAATTACCATTAAATAATCAAATATCAACTATAGGTTATTATTTTTCTCTGTTGTTTAAAACATTTTTGTAATATTTAATTTAAGTTGAGTTCTTAGCATATGGCATTGCCTTGACCCAATTTATATCTTGCCATTCACTTTAGAATAAGCATTCTTTATTTTACATCTTAGCTCTGACTCTTATACTCTTTTTATTTGACTTTACAACTTCACGTAGGTCAGATTTAATGTTGTTACCACTTGTGATGCAACTTTACATTGTGTCTAAAATCTTACAATGATTTTTCTGCTCAAAATATTCTGGGGTGTTGTTCAAGATAGCCTTTACCCAAGGCTATATGTACTTATATTCATTGTTAAGGATAGCAAGTTGATAGGCAAGACTATCTCCTGGCTCAATAAAAACCAATATAAATCAGCAGTTGTTTGATAAGAAAGGTAGGAAAAATAGAGCCTACTGAGAAAAACACTTTTCTTCTTGTAAAAAAAAGTTTATCTCCATGAAGATAGTTGGCTAGAAAGAAATCATTCTCCCGATGCCAATGTTTGAGTGTGGAACTTTGTTTCTTTCATTGTTTAGCTTTTCCTTTTGTGCTAGACTGAGAAAAAAAGGCTTTATATACTTTTTGAACATGAAGCACTAAAGGAGACTGCTGAGTACTTCTAGGTTCTTGTCACCTTGTTGAAGGAATTGGAACAGATACACAAACAAGAGTAAAAGCAACAGAATGTTTTTAGGTACAATGTGAAATGGCAAGTTTTAGATACATTTTCCAGAAAGGCAGTGTACCACCTGAGTGCCCTAGGAATTACTTGAGGCTTCTATATATGAGATTAATGAAGAAGTCTCTGATTGCTAAAGGGAAGACTAGTTCTTTCCTTTGAATTATAGGTTTGGATTATGCAACCTTTACTCCACTGAGCACCTTCCTTCCCATGTTCTATGATTATAGTTTTATATACATCTGATTATGACCAGTAGTAAGAGCATGAATAGATTCTCCCTAAGTTCACACAAAGGTCAATCTCTCTTATTTATTGCCCCCAAACAAGTCTAGACCAGATCGGTCCCCTCATACCCTTACGCATGTATGTCTAAGGATATATTTAAGTAGAAATTATCCATGAAGGGGAACTGTTGATGGTTGGTGGGTGGGGCAAAACTGCTTCTATTGCTCAGAGTTGGGTATATGTGTGTCTTGAAGCAAATGGGAGTCCTAAGTCCTATATTTGCAGCTGCATTGTTAAGGGAAGGATATGTGTGACTCTAGATAAGAGTCCTAGGTTTCCAAGTGCATTGTTTGAACAGTGGTATGTGTTTACTTAAGACAGTTAGAGTTCTAAGATGCTGTCATCTTTATACTTGCCTCTTTAATCCCACTTATTTAATATAGGCCTACTGTGCCTCAAACAATAATATGCTCCTTGACTTTACCTATAGTATTAAGCAAAATGTAAGAGCTCTCAGTGTTGTGCAAGGAAGCTAACAAGTAAAAGGCCTGAGGATAGATTCGAGTTCAATTTGTGAGTAAATTAAATAATAAGAGGACCTTTTAATCAGGATATGTAGGCTGTATTAACTTTTTGGAGCTCATAATTTAAAAGGTTATGCTAGTAAGAATCAGGTTTCATTAAATCGATTTTTGAAATGTAAAGCTTTCTTGAATAAAATTTTTCACAAGTGACCATAGTGTGACTCTTTTTAGTAGGGAAAGCTAAGAGATGTGGAGGGAGGGGAAACTATAGTTAGAATGTATTGTATGAGAAAAGAATATAGTTTTAATTTTTAAAAATAATAAAATGTTTCAGATTTTTATAAATCTGTCTTAGTAGTCCTGGAATTGTCTTACTGTTCAAGTGTGCTTCTGCGGTCAGATTAGGTCTTGGTTTACCATTAAGGGCAGACATTATTTTCTGAAAGCTGAAATGATAAATCACATAGTTCAGAATATTTTTTGCATGCTCAAACACCTTTCCTTTAATGTTTTGGGTCTAAAAGGTTCTAAAAAGTTCACGTGCTCTTTGCTGAGGTAGGTGCAAAGTAATACTGACATTCTATCAGGGATGAACTCATCAATTGGCTGACCAGTTATGGGTTCATGTTTTAATGGGTTAATGGAGAGTGATAGAAACATGGGTGGTGGGGAGTATTTAAAAGGAGTGTGGCCATTCCTTCCTGTGTTTCCTTCCATTGTTACTTCCTTCTTCCTTGCCTTCTTTCTTCCCTTCCTCTCTCCATCGCTCCCTCCATCCCTGCCTTCCTGCCTGCCTCCCTTTATCCCTTCTTTCTGTCATCTCATCATCATCCTTATGTTCTCTGTTCTTCCTCCCTGCACCTGCTTCTGGGCCACTACAAGGTCCTCAACGTTCTTACTTCTATCATGATATTCTGTTTTGGCTCAGGCCAAGTTTTGTGGTATGAAAAGGAATAAGAATTTCATGACTCCAAGTCTTCAGTCTATTGTGCTTTCTTGGGCATTGCAAAGGTTAAGGTACGATTAAGTGTAATAATCTTCTTCAAAATACACGTATCAAGAAATTCTTAGCTTGATGGCGCACGCATTGCAAAGTGAGATTTATTTGATGGATATCCTTAAAGTTTTGGTGTGAGGCTTCTCCTTTAATGGATTCAGCTGAAGAGAATATATTTTTGAAGGTAAATCATGACAAAGATTTCAATGGGCAAATTGTTCTTCTGACTAAATGAAGATTGCTCTTCAATCTTGGTCCTAAGGAGATGGGCAGCTTGTTCAGACACATTAATCAGTTGAATATTTGGTCAAAAACACCATAACAATGATGACAAAGAATCTACTTTTGATATTTTATTTGGTTAGCTGTGTTATTAGGGGATTTTGACTTCAGTGGTTCCCTAGGAAAAATTACTCTTGAACCATTCTCATTCAACACTGACTTCCAAAAAACATAACACTAAAAGCAGAGAGGAGAGAACAAATTCCATAACAATTACTGGGAGACAGATGGCATCTCAGGGGGTGTCCTCAAATTAATTTGGGAGGAAATATTCTCACATTTATATTTCAAGTGGGAAGAAGTGGTTTCTAAAGTTAACATGATAGCCTAGCACATATTAATTCTAATGACTCAGACTGTTCTCTGAATGAGTTTTGTTTTGTGTTGATTGTAGGATCAAATTCAATCAAGTAAAAATTGGCATATATGGCTTTGCTGTGTTAGCTCAAGTAGACAAATGTCACAAATTCTGGTGTCTAAACCCTTTGAATTCAGTGTTTTTGTTTGATTCTTGGTAAACTTTGCAGCCAGGAGAAGGAGCAAAACAAGAACAAAGAGCGTTACGTTTTAAGTTGTCCTTAATTTTGACCTAATCAATGATTCTAATAAGGGATACCAATATAAATTATGTCAGATTGAAACAAGATATGCTGTGTCCTGGGAAAAAAGAAAGAAAAGCTTGGATGGCAAATAGGTTTCTCTCTGCTAATGGATGCAATATCTCAAAAATCAAGTAAATACAAGGCAGGCCATTTCATATTCAGCAATTCTTATATATAGCAAATAAAGAGTATATAACTTATGTTGTTCATGTTTAACAAGAATATTGCTGATTTGTTATATTAATTACATTAAAAGCAGAATTAGCAATAAGCCTTCTTGTCCCCAGGTAGTTTTTCAAGCATTGTGGATCTGATAATAGATTTGATTCCACAGAAGCTCTTGCCCTTGGGATTAAAAATGCTATCATTATATAGCTAACCATATTCCTGTAAAAGCCTAGTAAATAAAGTGAGAATAAGACACCTACGCCATTGTATAGTCACCAATTTCACATTTTTCTAGTCTTTTAATTGTTTCTATAGATGAACTAGATAGTGTTTGTGATAGAGAGCTTGATTAGAGACTCATATTCATCTCATTTTAACTTGATATTGATTAGAATGGTTAGCTGGGCATATGTGTTCCACATTTGACTCACTTCGGCACTTTAAAAATTATAGGAAAAACAGTACAAGCCCTGAGAAGCACAATGAACCCCCAAAATCTAAGCAGACTTTTTTTTTGTTTTTGACAAAAAAATAAAAAATGGAATGAAAAAATTGAAAATTAAAGTCCTCAAAAGGTAGATGATGCTGGGAATCAAGTATATATGAGTTTACTCCCAACTCAGATAATAGAAGTAGCAGCAGGAGAATGTCAAGAACGCATGTTGAGAGACTAAAAGTTCAAATAGACTTCAATTCTTACATGTCATATCCTCTTCTCCTCCCGCCCTCTGTCTCTCTCCAAATAGCAAATAGCAGAAATGCCATCTACATTGAGCCTGATAAGGTAGATGGTAGAACTAAAATTTCTAATGGTTGTCTCTTCACTTCACGTATCCCACCACTTCTACTGTCAAAGAAAAAGAAACTTTCCTTGGCTACCTTTGTTTAGAGACTTACCTAACTGATACAATGTGAAAGGAAAAGAGGACACACACACACACACACACACACACACACACACACACACACACACACACGAGTAAAGTAAAGTTGGGATTATGTGTGCCACAAACTCTGATGGAGATGCAGGAGTCCTGAAATGTGCCCAATCTATTGCATACACCTGAATAAAAGAAATGAATTTATTATACATAACTCAACAAGAAGGAAGGTTTAACTAATGTTGGTCTTTACAAAAAGCAGTTTTAGGCTGTAAATATCCTGGAAAAGAAAGTTGTGGTTGATATTCTGTGCCAACATCCACACAGGACCAGGAAAAGACTTTGAGGCCTGGGGATTTTTGACGTGGCTGTGCTCATGTCAACAATAAATATTCTTTCAGGATTTTCTCTGGTCTCCACAGGACCTGGTTCCAAAGTTTGTAATAACAGACATGAAATAGTGATTAAGAGTTACAAAGAAGAAAAGAAAACCAAAATTACAAAAAAAGGAAAACAAACCAACAAACAAAAAGAACCCAAAAAACAAAAACAGCTTAGAAAAGGCAGGCAACAAACTTAGCAAACCAAGAGAAAATTCTAAAACAAATAAGATTGTTATACTTACAAAGAGGATATCCTGTTCATGGCACAGAAGTAAAAAGATAACCAAAAACGATCTTCAACAATTGAAAATTTAAGACATGAGCTGTACAATGGGTAGGTTTAGATGAATAGAGATTGCATAACCCAGAAGAAATGAAGCCATTTCCCTAGATCACAATACACAGAATTTCATTATACATGGACAATTAATATAATAAAGTTTAAAAAAAATAATCAAGAGGAATCACAAATAAATACTATAAAGTGTGTGTGTGTGTAATGGCATGTAGTTGGACTATCAGAAGCAACTACAAATAGCATCTGATGGCTAAAATAATTCTAAAACTATTTATAAATAAGATGGATTTTAGGAGTGTTCTAAGATGACAGTGTTAGGTGAATGCACTTGCTAGTGTTAAAGGAATATTGCAGTTAAAATGTCAAGGTTGGGAACACAGAGGAAGACAAATGAGACAGCATATAACTGGGAATGAGATGACCAAGATGACTAGGTTAAAATGACAGGCCTATGGGAAAGACAGGGAAGCCAGTCTCTACTGACTCTGCCTGGCTCCCATATCCTCACCCAACTCCTGACCACTTGAAGAACAGATGTAAGGCTCCATTGCCCCTCATATTCTCTTGTATCTAAATACAACAAACTAAATTGTGGTATTTAATAATTGTGGCTAAAGGCAACTCTTTAAAAGTCTCCATCTGTTTTAAGAAGGAGACCACCCCTACATACAGATATAAATATGAGATAACCTAGAGAATCTGTAGGCACAGCTTGTTACCTATGACAATGGTCATCTTCTATAGGCAGTAAAGATAAGAGACCATGGTAAACTACAAACTGGTCTCATAAATAAAAGAACAAAGACAGTGTGTTTTAAGTGGCTAGCCGATCTAGCTAAGGCCAGCAGCTGGAAAGCCAAGGTAAGGTCAAAAATAGGCAATAGAACATGAAGCATCACCAGTCTTCAACTGAATAAGCATCATGTAATTGTCTTGTGGTTGGGCCAGGGGGATATTCTCAGAGCTTGTATTCTCCAAATACTTTAGCCTACCATTTGCCGAAGAAAGTTCACCAATCTCAATTGAAGCTACTTGTCTGTGTTAAAACAATGAAAGGCCAATTGGTGTGTAATTAATTATTGATTAGAATTGAACAAAGCCATCACTGAATGGGTTTCACATTTCAGATGACAAAACTGAGGAAGCAAGAAATATTTATAAGTTGCATATTATATAAAGAACTAAAACGAGTAACATAACATTTAAAACTGTAAGTTGTCTCTGAGGTCAGCAAGATGAGAGTGTGGTGTTCTTGACCTCTCCGATTCTTTCAATCCTTTCTCCCTCTCTTCCATAAGATTCCCTGAGCTCCACTTAAGAAACCTACATAATCAACTAACCTGGGCTGATAGGAGCTCACAGAGACTGAATCACCAACCAGAGACTATCCATGGGAAGGGCCTAAGGCCCCCTACACATATGTAACAGATGTACAGCATTGCCCTCATGTGTGACCTCTAACATCAGGAGTAGGGGCTGACTCTGACTCTGTAGTCTACTTTTGGATCTCTTTCCCCTAACTAGACTGCCTAGTCTAGCCTCAATAGAAGAAAATGCACTTAGTCCTACTACAACTTGATAGATGAAGGCAAATCATTTAATTAAAGGAATGTTATGCCGTTCAACGCTTACTTTAGAGAAGGATCATCTGTAAATCAATCATTGATAAGCTACTTCAAAGAAGGAAATTAGTAGTTGCTTAGATTTAAAAGTGTAAAGATGGAAGGGTAAAAGTCAACCTAACTGAAAAAGATAATTATCAAAATGCTCATGAAAAATTATAGATGGCATATGTTTTCAAGATCAAAATACAAAGAGGCCAGGCATAATGGCACTGATTATTTGTATGTGTGTGTATATATATATATATATATATATATATATATATATATATATATATATATATATATATATATATATATATATATATATATATATTAGAAAAGTGGCCATTCCTTTAAAAGAGACAAAGGAAGACTAAATGGGAAGCTTGAGAGGGAGGAAAGCAAAGGGGATGGTTGATATAATTATATTATAATCTAAAATATTAAAATAATTTTAAAAAGATAAATAGGAGTTTAAGAACAAAGCAAAACAAACAAACAAAACCACAAACAATCAAGAAAGGATCAACCAGGCCTAAGATTGTAACACCAGGGGACAGCACAGGGGAGTGGCTACCAGATGACTTCACAGCCTGTTGATATAGTCAGTAGTACTGTGTGGCAATGGTACTTCATGCAAATGAAGGGTTATATTCACCAGTTATAGCACTACCTCCAGCTTACCTGTCAATAGCTTCTTTCTCGGTTACTCAGAAGGCTCTCCTCTACCCAGTTTTGACCAAGACTAGCTGCAGGATCTGTTTTTCTTGCCTGGAGCGACCGTAAGAGGATCAAGACCCCTTAGAGAAGCAGTAGTAGCTTTTCTTTCAATGGTCTTTAAAGCTGGAATTTTCTCAGAGTGATTGGAAAATGTCTACAGCAGCTGGAAGAATTGGTACTTGAAGGACAGCCCTGTGTTCCAGGCTATTAAGCACAAAGGAAGGCATTTATGTACTGTCACACAAAGATCTGAATTGCCATTTGTTAGAATTTTGTTCTTTTACAGGAAAACAGTCGTTATATAATAAGTGACATCCAATAAAGACTTATGAAAACTCAACACAAAATTAGCATTCCCAACTGAGCTGTACAGTGTTTAATAGTATGTAATGACACCAACAATGCCCATGCCCTGACCTAGAACCCGAAGGACATTTCAGTCCTTTTGGCCTAAATTAATATATAAAACCAATCACTAATTATTTTCATTTTCTTGAAATTTTCATGTTTTTGAGTTCATGACCAAAAAATATTCTTATAAATAGCATGTTTTTGTATAATGAAAATAATGAAGACCAATTTGATTTTATCACTAAAATATGTAACACATTTGAAATAACATCAGCGATCAAATCAATGGACAGGAATGCTTTCTAAAAAGGAAAGGCTTGTTAGAGGCCACATATTTTTTATATTATGTGTTTAGCATATGTTGTTGAGACTCCCACTCGTTTGTGGTCATGTAGGCTATTGCTATTCTTATAACATAATGAGTAAATTCAAGGTAAGCACCAGCATGCAGCAGTGGCCCCAGCTACTGGAATCTGAAGCAGGAGGATTCCTTTTGTCCATTTCAAGACCAGAATGGGGAACATAGTGAAGACTTCAGCTCCTAGATGGATAGGATGATACATAGATAGATAGATAGATAGATAGGTAGGTAGATAGATAGGTAGATAGATACATAGATACATACATACATACATACATACATACATTCATACATACATGTATGCATGGGTAGATAGATAGATAGATAGATAGATAGATAGATAGATAGATAGATAGGTAGGTAGATAGATAGATACATAGATACATATATACATGGATGGATGGATGGGTAGATAGATAGATACATACATACATACATATATACAGGGAGGGAGGAATGAAGGAAGAGAGAGGGAGAGGGTTAGAGAAAAGGCTACATGTAGAGGTTAAATATTATAGAAAATACATAAAAGATACAGATCAAGAATTGACAAGATTTTCGAGACCTCAAGTGTTTAAGTCTATCTCCTACCCATGTGTGCACATGAATGCATTTCTCGTAATCTTAGCTCTCTCCATGTATGAGTTTCTTTTAGTCCATTAAGCATTATATTAAATATTTCCCTTGCTTCATTTTCTACTAATTACATTTCCTATCTCCTGTCCACCAGATAAAACTCCTATTTATAACTTATTTTCTTTGGATACCTTTTCTTAATAATGAAAAGTGAAAGGAAAAACACTTTCAGCAATCATTTGCAAAAATAATAAAAAAAAAAGTGCATATAATGGTTTCCCTGAACTTGTTTGGTATTCATTTTAAAAATTAAAACATTGTTTTCTATTTCTCTTTTAAAATTTTATTTTATTAATTTATTCATATTACATCTCAATGGTTATCCCCTCCCTTGTATCCTCCCATTCCTCCCTCCCTCCCATTTTCTCCTTACTCCCCTCCCCTATGACTATGAGTGAGCGGGACTTCCTCCCCCTGTATATGCTCACAGGGCATCGTCTCTTCTTGGTAGCCTGCTATCCTTCCTCTATTTCTTTAAATATTCTTTTTAAATATCACACTTATTGTTACAGGGATACAGCATCCCCCCTTTGTGGGTTCTTGGTATCATTGATAAAATAATTTAAATAAACAGACTCAAAAGGGAACATGAGGACAATTTATTAGGGTTAGAGAGGACAACTGGCCTGCAAGCTGGAGATCCCACCAACCATTCACAGAGGGAAAGGAGAAGAAAGCCACAGCTTCAGTAGAGAGGTCACAAAGGCATTCATCTTGCATGACAGGGCGGGCACATGGGGAAAGGGAAAGCACTGTGTGTATGAAGCAGGCATATGAGGAGCGGGAGAGAGGCATGGGCCCAGGCTTTGAATTATTTATGTTGAAAAGGAAATATTATTCTTCTCCTCCTGGGATAATGGTGAATCTTTTCTGCATAAAAGCATCCCGTCACCATTTTAGCTAAACACAGAAGTAATATTTAATCTTAGTATCTTTGGCTTATCCTTGTCGTCAGGTCTCTGTGGCCTAGAACTCATGATGTGCTTAAGATAGGAAGGAGTAACAAATAACCCTGCATTTCTGTCAGTCTCCCTTTTGGTTTAGCCAGTGTCATATCAGAAAGGAAGAACTAGCCATATCTTCTGAGATCAGTTCACCCTTTAGCTATGGAACAGTTGAAAGTCCCTGGCAGTGGCAGTTCTTTAATCCTGCAGTTGGCTACAGGTCACTTCCTGAGAGGCCAGTGTGGGCTCATTTTAAATCTAACAACAAAAAGGTGCATAGAAATGAGTTATAAGCAGTTTGGGAGATTTTCCATTACGGTCTCTAAATACTTGTCTACCAGGTTTTATTTATTACCAGTTACAACGTTTGTTTCTGAAGAGCCAGCCATACTGATATTCATGTGTCTCAAATGTTGTCTTGCGAGGTGGTTGTAAGAGGCCATTATATTCTCTTTATTCCATCTTGAAATTTCCTATCATTACCTTAGTTAATTATTTAGCGTTCACACAGTGATGTTAATTCTCAGAGTGGCAAGATGGTTTTACAAGAAAAAGTGCCTGTTGCAAAGCTCAGTGGTCTGAGTTAAATCCCTTTAACTCATATGGTAAAGAGAGCCTACTCCATCAAGTTGTTCTCTGGCCTCCATATATGTGCAACTGAGTATGCCTACATGCACACACACACACACACACACACACACACACACACACACACACACACACACACGTACTCATATGCTAAATGTAATAAAGTTATGTGGAGAGCAGGGACTGATTTTGACATGAACTCTGGTGCTCCATATTTGACCACCTCCCCTTGGTGGGGAGGCCTGGTGGCACTCAAAGAAAGAATAGGCAGGCTACCAAGATGAGACTTGATAGCCTGTGACCATATAGTCAGGGAGGAGGTCCCCCTCAGTCAGAGACCTAGGGGAGGGGAATAAGGTGAAAGCGGGAGAGAGGGAGGGAGGAATGGGAGAATACAAGTAATGGGATAACAATTGAGTTTTAATCTGATTAAATTAATAAAATTAAAATTAAAAATTAAAAATAATGCAGTAGCAATGCTATTGCATCACTTGGCAATGATTTGCATGAGTTTTGACATTATTTGCAGTTGTAGCCAAATTATATAAATTGCTCTGTTTGTGTTTTCTGTGGGAGAGGAACTTCTTTCTTTGGCTTGTGTTTTTGTGGTCCTCAATGATTCAGTTTCTTTAGAATAAAGGATTAGGAGTTATGTAACTAAGATTCTAGAATCAGAGGACTCTGATGAAAAATATAAAGTCCGTAACAGAAATGCTACACTGAAAACACACATCACATTTTCATGTGTATTTGATTCCACTATAAAAATGTATAAGTTTGACTAAAGAGTTATTCACTTACTAGTCTTAATATGCGGTGAAAATTCTCATCAATATATATGCTACATATGAAAAGGAAGAATTCCCCAATAGCAGTAGATAAATGTCCGAAAGTATAAAATCTGTCTCCGATACCAGGTGGTTTGAAACTGTTTCACCAGAACATATGCAAAGTTTCCTGTTTAACTGTTAAGTCAACAAGACAGAGAAAATCACTCATAGCGCATAGAGAAGACTAATCCTCACCTGGAGTGAAATTCAAACGTTGTTCGAATTATAGACTATCTTCGTGGTTATGTAGTGCAAATTCAATTTGGTATATGTCTTTCCTATATAGCATTTAATAAATTGGCCATGTAGTTAATAATAAAGCATGAAGTTGATAAAAATGACTTTGGTTATGAAGTAAGTCACACAATTATTTTATGAGAAGTAGTTTTGAAAGTAAGCACAATGAATGGAAATTATTCTAGATGGCAGAATAAGAACCGTGACTTATTCATGTAAGATATATATATGTTTTTATAAATGACCACAAGGGTAATTCTGCAGTAAGGATTAACCTGATTTTGAATTTGCCTCCATTTAAAAAATCGTTCTTTTTCTTTGTGTCTCAGGCACATGATTTTAGGTTTTGGTACAGTATGACAGTGAGATGCTCTTCACTTTGGCTTTTCTAATGTGGCTGAGGCCAGGCACTTCACTAACAGCAGAATACAGCCATCTGGCTTTTTACACAAATACTCACCCAGCAGGTCCAGATTCTCTATCATTTTAGAGCTGTTGGCTAATATTATGGCAATATTTCAATCCACGAAGGAATCATCATTATTGCTTTGCTTTAAATATGAACTTGAGACACTGTCAGGAGCCTCACACATTCTGGAGGCTGCTGCCACCTGGCTCCTGATTCTTTGCTCTTAAGACACTGTGTGTTTCCTAATACTACCTACAGCACCCTTGAGAGGCAGGAAGAGAAGCACACAATAGTCTTTGGAACTGATACGGGCTCAAGTCAGCTCTGGCTGATTCAGATTCTGTTGTTGCTGTTGTGGTTTTAAAGGAGCATTCACTTTCTCCATCCTGTGAAACCATTTGCCTACACAGGGGACAGGATAGTGATTTCTCTCTTTAGTCTTTCTGATTGTTGCTGTCCCTCTTTCCCTCCTTTAGTTACTTTGCTTTTCCCTCCTTTTCCCCATTTTATGCCCATCACTTCCTATTTTAAAAATTTTTGAGATTATAGCAAATTTCAGTACTTCTGTTTTTCCTTTTAGTTTTTCATACAGTATATAATTTGCTCCCTTAACTTCTCCCAGATCCTCCACACCTCAATACCCAACCAAATTCAATTGCCATATAAATACATGTATTTGTAATTGTGTGTGTGCATGCGTGTGTGCATGTGTGTGTGTGTGTGTGTGTGTGTACTGAACAGTTCCACTGATGACTGCTGAAAAGCACAATTTGTTGCCTTTTAATACGTATGGAGAGTTTGTCATCTCCCTCAAAATCAGGTCCATCAGTGAACTGAAAGAACACAGTGGCTAAGAATGAACAAGCGGAATCTCCACTGGGCTCCACTGACGGGACCTGACCCAACCTTGCCCTGTGTGGATACAAAACAGAGACATTTATAGTTACAGAAAACTGTCTTGGAACAATGCTCAATGCAATTAAATAAGCATCTTTTTGCCAGATTTTTCATCTTCAGTAATTTCTCTGCTGCATCTATAATTTTTTTCAGAACCTGGAGAAGGAGACAAATGAGAAAGAAAAGTGAATAGATCAATAGATAACTTTTTGTTTACTCTTTTCCCATAGTTCACCAATAGAACAATTTATCTCATCAGGAAAAAAACCATGCAATTCTTTAGTTCTTCATTTCCTGGGACCTAATCAATGACAGATTTATAAAGATAAATAGACCTTATGAAAGCTTGATTTTATTATATGTATTTAAGGGAATTTGATTATTGCTCATATTATTTCTATTTTCCTTAATTTTGCTTTGAGCTTGTTGGAGGCCACATTTCTCATATCAAGTTCTTGAGTTTAAGATTTTGTATAAATTGAGTCAGAATGTTGGTGTATATTCGTTACCTAATAATAACCCCTTTTCAAGTATAAATCTCTTTCATTTGTTAACAATTTTTATTTCTTAAATACTTGTATTTATATTCACCTATGGGTCATGTTTATACCTCCTTTTTCATTTTCAATCTGACTATTGAATTTCATAGTTATTTCTTACTGTGTTATTCCATAGTGAATGTTGTTTTAGAATTTTGATAATTTGAGCATCTTTTTATTTAGTCATCCCAATAGAGGAGTGCAAACACTTAGCTATTCTCTTGCAGGGTCTGACAACCAATATATGGGCATGGGATTTAAATACAGACTGCTTCCAGGTAGGTTACTGAAGCTTTATGGCTGTTGCAAATTTTCCAGGAAATGATGAAATTAATCATTGTCTTTCAGGTCCACTGACCATGGTTCTAATGATAGAATTATAGCTAGAATATCCTTGAGACATTGAATTGATTTTGTTGGTAGTGGTTGGTCTGTGTTTGTGTTTTGTTTTGGTTTTGTTTTTTGAAACAGTCTATCTAACCCTGGCTGGCCTATAACTATGTAGACTGGGATGACCTTGACCTCACAAAGATCCTCTCATCTCTTACTTTCTATTATTTCTGACCTTAGGAACCTACTCTGGCCACAAATCATAAGTCCTCTGTTGTCAACACATAACTTTTCATTATTGCTTACATGAGCCTGAGTTAATTTCTTTTCCTCTGATTGACACAATTCCAATTATATATTTATTACAAGAATACTGTAAAGCCAGGCACAGTGGCACACACCTATAACCCCAGTACTCAGGGAGGCAGAGGCAGGCAAATCTCTGTGAGTTTGATGCCAGCCTGGTCTACAAAGAAAGTCCAGGACAGCAGGACAGTCAAAGCTACACAGAGAAACCCTGTCTCAAAACAAAACAAAACAACAACACCACCAACAACAACAAAAACCAAAATTAATACTATAAAATGAAATTGTGTCTCATGTATTTACATTATAATAACTTATCATCTATTCACATTACTGGTATAGTGATTTATTTTATTGTATATTCTTTGTTTTTTGGGTTGTGTTTTAATTATATTTCCCTCTTGTCCTTCTTTCAAATCCATATTCCTTTCCCCACTCGCCTGCAAATTGACGTCTTCCTTTTCCATCAATTTTTATTACATACATATATGTATTTATATAAACACATAAATTCCCAGATGTAAGCGTTCGAGTCCATATAATGCTATCTGTGTGTATGTTTTCAGGGCTGACCAGTTGACACTTGGCCACCAGTTGATGTACTCTTCCCTGGAAAAAGCCATCTTTCCCATTCTTGTCATTACTCAGTTGCCTATAGTTCTTTGCTTAGGGTTAGGAGATCCTGAGCTTTTTCTCTGTGCAGTTTGGCGTGTTTGTTGGTATCCTCGTTCAGCAGAAATTGAGGTGGTCATGCTGGTGAGAATTTACAGATGTAGCTTCTGATGCTTTTAGGAGATACAATCTCACAGCAAACTCTGATCCTATGACTGTTTTAATATTTGCGTGCCCTCTTCCACAATGTTCCGTGAACCTCAGGTGTGCAAATGTTTTGTAGATAAATCCACCGAGACTGAACTCCACAAGTCTGCCTATTAATTGCTTGTGGTTTTCTGAAGTTATGGTCTCTATCTTAAGAGACGTTTTGTTGATTAGATGTAGAGACTATATTCATATGGGTATAAGGAGAAATGTTTATGAATTTTTGTTTAGAGATTTAGAGATTTGCAGGTTTAGAGATTTAGTGGTTGCAGATTATCCTCCAATAACCATGATTTCCTAGCACTGGGTAGTTAACAAGCCTCACAGTCAGCTACGGCATTCCTCTTGTTGAGTGGGTCAGAAGTCAAACTAGAGAGCTATTGGTTGCTACTGAAGTCTGTCTGCCACTACTGCACATGTAGGGGGATAATGCTTTGCTGGTTGTGTATGTAGTTCATAGGCAACACAGCTGGGCATGAGTCTTGGTTACTTCCCTTTTTTGAAAACTTTCATGGTGCCTTCTGGTACCGTGAAAGCTAGTTCACAAGAAGGGGCATACTGGACAGTTTCAGCTCACGGGCATCTGGGCACTGTTTCTAAACACAATGCTCAAATGTGTAATATGGCAAGACAGAAACACTGTTCAGATTTTAAAAACTGATTTACTTCTTAGAATTTACTTACACTGTTGACAGGTTCTAGAGCACTAGTTGTCAACACAGGAGAAATTACAGAATATAATCAGAACCAGTGTTTGCCACATCTAATTCTTTGGGACCCTAATAATAGCAACTGTATGGGATTCTACCTTGGCACACTTTCTTCTATTCTTACTAAAATAGAGTGCTAATGTATACACAAACACAGACATGTGTGCACATAGGCAATTCTACAACAACAACAAAAAATCTCATTTTTCTTAAATCAAATTTGCTCTTAGCATAGTATTTTATTTCAACAAATTCCCTTCTATTTAAAATCCAAGAAAAAATACTGACCTATTCTAGGCTTTGAGTTTATCCATTTTAAGTGATATATACACATTCAGAGTAACAAGGCTACTAGATATGTAGCACTCTAATTTCTCCTTAGGAACTAAATACTTGACTAACTTTCACTTTGCAACACCTCAGAATGCGTTGGCCCAATAGGTTACATGTGGCAGAATGTGTGTTGTTTACACCTTTAAGCTGGTACTGTAACTCCACATAGTCTATGTGCCCTAAAGAAAATATTCGACCATCCATTCATTTATCCATTTACCTCCACATAAACATATACATGGACCTACGCCAGGCATGGAATGTACAAATATGAATAGAACCAGAATGCCCCCACTCTCAATAAAATAAGAGGAGAGGAGAGATGAAAATGAAACAAAACACTAAATATCCTGGAAAACAGGATAAGGAATCATCACTTTATGATTACCTAAAGTTACCTATAGTAACTCTAATTGAATGGGCGTTTAGGATAGACTCTAGGATCCGGACAAGATGGAATAAATCTACACAACTTTCAAAAACAGTTGGCTATGAGAGGGACATGAAAAAAGTATAATGGTTGAAAGCATATTAAAAGCCACGGGAATGTTCTTTCTAAAATAGGAGATAATTGATCATTTTTGTAAGAATCTGACAAATAACTTAGTTGAGAGAAAGAGACTGAATGGATAATTGATCAAGCATCATTTCTGCAAAGGCAGTGGGGATGCTGAGACAGATGCAAATGAGAAGAGCTCTATAACAGAACAGGAGAGGATAGATGTTTATGTAGAAGTTTTACAAATTTTCCAGAGAAAATAGAAAGTGTTTTCCAAATGGCATCTTTTTCACTGAGAAGATTAGAGAAAAAGAGGAGATAGGCTGGTAGATTAGGGGAAAATAGAAAGTCTTGCTACAGTTAGGAAACTGAAAATCAGTTGATTATACCAATGGTAGAAATTTCAAAGTATGAGGATTCACTTAAGTCAAACAATTGTGATTAACCTGTGGGGATATTCTGTTCTACAGGCTTGAAGAAAGGCGAGTCTTGGGGCAACAGGATGTATTCTGAGTACAACACATACCATGGTGTGCTTTACTTAAAGTGATGAGCACCTTTTTAAAAGTTTTATTCACTTTACATCACAATCATTTTCCCTGTCTCCTCTCCTCGCAGTCCTCCCCTGCCTCCCTCTTCTGCCCACCCCCCTGCCGCTGCCCCTGCTCCTAGTCCTCAGAAAAGTGGAGCTCCCTCTAACCACGTACTCCAGCTGCATCAGGACCGAGCATGTTCTCTTCCCTGGGGCCTGGCTAGGCTGCTCAACCAGTGGGGAGTGACCAAAAAGCAGGCAGCAGAGTTCACATCAGAGATAGCCCTTCCTCCTCTTACTAAGGGACCCACGTGAGGCTTAAGGTGTCCGTTTGCTGCACCTACATGTATCTGTAATTTGTATGAAGTCTATCACACAAAACTTCAGTATCTGTATTTTTACTGTATCACATTAACTGGAAGTATTAAGACACCAGTTCTTTATTAATAGAAAATTATTTTTGATTCCCTGTACCATTCACTTTCCATTTCCTTCTCTGGAAGGTTTGTAACATGATTTAGCCCTGCTGTGCTAGACTTGAATCCTTGTCATCTCCTGTCTTACAATGTTTGTGCTCTTATCCCATAGCATCTTGCTTGTGGATTCTTTCACTGAACATTATTTAATATATTTATAAATACATTTCTCTTTCCTTGGCTCATGAAATCCGTACAGCTGTTAACAGTCAAAAATCTTCAAATTAATTAGTGCTTCATTTCATTGTTGTCTGTGTTAACAGCTTGGAAAAAGAAAAAAAAAAAGTATGGAATATTTCCCCTTCCTGGGTACCAACAAAAAGTATATGAGCAGTTGTTTTACTGTTTATATCCTATGGATTTGTGATACAGTAATAGAAAATTCACCTCTCTCTTGGCTGTTGTTAGGGCAAAAAAGACTACTGAGTTTATCCTCACTACAATCATTAATGCTATAATCATAGTAACATGCAGAGTGAGAGCCTTGAGGTATATTCCAAAGTCAAAGTAAGAAAAACTGAATACTTTCGCACATCACAATGACTTTCAGTCAGGTTGTCCTTAATGGTGAATCTTGGAATGTAGGAAGGAAGCTGTGGTATAGAAAGAGCAGACGAACTTAAATGCCTGTGATGCATTTACAATAGAAAGTATTGCTTTACCCCACAGTGAACAAATAGAATTAATTATCTTATTTCCCCCACACCATGTTTCTTGAGATACTAATTTTGAATAAATATCCATAGATAATAGCTACACCTTGTGTGCGTGCGTGCGTGCGTGTGTGTGTGTGTGTGTGTGTATGTGTGTGTGCGTGTGTGTGCGTGTCTGTTGGGGAAAATATATTTCTCATCCATTGTACGTTGGGACAACACAGAGAGATGCTGGATTTCAGAATAGCTTCGGCTCTGGGGCCTTGATATTCTCTGATGGAGTGAGTAGCCTTTTACCCACTGATAAGATCAAAGCTTGGGATCTAGGTTTCCTTTCTTGTTTTGGTCTTTATCTTTCTTAACAAGGACAAGTATATGTTCTATCATGATCAACAGGTCAGATCCTCAGATTTACAACTTCAACTGTATGTTTTGAGTGTTATGACTTCATGTTCTGATCCAACACATCATGAGACTGATAATGAGTTAACTTGAACACATGGCTGACTCCTTTCCATGAAGTTCTACAAAAGCCATCTCCCTCTCCTGGTAGACTACTTCATACTCAGAGTCTTTGTAAACACTTTCTAAATCCAGCCCTGGATATTCACAGCACCCTGCATGGCTGATTTGCCAGTCATGTTCAAAGAGAAGCCTAAGATTGCCACGGCGGAGCATGACCACACTGGGAAGCAATGACAAAAACGTTTGATGATGGCTGTGGGTAGCAATAGCTAAAAGATTGAAAGTAGGAACTCATGGTTGTACAATTAAAGTTGAGGTAGAGCGAAGGAGCTCTACAGTGAATGATAGCGATTTGCTTCTCTCAGTCATTATTTACCTTAAAATGTTTTCATCGAAGGAAACCAAATTTTAATGTCTTTGCATTTACTTCATAAATAAAACTCAATATTCAAAAATATATGTTGATAAATATATAGCACAAAAAGTAGTTATAACCAAGGATCTAGAAATACAGTAGCATAGGAAGAAATGAAATCGATTGCAGGATTACCAACTGACTGTATATAAATAACAGCACTGTTTTAGTGCTGTTTGAAAACACTTGTATCATTCATGCTGCTACCCTTGAGGCCCTGGAAATAAATTTGCACATGTATTGGTTTTGGTGCTGTTGATCTCAGTTTCATTAGTAAATTTAATCTGAAAGGAAGATTGCCAACCAAGTACACATGAACACTCTCATATTTTATTACTTTCTTCAGAAGCAAGTCTTAAACACGAGGAGACTCATTTTTGTTTCATGCTCCCTGGCTTTCCCAAGGTCTCCATGTCTCCACAGATCAGAGGTTGCCCACAGTAATGCAGTAAGAAAATAATTTTATTCCAGATATTTTTTTTTGTCTTTTGGCTACAGATATATTCATTCTCTTGAAATATAATATCATTTGACTTTCAGTTATCAAGATTATATGGACCAAAGATCCTCTATGGACCACCGGAGTGTGACCTCTAACCAGGCTTGAGTCCTTATCTAGAAACAGTGAGAATGACCCATTTCTGTAACTGGCGTCTATGACCATCTATTAAAAAGGATCTTGTGACACAGATGAGAACTTGTGCCCAGAGTCTCGGCTTTGAGTTCTTTTGCTTACCACCAATGCCTGATGAAAACCATGTTATTTTTATTTTCAGACACAGAAGACAAAGGACAGCAAATCAACATAAAGGAGATGAATTTAATCTTTGGCTAAAAGCTCAACAGACTCACTTTACTCAGGTTGCTCCCTGTCTTAGGGGTTTGATACTGAGTAGCCTCATCTTATTTGGTAGATGCTATATTTCCAAACAAAGCCTCAGAATGTGAAAGAGAGGAAAGCCATATTTCATCTTATTCCATTTTATTCATTTTATTTCCTTTTATTTTGTCCCTTTTACTTTTCAGGTTGGAGGAACTTTGCACCATTTCCTTAGAATAAGTATGAAGTGTTTATTTTAAGATCAAAAGACGCCTGAATCTGGATGATACTGAATGACTTTTTATTAATAATTTTAGTTCTGGTTAATCCATGCACAATGTTAGCCTTAGCGCAACAAATAGAAGGGTAAAATAGTTCTTTGGCAGAGTGATACAGAAAATATGCATTCTTTTCTTTTCCAGCATACTTTAATGCCCTCAGCAACACTCTTGGTATTATGAAATAAGTGACCACATCAGAAGAGATGTCATGTCTCCACTCTATCTGGAACAATGACTAATTTAATAATTATTTACATATTTTAGAAATTACCACATGCCAGATGTGATTACTAAATTGCCAGAGAAAGTTAAAAAATGCATTAAGATATGTCTCTTATTCGTCAGTATTTAAGGCCCACATAGTAAGTAAAAAATAAGGCTTATATGGCTGTAAGGAACTTATAGCCATACCTGATGTAACTCATTCTTGCTTAGGCTTTTGGTCTCCTAACAACTAAAATTTATCACATACTATTCCATGAAGATGTACAGAGCACTTACTATTTACAAGGCACTTACATGAAGACTGAGGGCCACAGTGAAATGAGTTACTGGTATCAACATCAGGTCAAGGGGCTGTTGGTACATCTCCTTAGACAGAGACTTATGAACTTGCTTTTTTTTTTTTTTTAACCCAGAGGCTTATAGTTCCAGATATTAAGAAATAGAGGCTTATGGCGCTAGGCTTTTAAGGCCAGAGACTCGGAGTCCTAGATGCTCACACCATAGACATAATGGTTAAGAGTGAGAGTGACCCACCACTCATCAAACAGTATTATTGTTCAGAGCTTCAGGTGTTGAAGCGCTTAGCCCTTAGCACAGGTGAGTCTTTGGACCTCATCCCTTGGCTGAGATCTATAGTGTTTCTGCTTGGTCCTGACCACCCTTGCCTTTTCAGTTCATCAGCAGTTTTGTTTTGTTTTGTTTTTAATTTTCATCAGCAGTTTTTGCTGTCTCCACAGTCTCTGCTCCCACCACCTCATGGACCTTTTCAGTTGTTGAATGGCTGCTGAATGAGCCGAGGGCTTACATGCCTTTGAACAGGTGCAGTGTGCAGTACTTAACACCTAGCCAGATATGCTGAGAGAGACATAAATGCGCCCTTCTTGCTTGGCTCTATTTGACAACCATAAATATGACCTCATCTGCGAATTTAAAAGAATTATGAGTGCTTTTCTATAAGCACCCATATTGTCATTCAGACCTGTTTTGCCCATTACTGGGATTTTAAGAACAATATCCTGCCTGGACTAGTTGATTTAACCTCTATGACTGTTCACATTTAGGAAGATAAAGGGTACTGGAGTAGGTGGAATGTGTAATCACATTACAGAGCTCTTAGTTTCAATTTCCTCGATTACCGAATCTTGTTGAAGTGCACTAAACACCACAAACCTTTTGCTGAGTTATACCTTATTTCCATAATCATTGTCCAGTACATACTGGAAAAACAAAATTAGCCTAATCCTTTATTGAAATGTTACAACACTTCAATTCTGCCATCAAACACTGCATGATACTCAGAATATAAGTTTATAAATGTAACTGAATTGTGCTTAGATTCTTAAGAAGGTCATTAAGGTGAAACAGAATGAAATGTCCAGATACCAGATTCTTTTGTTTTTACTGAAAGAAAGATTTTTATATAATATAGTCTGATAATGCTCTTCTCTCAAATTCTATATACATTTCCACCCACTTTCAAACTCTAAGCCCTTTTTATCTCTCTTTATTTAAAAAACTAACAGGCAAACAAAATATCAAAACAAAATAATAGGAAACACACACATACATACACACACACACACATGCATACCAAACTGTAGGATTCTCACCCCTGCCACCTTTGGCAGGGCGAAGAGCTGGCCATTGGGTCATGCGAGCAGGAGAGCTGTTCCTGCCCCTCTCCTCCAGCAGCACTTTGAAGAGTAGCCCTGCACCTCACTTGGACAGCACAAGAGAGTTGGTCCTGGACATTAAGGGTACAAGATCTGGAGAGCTGGTGGGCTGACCAGCACAGATACTTCTCAGGCCCATAACCAGGGCTTTGAATTGGCCTACCTCGACATCTAAACCATTGATAAACTGCTAGAGTGTTTGAAGGGAGCAGATCTATAGATCCAAAACTCCAAGATTGCCATGACACAGTGTAACAACAGAATACCTGAAAGGAGTCTCACTGAGATTCCAGTATTGATAGAGTAGCAAGACCCAGAGGCCTTGTGCCAGACCAATGAATCATTGCAATGAGCATTCACAAGCAAAGAAATGTAGACAAAGGGGTATAGTGTGGGACATACTGTGATGCAGTACAGCTTTCATGATGAGATATTTCTTCTTTGTTTGGGAAGAGGTTGCAAGGGTGGAGGGCAGATATGAGGGAAGGGGGAGATGAGAGGGATTAGAGTGTATTTTGTGAATTTACAGAAATTTTTTAAAAGTGTCTTGATAGTAGTATCAGTTTAGGTAACTGTGACAAGCGAAGTTATATTTTAAGCCATGCGTATCTTGCTATTGCAAGAATCTTAGTGCATTTCCTGACAGACATATGTCTAGTTAGTAACAGACAAAAGTCTACACTTATTGGCTGGGAATATAGCTTAGCAGGTAAACGTGCTTACATCCACAACTAAGGACCTAACTAAAGTTGTCCTCTGAACTCCTGAAAATTAAATTTGATAATTAAAAATGTCTATGTTTTGCCATAAAATAGACTTTCGCTACTAAAATTAAAAAAATGCGTACTATTTGTAATTTTTGCTGCTGCTCCGTAGAATATAGAGCCATTGGGCTTGTGTTCATTGAGAAAGACCTAGACATGATGTGCCTACACCCCTTCCCTGTGGGCGCTGATATCTTCTCTCATTCTTCCCTGTCTTAATTCTCTTGGGCAAAAACAACTTCACCCTTCATGTATTTTATATCAGTATGATTCTGGGGACCTAAGTCTTCTATCTTTTCCTTGGTTGCTATTCTCTCCTTGAAAAACAACATAAGAAATAGGTTGATGTTATAAGTACAGTGTTTCCCTTTCTCTTCAGAATCATGCTTCTTTTGTCAGTCAATAAAAATTTGACAAGAAAGCGTGCTGGGAAGCCTGAAAATGGCTGATGCTTGGAATGAGAAGAAATGAAAAGTGACAGGTGACTTGCTTTTTCCTGTCACAGCTGCTAATCTCGAGAAGGGCCAAGGCTCCTAAGAGAAAGGAAAGCTCTCCTTAGCCACCATTATCACTCGTGGTCAGCAAATGTATATCAAAATGGTTATGGATCAAATTATGTGCTCTGAATAGCTATTTAATCTATCCGTCATCTATCTGTCACCTCCCTATCTTGTCTAATACTCCTTAAGAAGTACAATTACCGTTAATCTCCAATGACCAAAGGAAAACCAATATATTTCTGATACTTATTATGACTTTATGTTATTCCTCTTTCTCTCAAATATTTTTTAGTATTTAGATTTAATTTGGAATTTTTACATCATAAACAGTATAATAACAACACTTCATAAAATAAATATTGAATGCATTCTATGTTACATGCCATGCCTTTTCAGATTTAAGACTATTTTACCAGGGATTACAATAAGGTGATTATTAAGCTGATGTACTTATCAGCCAGGATATTAAATTTTTACACTTTTCTTCCTATCTTGGTTCTTCAATGCTTGTGCATAATTTAAGGGCTGGCTCCTAAGTAGTCTCCGGGGGAGAGCCTGACCACACTTGGTTTGCTATCTCTGAGGTGATGACTGTGACTTAAGCCTTAAGGAGCCTAGTTAAAAGGACAAAGTCATTTCTAAGTGTCATCAGTACAATGAGTCTCCCAGGAAAGTGATTTTGCTGCTACTGGGAGAACATTGCTGCCCTGACTGCACTGTGTTGTGACTTTTCAGGCCATTAGCTTCAGCTTTCTGGCTGTGAAACCTTGTGAGCAATCACTCACCAATGAGCATTACCTCCTTTAAGACCAGCTCCAGAAATTAAGCCTGAGTTTGATTATTTTACCGTTTTCTGCTTTGGATATTGCCCAGCCATCTAGATCCTTCTATTCATCTTCTCTGGATTTCTTTGCCATGAAGTGTGGCTAATCTCACCTTGTCTCTTACAAGCCTGGACTCCGTGCAGCTTTCCTTAGCTGAACATTCTCTGGATCCACATTTACCAGGCTATGCTCACATTGACTGAGGTAAACAAGTCGTGAAGTTCCTTTCTCTTGGCTCTGACTGCTTCCCCGACCCTCTCTGAAGACAGGATCAGACAATTTCTCTACTTAGAATAGGAATTGAGCCTCCATTCATGTGTCAGATATTTAGAAGTCAGATGTGATAACTACAAGTCTCTTGAGACCTGGCTTCTGAGTTCTGCCTCCTTGAAGAAGGCTACAGACTTCTGATTTCACTTTAGAACTTCACTTCCTGCTCTGTTCTGTGGCTCAATCTGTCAAATTCTGGAGTCCCTACTTAAAACCAAAAACAACAGTGAAAGGAAACCCTAGACTGGAGCAAGTTCCAACTCTGTCCATTCCCGAAGGAATGCTAGTTGAACGTCAGGGAAATCAGCTCAATTATGGAGGTTATCTCAAAATCACAAGAACCCTCAAAGATCTTGAGGTTTTATGGAGCCAGCTGCCAGGTCAGGTGTGTGTGTGTGTGTGTGTGTGTGTGTGTGTGTGTGTGTGTGTGTGTGTGTGTGCGCGCGCGCGCGTGCGCGCACACCTGCGCGCATCCTGTGGTAGTAATTGGAGAAGTTCTGAGTGCTAAATTGGACTAAAGAAAAGTATCGTCAATGTTTCCATCATTTTTCAAGTATACAGGCCTCGCCAGGGCCATCTAAAGAAGACTTTGTCTTTAGCCAGAGGACCCAGATATAGTCCTAGAAATGAAGGTATAAAATAAAGAGTAAAAGCATGTATAAGAATTTAATGGGGCTGGAGGGATGGCACCGTGGTTAAGAGCAACATCTGCTCTTCCAGAGGTCCTGAGTTCAATTCCCAGAAACCACATGGTGGCTCACAACCATCTACCATGAGGTCTGGTTCTCTCTTCTGGTGTGCAAGTGTACATGTGAGCAGAGCACTGTATATGTAATAAATAAATAAATCTTAAAAAAAAAAAAAAAGAACATTAGGGTAAAAAGAAAGAATTTAACGAGACAGAGGGCTTAGAGGAGCAGTTCTCAATCTGTGTGTGGAGACTATCGAAGAACACATATTTCCTATGGTATTTGAAATTGAGACACAACTCAGCTGCAAAATTTCAGTAAAGAAGTAGCAATTAAAATAACTTCATGGTTGCGGGGTCACCACAACATGAAGACCTGTATCACATAGTCACAGCATTAGGAAGGTTGAGAACCCCCGGACTAGAACCTTGTTAGACTTCCTTCCTACATATTTTTCTTCTCCTAATTTCCCATCCTTATTTTCTGTATTTTTCATTCAGTTTTTCAAGATATAGTTTATGGACACTAAAGTTTACTCACTCAAGTGATGCAGTTTGGTGAAATATAGACATTGTAAACAGTTATGTAATTCTTATCTCAATAAGGAAAGTGGACTTTCAGGAGAGGGCAGTAGTTTCTCCCATTAACCTCTGCAGGTAACACTTCTTTATTCCTGGACTTCAGCAAGTACTGAGCTTTTTGTATTATTATAGCTTTGTATACTCTATATTTCATTTAAATGTTGTCATGCATTTCAGTCTTTTGTTTGTATCTTGCTATATGTATTACATGAATTATATATTGTTCTTTAAATGTTCATCCTTATTGTTGCAGGCATCAATATTCTGTTCCTTTCTATTGTTAAATTTTCAAATATGGATATATCACATTTGTTTATGTGTTGTCTAGTTGAGATATAATTGGCTATTTCTGTTCTAGGTGCTATTAGTAAATCCACATGACTCTTTGCATCTGGGTATGTGTCAGTTTTTTTTATGTGTAGCTAAGAAAAGGAGTACTGGGTCAATGGCAAGTGTATGCCCAGAAGGCCTACCTTTGTAGAGGCTACCAATGTGTTTTGTACAAAGGTCCCTACATACATTTCTTTTAAATTTCACTAAGAACAATCTATGAGTTCCAGCTGTGTGCATACTTCTCAATGCTTGACAATGTTCAGATCTATTGTCCACTAAAACAACCTAGATGTCCCTCAACTGAAGACTGGATAAAGAAACTGTGGTCCATTTATACAATGGAATGCTATTCAGTTACTAAAAAGAAGGAAATTTTGAAATTTGCAGTCAAATGAATGGAAGTAGAAAAGATCATCCTGAGTGAGGTAACCCAGACCCAGAAAGACACATATGGAATATACTCACTTATAATCGAATATTAGCCCAACATAGATGTCCTCTGAGAGACTTCACCCAGCAGGAGAATGGGACAGATGCTGAGACTCTCTCAGACAGGCTCTAGGCACAGTGCTGAGAGTGATATGGAAGGGTGGGAAGATGAAAAGACCCAGAGGGTTCACAAACTCCACAAAGAGACCATCAAGGCTTGTGGATCTGGACCCAGGGGAGGCCTGCACAAATTATTGCAGAAACCAAGGACAATGCATGCAGTGAAACTAGACCCCCTGTTCAGATATAGGCAATGGACAGCTACATTCTCGATGGTTGTGGGGGCGAGTGGGGGCTGTTTCTGACATGAACTCTGGTGTCCCTAATTTGATTACTTGAATTGGTGGGGAGGTCTAGCAGGCACACATAGGAAAGGGATGCAAGCTATCAGGATGAGACCTGATAGGCTGAGGCCCCCTTTTGTCAGATGTCTAGGAAAGGGGATTAGGGCAGAAGAGGGAAGGACAGTGGGAATGGAAATATATGAGTGAGGGGAGAACAATCAGGATGTAATCTGAATAAATTATACTAATTTTAAAAATGAATTAAATACTAAAAAACAAGGCAAACAAAAATGAGAACCACACAAAATATCTTAGTGTATTTTTATAATATTTTTTACAAAGGTTCTTTATATATTCTACATAAGAGTTTTTTTTTAGATAAACATTTTACAGGTGCTTTCTTCTTACAGCTGATTTGTATTTTTGTTATTAATTGTGTCTATAAGAGAAAAGGACTCTTGAGCTACGAAGAGAGCTCAGTGGTAGAGCACATGCAGGTCCCTGGCTTTGATCACCATCATCACAAAAGTAAATGTCTTTAGTTTTTAAAATGTTCACCTTTTCTTTTTGTACGCTTGGTGACTGATTACACTTCATTGAAGAAATATTTCTTAACACATTATTATAAAATTTCTCTGCACACTTCTAGACCTTTTATCATTTGAGTTTCTTCTATTACGTTCATGATTCATTTGATTTAAATTTTTTGCATAGGAAAAAATACCTATCAATTTTTCATGGCTATAATATTTTATTTATGAAAAAAAATCTGTAGCTTTCCCAGAATGCATTTCTGAAAAGTGTGCAATTTCCCACAGAATTACCTAATTGTTTCTTTCTAAGTTCAAGGGAGTTACATGTGTGACTCCGTCTTTCGCTCTCTATTCTGTTCCACTGCTGTACATTTCTACAATTTCCATAGCTCTCTTGAATAATATTACTGCATATTATATTTTGAAATTGTTGCACATCATTGTTCTTTTAAAAAATGATTTACTTGTTCTGTTTCTTTCATCTTCCCTTGAAAATCTGAGTTTGCCCTCCAATTTCTTCAAAGGAATAAGGATTTTGATTGAAATTGAAATTTGATTGAAATTTTGATTAACTGGGAGGCCTTTTACCTATGTCAACTCTTCCTGGTAAGAAATTCTATCTCCCCAGTGACAGCCTTGCCTCGGGTTTGTGGCACAGAGTCATTCTATCCTGGAGGTATTTTGGCCTCTTGATGGCCCCTCTATCATCTCTTAAATGGTTCTTTTGTTAAAGCCAAATGATTTAGGTTTGAGCTGTGGTGGCATAATGCTCTTAGTACTAAATTTTATGCCTTTAAGTAGTGGAGCACTCTATGTTGAATGACTCAAGGCAGCGAAGACTTACTTGCATTTATTTGGGTGACTCCTTTGTCTTGCACAGTCCTTCTCTCATTAGTTGGAATCACTTGGATGGTAGTCCAGCCACCTGGTTGGCTGGATCATATGAGGATGTTGTCACACGCTTGGCAGTTGTCATTGGTTGACAGTATGGCCATACTGTTATCTCTAATTCATAGTCTGGATGCTTCATACCTTAACAACTGCATTCGAAAGAGAGAACAGAGATAGATGCAGTGCTCCCTGAGGTCTAAGCTTAGAAGTCCTTCATTAAGTGTATCACAATCTGTTGATTAAATAAGAGGCTGTGAAGATTCCAGTACTGTGGTGGACTAGATTGTGACTCTCAATTAAAAGACTAGGAAAACACAAGGGGATGTTTTTGAAGAATTTAACACAGGAGTGTGTGAGAAGAATTATCATAGTCAAAAGTGCCGACAATCTATTAAAGACGCTTGACAATTTTTATTGTTATATGCAAATTTAGCTACTGTTAAAGTATCTGAAGTATAAATAAAGGTACTTCATTATGCAGTCACTATGAATCATTTCATATTTGATTGATAAAAGTGATAATGAAATAGTTTCAATGCTAGCTGACATATTTCTTCTTTAGTGCACTTCTCTCATACAGTATTTATGTTCCTGATTAGCATGTCTACCACTTTACATTAATTTTTTCCTAAAATTTCCTTTTCAATTAATTTTTCATTTTCTATTTTTCAAAGCAGAACATCTTCAAAAGTGTTTGGATGGAATATGAAGTTCTTGTATGTTTATAAATATTCTTTGTGGATTGTTGTTGTACAGTATAATGAATAGACTTCAGTTTGGTAGAAATAACATGTCATGCTATTTTTAATCCTGCAGGACTGTATTACTAGCCACTTCAAGGGATAAAGAAGAAGAGTTTATTGATTTCAAAGACTGCTTGGATTATAGAGAAAATTCAAGGCCAAGCTTGGTAAGACCCTACCTCAAAATAAACAGTAAGTAAAGGAGGGCTGGAGATGATGATGTAGCTTCCCAGAATACATGAGCTCTAGAATCAATCTCTGATACTGGGTTCAGGAAGGAAGAAAAAGAAAAATTAACATCGTAAAACACCTAGAAAAGACTCTATTGCAAAAAAAAAAAAAACCCTACTCAAACATAATCTGTACACTTACATTAAAATGTTATCAATTTACTGAATTTTTTAATTTATAAAAATCTAGCATCTGAAAAAAACTAGGCTACATAATTAAAACATCAGTAAATTATCTTAAACACTATGAATCAAATTTGCTGGGCTAGGCGGATGGCTCACTGGCTAAGAGCACTGGCAGCTCTTCCACAGGACCCAGGTTCAAGTCCCAGCACAACATGGCAGCTCACAGCTTTCTTAAACTCCAGTTGCAGGGGAGTTGGCACCCTCATACAGACAAAAAAAATAAATATATCTTAAGATATTTTTAAAATTATGCTTTTAAAGCTAGAAAGGTGACTCTTGTAGATGCCCTGGATTGGGTTCCCAATAGCCACATAGTAATTCCATAACCATCATAACCATGGTAATTCATGTTCCGGGTGATCTGATGCTCTCTGCTGGCCTCTATAGTAACTGGGCACACACCCATGCAGACAAAACACTCATACAAATAAAACAAAATAGATCCTTTGAAAGTTTTTAAAAGATCATATGATTCATCATTGTCACATACCTCAATGTGAAATGTATTTTGGCCTCTGTAGAAAAAGGTCCCAACTTTCCCCATGTTTTGTAGATACTTTCTCTGAATTAAAATAATTCCTCCTGGATGAAAGAGAGAGAATTATACAGCTCAGGAAGTGAAAGGAAAAGACTTAGGAAGCTCAGAACGCTGCAAGGTTCACAGTGCTTTCCCCAAGGTTGTCTAAGCAATAATGAATGCTTCTTTGGTGAGGCATTGCCTCCATGTTGTGAAGGAGCTCCAGAGACCCACAGTTCCTGACTGATCACCTGTGCTATAGGGTTTTTTTATGCAATTATCTATGAGTCGCCTATTACTCCGAAAGTATTCTTTCTCCCATACTCTTCTAAGTAATTCCAATAAACTCACTGCTTCACCAAGCTTAGTGCCACACCCACTCCGCTAGAGTCTGTGTGACATGCAACCTTATCGGCTCAGAGGATTCTCGGACATCGATCAGGTGATGGGCAACCAGATTCGCGAGAGTCCCTGGCAGAAGCCCAGGGATTTGTTGAAACGAGCATCCCGAGTGTGCAGAGCCTGGTTATTGGCCTACTTCTGCTTTTCCTCCTTCCTTGTTCTATAATCACTCACGCATTCTTGTTAAGTCCACCTCCAGGGCAAGGCCATTCTTACCCTCTGGATATCTCAGTAACTGAGAAACCTGATGTGAGCCCATCGGGAAATGAACCAATGGTGGCCATGGATGAAGTAGTTCCGCAGAAAGCTGAACGTCTCATATTAAACGTTACCAGAAACATAACTGTAAATGAAACTACACCTTGGGGGTGAAGGTGTTTGTGCAGTTGATAAAGAAAGAAAATGCAACTGTACAGGAGGCACTTGACAAATGGCAACAGCTGGAGTATAGGCTAAAGGATTCTAGGAAGAGAAGGCATATCCAGGAATGTGAGGATAGCGAGGAGAATGAAGCAGTCCTGGGAGTTCCCAGTAAAACAGAAAATGGGACAACTTAGGACTGAATTGAAGGGAAATACTGGCAGACACCCAAATACAGAGGACCATAGCTCTCAGAACCACTCCCTACCCTCCATTACCATACATAGGAGTGTAGGATGAGGATTTAACGCAATGGGTTAGTAAGGATGGTAAAAAGATAAGATATTACGACCTGAGTTCCTGGGAAAGAATCTTGAGGGCCAGACCTCCATGGTGCACTTTAACTGCAGCATTGAACCTCCCTTGTGTTCGTGTCGGTCTGTCGCGCCGAATCCATCCCCACCTGATATCCTAGGACTCTTGTTCTCCACGGCTAGAAGCCCCCTCGGTGGTCCGTGGCAGCTTAGCTCTGACTGGAATAATTTCTTGGGTCTGTCTTCAGTACCTTATCTGGAGCGAATAGGCATTTGTTCATGTCTCCCCAGAAATACTTCACCTTTTATTAAATACCTATAACAATTCCCAACTGACATGGAAAAGAGGTGTGGTTTGGTTTGTTTACTGATTTGACGTAAACTACCTAGGATGAGAGCTTCTCCCTACTGATTCTATAGTGTTAACGCCCTTCCTTTCCTTCCCTTCCCTTTTCCTTTTCCTTTTTCTTTTCCTTTCCTTTCCTTTTCTTTCCTACCCTGTCTTGGCCCCTGTCTTTCCATATATATCACTATCTCTTGCTTTATCTCTATCTCTATCTATATACATTTTTACTATTTAGCTCTGGCCTTTTTATTTTTTAAATTTATATTCAATATCTTTGTATTTACTCTGACTGTTCTGGCACTCACTATGTAGACTGACTAGTCTTTGAATAACAGAGAACCTCCTGCAGTTGCCTCCTAAATAACAAGGTTAAAAGTGTATGCTACCATGTTTGGCTATTGTTGGTTTCTTAACTTAGATTTTTCTGGAAGTTGAAAAGTTGTGGGCAAGAAAATGAATGCCATACTCAAATACCTCATAGTTTTGGTCTCATAACGCCTACATTCTTTGAAAATTAATCAAGATAAATTTCATTAGTTTTGTTTTACTTGTCTCATGTTTATAGGACTCAATTAAAATATTAATGTAACCAATTTCTTTTAAAAGCCTTTGAAATTATCTGTGATTTATATAAGTACTTTTATGAATATATGATGATTTCATCGTAAGCATAAGTTTTGGCTTAATTATTTTCTAACATTTTTCCTACCCCTTGAATACAGAAAACTTAAGTTAATTTCAGAGTTTCTTTTATTAACAAAGAAGATATGAAAAATAATTGTAGAAGAGTCTACTTATTTGACCATAGAATTAACAGTAAAAATAACTAATAAAAACAAAACTTATGATTCAATGCATATTTTCAGAATTTCTTGAAAATAGTTTAAGTACAGTTTCAGTGACAGACACTAAAAGTCTAGTGTTGAAGACATTTGGAACACAGCATATGAAAAATCAGAGCCAAGTTGATCCTATAGAGATATTATAGTTTGCATGATTACATGAACAAAATGAGAACAGTACTTAAAACTAATCCAGATAAAAATGGATGATCAGAGTCACTTATCCTTCTAAATTCAGCCCACAACGTTGTAATTTTAGATTCACTGACTTAATTGTTCTTGATGTCCTTATTTCCACACCCATTGATTTGATGTGTAGCCAAAGCAGCTGTGTCTCACCACAGGAGACAGTTTAGACTATGAATCCATGAGGTCTTAAGGAAATCAGTTGCAGCTGCTGGCCAAGCCCCACGTTTCCCCCAGACATAGTATTCTTTTTTGCTTTTATGTCCTTTGTTCATTCATATCTATATGAATGGGTGAGATGGCTCAATGTTTAAGATCACTGACTGCATTGGATAGATCAGAGTAAGGGTTCAATGTGTACTACTTGTGTTGTTCTTGGTTAATGCAATAGTTTGAGCAGACACCCTAAAACCTGATCCACTTGTTGTGATGTTCTTGTAGGTTTCTAGGACCCTCTGAGTCTTTCTATTTCCTCATCTCCTATATTTCTCTTACCTAGAGTCCCAGTAGGATGTCCTCACATCTATCCCAATCTCCTGTTAAGTTAAGACTTTCGTGGGACATGCCTTTTGGGCTAGTGCCCAATACACAGGATATTCTCCACAGCTATGTGGAGAGTAGGGACTGACTCTGACATGAACTCTGGTGCCCCATATTTGATGAGACTTGATAGCCTATGACCATATAGTGGAGGAGGAGGTCTCCCTCGATCTTAGACCTAGGGGGAGGGAATAGGGTGAAAGCAGGAGGGAGGATACATGTGGTGGGATAACAATTGAGTTGTAACCTGAATAAATTAATTAAATAATTAAAAAGTGATTTAAAAAAGATCACTGGCTGCTCCTCCAAATGATGGAGTTCAATCCCCAACACCCATATGGCAGATCACAATCATCTTTAGCAATAGTTCCATGGAATGCAGTTCCCTCTTCTGGATTCCATATGTATTTCACACACGCGGTTCACAGACACATAATTAAAGTCACAATACATAAATAAAATAAAATAATTTTTTATGTTAATAGTTTGCCAATTGAATGCTATGTTTTAAAAAAAAATGATGAAATGTGCTTTGCATTCTTTCCTCAAATAACTTATATATTGCTTTTCTAATCAGAATTTTCTTTTTTCATTTTTCAATTTTAATTTATTAGAATTTATTCAGGTTATACTGCAAATGTTATCCCTTCACTTGTAGCTTCCCATTTCCACCCTCCCTCCCACTTCTTCCCTATTCCCCTCCCCTAGACCTCTGACAGAAGGGGACTTCCTCCCCCACCTTATGGCCACAGACTATCAGGTCTCATCCAGACAGCCTGCTTCCCCTTCCTCTGTGTGCTGCTGGGCCTCCCCACCAATGGGAAGTGAATTTTCAGCTGAATAAAAAGTGGTATTGCTAAAAATCATAGAATTATTCTCAATCCAATGAAAGAAACAGAAGAAAGCTGCTGCCTGTGAACGTTAGAACGATTGTGGGATATGGATGTGTGTGCTCCCTTGTGCTGCTGTGATCATTAGAATGAATTTTGAATGTATTTTTGTGTTTGCACGTGCGTGCAGCTGTGAAACTTTGAATGGCGAATGTGCTTGTGTGTGTGCACGCACATGTGTGAATAGGCCAGTGCATGCCTGCAGCACCAACATCATACTAGGTAATTCAATAAAATTCTAATGAGGTTGCCACTGTGAGTTATATAAGCATCTCTGGTAATCAAAGCCTTTCCTTCAGCAGGTCTATTGTGTAGTGACGAGACACTAATGAGGTGGAATCTTGAGTGTTCCTGAAGTCATTGGTGGCGTGCTATCAAAGGGGATTGTGGGATGTTTTATCTTCTTCCTCTTTCTCTTCTTCAACATGAGTGAAAAGTGTGTCCCAGTATGCATTCCCTGCCAATGCCACCCAGCATGCCCAAGAAGTCCACCAGACCTCAGAGGTGAACCTTCAAAACAGAGAGGCAGGTGTAAGCTTTTGTATCTTGCAAGTTAATTATTTCTCCCATTGCCTTGCTCAGAGGAAGCTGACTACGGGAGAAACCTGGCATTAAAAAACTGGAGTGACTACAGCCCTACTTGAGTCTCTGTGAAGTAACTTTTCTGACTGGTGAATGCATAGAAGTGTTTAGAAAGTCAGGGAAAGAAACCTCAAATTCGTTAGTGAACTCTGACTCACGATTATGGTGTCGTCTCAGAAGACTTCAAGATACCGGGCAGAGATATGAACAGCAAAAGTATGTACTATGCTGGTTTCTAATGGAAATTAAGATTCTGTTGGACATTATAATAAAGATCATCTTTGCTATACGGTGTCAAAGAATCCCAGCACTCAGGAGGCAGAAGCAACCGGATCTCCGTGAGTTCAAGGTTAGCCTGGTCTACAAAGCCAGTTCTAGGACAGCCAGGGCTATTACACAGAGAAACCCTATCTTCAAAAACAAACAAACAAAGAATCTGGAGGCATTGTGCACACTCCATGGGGCTTAAAGAAAAACCATGGCAATCCAACACATACAAGCCTGTAAACATAGCACTCAGGATGCTATTTCCTGAGGATGATGAGTTAGAAGACAGTCTGGAATAAGCGACGAGGCCCTGTCTCCAACAACAGCAACAACAACAACAAAAATCATGGACAAATTTATCTGGCAGGCAAAGTTTCAAAACAGCAAATCACTTAGCATGTGCCATGAGTACTATTAGAAACTTTTAATCAGATTTAGTAAAAATTTGAATGATAAGGAAACAAAGTAGAAAAAATTGGAAAATATACAGGCTGGTAGGGGAAAGCAGAAAAACCCATCTCTTTATGAGGCACAGGTGAGGCCAAGCTCTTCCCTACAGTAATTAGAGTGGACAAAAGGAAGACAAATGCAGGGGAATTAGATGCTGGCCTCTAGAAGAGGCCTCATACCACAAAGGCTCAAGGAGGCTTTCCTAAGGAAAAAAAAGAATTCTTTCAGAAAAGTGCCACAGAGTGCCCTGTTCAGAGTACCAGGGAGTCTTAAGTCCAACGAGTAAGGGTTCTGAAGCTGATGTGGGCTGGCCAAGTGAGCTCCTGAAGCCAACTTGGGCATCACCCATGTTATTCTGGTTTGACAGCCATGCTGAATGAAATAACCATAGGTGACTGTAACTCCCACTAGGATTTCAGAGAAAGGCCTGGAAGGCCAAATGATGCACGCAGGATAGAAATCTCTGGGTAGTAGATTTGGGGTATCACAGCTGCAAAAGTTACCATAGGAAGCTGGTGTACAGAACGTAAAATATCACCAAGCAGAGCTATAGGAAGTGTTCAATGCTTTGCTCAGGGTTGTAGGAAGTGTGCTACCCTCAGCAGTACCGCATGGGTTGAACTGCCTGAGTACCTGGGAGTTCATTTGGCCTAATGTACCAGGATGCTGGACACTGAACTTTAGGATTTGATCTGTGCTGTTTTGGCTTTTGGCATTTGTTTTTAGCCAATACTTTATTATTTTGTTATTCATCCAGTTTGGGGATACAAATTTGTTTTGGTTTGGGTAGGATGGTTTTTTTTTTTTAATGCAATATATTTAAATCATATTCTTTCCTTTCCCCCAATTTCTCCTACATACCCCCCACCTCCCCTACTTACCCGACTCCACGTTCTGTCTCTCTCAAAAAGGAAAGAGGAAGAGAAGGAAAAAAGAAACAACCAAAAATTAAAATTAAAATAAACAAATTAAAACACTAGAAGAAAAATGACTAAGACAAAACCAAAAAGCAGACAAACACAAACAGAACAAATGGCACCCATACACACAGATGCAACCCATTTTGCATGGGTGTCCCACCCTGGAGTGTGGTTAATACACTCACTGACACCCTTCAAAGGAAACTAGTCTCCTCTTCCCAGCTGATGTCAGTTGCTGACAATCAGCCTCTAGATTATGAGTAGGGCTGGGTGTCCATTTTCCCTCTTCGGTGCAGGAATTTTGTCGGTTTTGACTCCATGCAGAGATCTTCTGTGTGTTGTCGGAGTCTCTGTGAATACATATGTTTATCAGCACATTTGCGTCAGGAGGGTGCTGTTTCTGTGTCAGCTTATGTAGTTCATGTTGGCCTAGAGTACATGATCCTCCCGTCTCAGTCTATTGAATGTTAGGGTTACGTTGTTGTGTCTGGCTTGGCATAGATCTTAAACGCTTAATAGTCTATTGATGTGAAGAGACACCATGACTCTTATAAAAGAAAACATTTAAATGGGGATGGCTTCTAGCTCAGAGGTTTAGTCCATTATCATCATGGCGGGAAACATGGCAGTGTGCAGACAGGCATGGTGCTGGAGAAGGAGCTGAGAGTTGTCCATCTTGATCTGCAAGCAGCAGGGAGAGAACTGTGTGCCACTGTGGGAACAATTTGACCATATGAGACCTCAAAGCCTGCAGCAGTGACATACCTCCTTCAACAAGGCCACGCCTACTCCAACAAGGCCATTCCTCCTAATAGTGACACTCCTTCTGGGCCAAGCATTCACACACCTGAGTCTATGGGGGTCATTCCTATTTAAACTACCACACCTGCTCACCATCTGTACGCTGGTAGTATACACTTTTAATTTCATTTTTATTTATTTTACTTTCACTTTTTAGTTGTATAGGTGCTGACAGGTGAGATTATCTTGAGTGTTGGAAGACATTTAAACATGGACTTTTTTTTTAACAGTTTTGGGAACCTTAAGACAGAGGTTTTCAACCTGTGGATCATAACTCCTTTGGGTGTCAAACAACCCTTTCACAGGGATCACATTTCAGATATTTACACTCCAGTTCATAACAGAAGCAAAGTTACACTTATGAAGTAGCAGCAAAATTTGATGGTTGGGGGTCACCACGAGAGGGGGAACTGTATTAAAGGGTCACAGCATTAGGAAGGTTGGGAACCACTGCTTTAAGACCTTGAAGATCCTTGGGGGTGGCAAGAATGCATTTTGCACTGGGAGCTTCATAAGCACAGAGGGGAAACGGGCAACATGCATTGCTTTGAATAAGTCTCCCAAGAGACTCTGTGCCAAATGTGGTGTTACTGCGAGGTAGGAGGATGATTGGGAGGTGGGGCTTTACTGCAAGTGCCTCAGTCATTGACAGATGCCCACGATATTTGGGTACTCTGCTAGTGTCCTCTTTTTCATTTGTTTCTCGGCTGTGAGACAAGTCATCTGTTCTTCCGCGGGCACTTTGCTGCTACCCTGTGGCTACTGAGACCTTAGATTTGATCTTGGATTGAAACATCAAAAAATATGAGCCAAAATAACCATTTCTCACAAAAATTAGATAGCCCTGGTATATGCTTAATAAAAACCTAGACAATATAAACAAAAGAAAAAAAATACCCCCCACTCTCCCTCAGTATCCTGCTAGGATATTCAGTTACTGTTGAGGAATGCAGCGTGACACTCTCTCACTTCACGTGCAGAGGGAATGTGAGAGCACATGACAAACTTGTAGGACAGGAACACTTCTGGGACTCACTGCTCACTCTTGTTTGCATGGTGCTTCTCTAATTGCTACATCGTCAGCCAGTACCTCTTGTGGAGGGACAAATTCATGGCAGTGGAGCTGCTCTATTGCCCCTCGCATTCCCACAGCGTCTCAGTCAATCATGGCACTGGGTAAAATACCAACCATGGAACTACTTTGAAGGGCAGTGTCCTGCAAGCTCCTTCCAATCAATTGGAATCTGCATGATGTTTGATATCTATTGTTATTCTTTGTTAGGTTTAAAAGATGAAATAATTTTGCAACATCAATCCAATCTGGAACCTGGTGCCTACTGATATATAACAACTACTTGTGGATGTTTTTTTGAAAATATTATAAATATTGACTACAGAATATCGTATTTTGTATCAATGACTGATGCTGCCCTTAGTAAGTGATTGGGGAAGTAGCTTTGTCTCATTAAATACATTTATAAGAGATGGGAGCCAGTTATTTCTGGTTATGTATTCATAGCATTTTGTTTTAAGCCATGGATATTTCTTGATAATTTAAAAAGCGTATTTTATGTGGCTCATGTTTTGGATTGTAAACAATATTAGACACTGTCAGCGACACTTGGCAAATGTGCCTACATCCCAACATTGCTGTAAATTGTGACTAACAACAGATTGTCCCCTTAAATTAATTAGCTGGAAACTGATGCCTGTAGTTAGGCAACTTTTCAGAAGAAGATTCTGGCAAAATGTAGCATATTAATAGCAGGCTTGCTGTTCTGGTTCTGTTTACCAATTGTGAGGGATATTTGGCTTCCTTTACTGTTAAACTGTGACATAAGAAGCAGGAAGGTTTTGAAGAGACAATTATTTCCATCTACATGGTAGATCCATCACATTGCATTTCTTCCCAAGAGTGGCCAAGCAGGCCAGTGCTGTGAATTCAGGAGGCAGGTCATATGTCACTGTAGTGCACCCTCCATTTAAATAGTATCATTCTCTCAAAACCCCATAAATAAATGGCTGGCCACCTACAAACTTAATCATATCCTACCTGAAAAATAAGTAGTAACAGTAAATGCTTTTCATGTAGGAAGCCAAAACAAGGCTACCAGCAGCTGACCCTGAATGGAGTACTAGTGAAATCTAAGTCACACACTTATACACCTAATGACCTTTGACCCAGTAGATGAAGGCATGCAGCTGTCCATTCACGCATTCAGAGACAAGTAAGGGATTTCTAATATACAGTCCGCCTTACTGATCACAGGGGACATCACAATAAGAGTTTCAGCAGTCAACCTCTGCATGAGGATGGGGTTTATTTATAAGACTTTTCACCGCACCCAATAGTGCATTGTGTTGCTTGTAAGGACACAACAATGGGTGTGTGGGCATGAGCCGTTAGGGGCAGATTCCTCATCTATCGGCAAATACTTTTTGGCTTTCAAGATTTCCCTGCCTACAATAAGGAGTCAGCTACTGGGAGGAAAGATGATTTTCAGATCATGGGGAGGAGGAAGTCTCCAAACTTCTCGGGTTTTGGGTAAATCACAGAATCTACCTAGTAAGTCCTCTTAGTATTAAAATGGTTCTTGTGTTTTGTTACAGATTGTTGATGTAAGATTGTTCTTTGTCTATTGTGGGTGGTTATTTTATTGATTAAAATGTCTACATCTCAAAAGACTTTAAGTTTGTAATTCTGATATTTAGAGGCCTCAATAATATCTAGTTGTGATATGACAAATTAGAATCTATTAATTCTTATGTAATTTACAAGGAAAATACATCCATTATATTCATCATGGTAAAAAATGTATTTAAAATTGTAGTTTGTAATGTGTTTTTATTTTCCAGTGGATTCATTGCAATGCTATCAGATCATATTCAGTGTCTTCCATGGTAAACTTATTTTTCCATTCGAATAAGACATATTTCTCAGTTTTCTCTCCCTCAATGACAAAAAAATATGGATTTTTTCCCCCACTTGGGCATGTTTAAAGAAGGTTTTTGTTGTTGCTTGCTTGCTTGTTTTGTTTTGTTTTCATAAACGGTCTCAGTAAATAGCCAAGGCTGGCTTATATCAAGCAACCCTGTGATCCACCAACTTCAACCTCTCCAATGCAGGGAATGCATTTGTGTCTCAACATGCTTGGGCAGATTATGAAATCCTGTTCTTCTTCCCAGATAAGTATTTCTATCATGTGCCCCGTTTCTGGCATCCTTGATTCAATGGCAAGCAACCTCCTTTTTTCTCGTAGCATCTGGAGCGATGTGACCCGCCATCTATCTCTATTGACTCTGTTTTAAATGCTTAAGTATTAGGTTTTGACTGTGTTATGGATCTACATCCTATGGACAAATCAAGCCTAAGTACACAATAGTTATCATCTAAATCTATTTATTATAGATGTATAGCATAGTCAAAGCCTGGCATTCAATTAGTTAATGACATTGTCAGCCACAGGGAAAGTATCATTCATATTTATGGCAGGGATTTGTTCCTCAGTGACTGTTCCACATATAAATCCTCTCTGGAAACACCACACAAACATTTAGATGTGATTGGTCCTATACATCACTTTTTTATTAAAAAATATTTTCTTTTTAATTTTTAAAAAATTTTTTTTATTAATTTATTCTTGTTACATCTCAATGGTTATCCCCTCCCTTGTATCCTCCCATTCTTCCCTCCCTCTCATTTTCCCCTTATTCCCCTCCCCTATGACTGTTCCTGAGGGGGATTACCTCCCCCTGTATATGCTTATAGGGTATCAAGTCTCTTCTTGGTAACCTGCTGTTCTTTTAAATTTTTATTATAATTTATTCACATTGAACTCTTATCCCCTCACTTGCATCTTCCCATTCTCATCCTCCCTCCCTCTTCCAACCTAGTCCCCTCCCCAGCCATCTTAATCCCGTCAAGATGACAAACTATGGCCAACTATCACAGCCCTCCATTTGTTTAGCCAACTAAATGCCCCACTGTCTCTCAATGCATAACATCATTTTGGGAAACAAAACAAGTCTTTACATTGTTCAGGGAACACATTGTATTCAACCAAACCATCATCTGTGGGTTTTTTTCTGCTTCCTCTGCTTACTTAAATTATATACAGCTTTCCAGACTCACCTCACTCTATCCAACTCAGCAGAGCCTGTTTATACTAAATATGGTTTTTATTTACTTCTTAAGTTTTCTGCAATACATGCTATGTGCTGAGAAATCTTTACCACTGATTTCATATCCATTTTTTTTTTCACTACAAAGCTGTGTCCTAGTCTTCTGGGAGATAAAATTTTTTTGTGAGGCAGTACTCGCTAGACTTCAAAAATATCAGTCACAACTCTGAAGAGCTCAGTAAGTTGCAATAGTCAGATATAAAACAAATAAATACTATTAGCTATTAGCCTTCTTCTGGAATGCAGGCATGTATGTTGTAATGTTTCTGTACATTTGTTTGTGAATAAATATTTCCTCATTGACAGATACAGATAAAAATCCAGTATTTTGAATGCTAGTTTACCTTGTTCTTCAAGCTCTTAGTTTTTCCTAATATACAGAATCTACTGACTATATTATGCATGCTTTTATTCCAACAGAAACTCAAAAGAAATCCCATTTCCACTTTGTCCCAATTTTTCTTTTTAACCTCAGTTTTCTGTAATTCTGCCTTGTCTCCTTTCCTGTTCACTGTGCTAATTAAGACCTTATAAATTATTTCTGTTTTTACAGTTTTCTTTACTAGAATTTCAAAGCATACATAAGGCCTGCCCAATTTTCCCACCCTCTCGCCTCAATCTTCTAGTGTAAGACTCTTTCATAGGAAAACACCCCACTCCCATAATCTTTTATCAATATGGGTACATGTCTCACTGTTCAATTTGTCGTGTTTTGTTAGTTCTTTTCTTTTATGCAGGTATCACCTCTCCATTTTAAAGATTATAAAATTTTTTCCTAATTAAAATGCACAGTTATTTCCAGGTTTCCTTACTTGGCATCATTTTCCCTTCTGACTTCCACATTTCCCATTTCTTTATTGTGCTATAGCTTCCATGTTTGTATAGTCAATTCTTTATATTTTGCCAAATTAAATGTAGGACAATTTTAGTAACTTTTATTTCCCATACTTTCCCAGCACTAAGCACTTTGAAGGCAGACTGATTACCTAAATGAGATTATCACGTGTGAGTCTTTTATTGTCTAGCTTGAGCCTCTAGCTGTGATTGTAGTGATGTTATATATAATTCATGTCAAGTTACATATATGTGGCTTTTTTATTTTATTTTGGTGTGTGTGTGTGTGTGTGTGTGTGTGTGTGTGTGTGTGCGCGCGCGCGCGCGCGCGCACGTGCATGCATGTTGCTAAGAATAATACTCAGGGCTTTGCATATATTAGGTAAATACACTGTACTTAACTACTCTCTCAGACACAATTTTTTTTTTTACCTTTTCTAGTAAATTGTAATTACATTGTAGCTTTCTTTCCTACTTTAAGACATTGTATTGTAACAGAAAGAATAATCCAATGATATTTTTCTAATCATAGTAATCATGGCCTCGCTGTACTGACAGAATAACACATAGAAACAAAACATGGACATAGAAAAGAAGTACCAAGCAGCTTTGTACAATCCAAGTTAAATTCAGTTCACTGTGGGCCTTGTCATGGTCACATATTGCTGCTTAAAATCCATATTTACCACTTGAAGTAGTGTTGAGTTTTATTTACCTGTGACTTTCTTAACCAAGAGAATTGTACGTTTTCTTCCACTGGCCTTGCTTCTAATTTCCATAGCAACTTGGAGTGAGCAGATAAGATCTGAGAATAAAGTGTTCTGAAGTACACTTGACTGGTGGACAACTGCATTCTCTATAAAAATGTTTGTTTTCAATTTAATTTATTACCAGTTTGTGTGTGTGTGTGTGTGTGAGAGAGAGAGAGAGAGAGAGAGAGAGAGAGAGAGAGAGAGAGAGAGAGAGGCAGACAGACAGAAAGACAGACAGACAGACAGAGACAGAGATACAGAGAGAGAGACAGAGAGAGAGAGAGAGAGAGAGAGAGAGAGAGAGAGAGAGAGAGAGAGAGAGAGAGAGAGAGAGAGGAAAAGGGAGAGAGGCAAGAAGACAGTTTTCTGGAGTAGGTTTTTTCCTTTCACTGTGGGATTTGGGAATCAAATTCAGGCTTGGGTTTTACATTACATGGCAAATGCTTTTCCTACCAAGCAGTCTTTATCAAGTCTCTAGTTCACATGTGATATTTGCACAGACTGCTCATTTGGTTTCACATTCAGGAAAGAAGTGTGGTTAATTATACCTTCAATAGCTCCAAGAAGAGTTCTAAGATGTCCCAGCAAATTCCCTTCCCACACTCACGGATTGTGTTCTAACTCACTGTTTTGTGCTAATAGTGAAGGAACCACAACACTTCAACTCCTCGAGGACATTTGGCCTGTAGGAGAGTACACCGTTTGTAATATTTTAATCCAATGAATACATTTCTCATGAGACTCTTTAGCTGTGAAGCAGACTAATTGGAAAGTGGATCTAAATGTATTGGCATCCTTGTCCTGCCCAACACTGTTGTGTTGTGTCCCTGACACCAGCCTGTGTTTGTGTAGAAACTGATGTTTTATTGAGAGACTTGATTTTTATCAGGGCAAAGTTTATATATAAAAATATTTGGGAAGTATGAGCTATTGTTTGTAACACAGTTATTCATTTTTTTCTCTTTTTTCTTTTTAAGATCATAAATAAGAGTAATGTTCAAAGAGAATCACCTGAGTATTCAGGAATTTTGCCTATCACAGTAAACACTCAAGCAATCAGGGCAGTAGTGTAATTGTTCCACGAATTATAGACAAATTAGACACTGTCATAAACAAAAATATTGCTTCAAAGGTGCCACCAACTGTTTTTTATTGCAAATTACAATTTAGGAACTTAATCATGAATTAAAATGACCCATTGAATATCACGACATTTTTACTACTCTTAGCGCCTTTTGCTACATAGGAAAATAATTTCAACCATTTTGTTTCTATTAGGTTTTTCAATCTTAACTTGAATGGCGCTCATGTTTCTTTTTATGTTTTCTTTTCAGTCAGAAGCTCCAAGTTTTAGAATCCATAGTTAAGGAAAACTTGGCACCTGTTTTTCAAAGAATTCATTAATAAGGAAGAAAATAAAAAGATACATGAAAGGAAAATATAAGTACTGACTTAAGTGATCTAATGAGGCTTCTGCCTGTAGACTGAACGTAACTAGGGTTTATGATTAAAATATTTTAGAAAAGATATAGTTATTGATCTCAGTTTATGGGAAGATTATGCTTTCAAACACATACATCACACACACACACACACACACACACACACACACACACACACACACACACACACACATGAGTCAGCCGGTAGATACTTTTTAAAAATATATTTTATTTATTCTCTGATAATTTCTTTTTAAATTTTTTTTATTTATTCAGATTATATCTCAATTGTTATTCCCTTGTATCCTCCTGTTACTCCCTCCGGCCCTCTTTTACCCTATTCCCCTCCCCTAGGTCTGTGACAGAAGGGGACCTCCTTCTTCCCCACCCTATGGTCACAGCCTATCAAGTCTCATCCTGGTAGCCTGCCTATTCTTTCTCTGAGTGCCACCAGGCCTCCCCACCAACGAGAAGTGGTCAAATATGGGGCACCAGAGTTCATGTCAGAGTCAGGCCCCCGCTCTCCACACAACTATTCTCTGATAATTTCATACACATAAAAATGTACTTTGTTGGTATTCACTCTCTACTCCCTATTCCAAACCTTTCACACACCCCCACTATATCATTGTCCCACCTTCATGTGCTATAAAAAATCCACTGAGTATAATGAATGACCAATTAGAAGCCACACACCTGAAAAAAAAAGAGACTCCCTCTCCAAGTAGTTGTCAACTGTCCATACCTTCTCAGCTAGGAATGAGACTTTGTGTCCCATGGCCCCTCCCCCATGCTGTAATTTTAATTGGTTTGATTGGTCTTGAGTAGACAGTCACTGCTACTGTAAATTCATGAGTGCAGTGGCCCCAGCATGTCCAGAAGACATGCTTGATTTCAGAGTAGTTTTCTCTAATCACTGGTTCTACAAATGCTCTACCTCCTCTTCTGCAAAGTTATCTGTGAGCCTTGGGTTAAGATGATATGATATGGGTGCCACATTTAGAGCTTGGCACTTTGTACCACACTTTGACCTATTGAGAGCCTCTTCAGTGATGGCTGTACTGCAAAAAAAAATTATCTGATGGTTATGGGCACTAATATCAAGGTGGAATTATAAGCACTTATGATTCAAACTGATACTATGTCCATTGAGCACCATAATTGTTGTAAGTTCTCACCTAGAGATTATCAGCACACTAGTCCTGAGTTCTTGGTAAGGTTTACAGTAGCAAACATGAGCTTCATATTGGAGAGCAGGCCTTAAATTCTCTAAGAGACAGAATTGTTGGTTATACCCTAACATCCATGCCACTGTTTCATTAAAGGGTATTTTTTGCCAGGTCAGTAATTATTGTGGCTTTCAGGATTCACAGCTACATAAGACTGTTGTACCCTAAACTATTATATAGCACTCTTTGCTAGTATGAAAGCTAGCTGTTCGGGAGGAAACTTCTAGTCAGCACCAGCTTGATTTCTCCATGTTCTGTGGCCCAAGTGTGCTGTCTTCAGCAACAAGGTTTTACAATGAAGTTCTGTTGTGTAACCAGGAGAAATGGCCATAGCCAGTAGATAGTTTTAAGGAAAATATTCAATAGTCTATAGGGCAAATGAATAAAAGCGCCCAAGTTATGGAACTGAGATGGAAAGGCACCGGTAGCATAAAGACCAGCACTCTGCTTGGGCAGAAAACATAAAACCAGACTGGTACCAAACTGTCTTCATCTCTACAAGTTGTTTGTATTGGGGAATCAGGAATGGTTCTGGTGCATGGAAAAATATAATCAAACTTAATTGTGTTTTTCTGAAACAATGAGGCAAACCCATTTTCCTACATTAACTACTGCACTTAACTGATGACCAATTAATTTTGAAACTAACGTCTATAGAAGTAAATGTATAGTTAATTTTTTAATGATTCTCTTTTTTATGAGATTCTTTTATTTAATTATTTATTTATTTTGTAAGTGTATAGTTTATAATTGATGAGTTTAGTTCCATGACTTTGAATGTTAATTTTATTTTGTTGATCATGTCCAGATAGAAATTAGGAATCTAATCAAACTTTGGAAAACATTAAGTTCAGAATATTTGTCACAAAGTAAACACATTTTCACTATTAACACAAGTTTTTTATTTCTGTAAACATGCTATTATCTTAATACACTCATTCAATAGAATGTATTTAATGTATGTGGTACCAAATCTGCTTTTTGAGTTAATCTCAGTAAAAAATAAATACATAAATATGAAAAACCAACTTTGGAATACTCTATATGAAACATATCAATCATTGACTATTTAAATTCAAGATCAAGGGGTTCTGTAGTTAATTGTCCATTATCTTAGAGATAAAACCACACTTAAATATTCACAGTATTGTTTTGTTGCAACAATTTCATACATTTTTGTTTAATTTTGAACATAACCACATTTCATCCCTCATCTTTTGCTAAGGAGAATTACTACAAAAATATAATTCTTTCTGTTTTCTATTTCATATGCTACACACTAGTCAAATTAGTTGACAACTTAAAAATGACAAATTGAATTAAATTTCGATGAGCTGACTCTTTTGATAAAAATCTGTACTGTACTGCTAGAAGTTTCCATGTTAGGGAATGATAGGAGAAGGAGGGGCCCAGTCTGTGATTAGAGCTAGCATCTAGGAATAAGAGTGTAAAACTGTGAGGGGCCTGCCTCACCTTTCTTGTGTTCCTTTCTCCTCCTTTGGATACTAAATGAGTGGGTGGGGAGTGAATGACATAGAGGCTTTGATCTAGAATTTGCTTGGGTTTGGTAGGCTATCTGCCGATCGATAGTTAGTCTTAAACCCTTTTGCATATACTCAAGAAATTAGAGCCCAGGGTCTATTAAAACCCCTGGCCACAATCTTTAATTGAGTTGCTCTGGAATTTGGCCATAGTCCAGCTTAGTCCACTGCTAGTGGAAGCCAGTTCTTACGTAGAAGATTTGTTCCTGTTCATTAAAGTCAGACTCACTGGATCAATCCTCCTGCTCTAAGATGCTGCTCTCACCTCCAGCAAGAAACTCATTTACATCTCAGATACGAAATCGAAATCCACCATTCTTGCCTCCCAAGCTATTTCCACTATCATCTTAACCTGCCCTCTACAGTATGTTTTTTCTCAGACCAACTCCTGGCCAGAATCTTGGCACTAAAATGCCTACTGGCGTTTCCTAGAGATCTGGTTACAGCTGCAGGATCATACCAGCTGGGCTCAGGCATTTGAACCTCAAGAACTGATTAGCTCCAAATCTAGGGCAAAAGATAGGTAGAAAAAATGGTTGAATAAATGAGAACTGTACATAAAAGGATGACTGGAGGCTACAGCAATGGTAATGAGGACACATCTTTAAAGAAGCCTTTTGCTAGGATAGAAAAGACTGAATAGAAGAAAGTATGAAGAACGGAAAATACTAGATTGATTGTAGCCTTTTGTGATGGACAGGGAAGAGAATAATAGATGAGAAGAGAGAATGAAGAAAATGAACCGGGCCAGTGGAGATACTGCTTTGGGTAAAATTCTTGCTATATAAACATGAGAACTTGAATTTGAATTCCCAGTACACACACACACACACACACACACACACACACACAGAGAGAGAGAGAGAGAGAGAGAGAGAGAGAGAGAGAGAGAGAGAGAGAGAGAGTAATAAATAATAGGACATGAATTTGAAAGGAACATGGCGGTACATGGGATGGTTTGGAAGAAGGAAAAAGAAAATGGAAGTTATGTAATTATAACTACATATGGGGTTAGGATAAACATATGTATATGTAAAATATATTCATATATGTATGTACACTAAAATCAGACTCACTGGATCAATCATTCTGCTCTAAGAAGCTGCTCTATTCTCTGGCAGGAAACTCATTTGTGTCTCAGTTACAAAATCATCATTCTTGCCTTTGCAGGTATTTCCACTCTCATCAGTAACCTGATCTCCACAAAAATTTTACACACACACACACATATAAATATAAATATACATACATACATACATATGTACATACTGACATACATATTATATCCAGGTGTGAAGTGGGCATTGGTAACAGTACAAGAGGTTGGATACTGCTTAGTGACCATACCCCAGGTTTGCATTCTATTGACCAAGCAGCCAATCAGCTTTACCAAAAACGTTCCCAGTTAGTGAGAGACACTCTCTCAGGAAGTAAGGTGGAGAATGAAGTTCAACCCATAACCCACACATATAGGCACAGATACACAAATAAACATAAATACACTAATGAATGGGAAAGGAAATGTTAGGATATCTGTAAGATACTTCTTCGAATGATGGGATGCTGTATTTTTTTGTCTTAAGATACAATAGGAAGAATGAGGACAAAATGGGAAAGCAAACATATGTCATAGAAGATCAAAGTAAATTACATAAAGTTTGTGGAGATTAAATATTAGAGATGGTGTATAAGTCTAGAGTTTTTTAAAATAGGAGAGTTGATGGTTAAAAAAAAAGGAGTAGGAAGAAATATAGCTAGGAGAAAAGTGAATAAGTATGGCAGAGGAAATCCTTGGATATGGGGATAGCAGAATGCAGACATCAACAGATCTTCAGAGACAAATCAACAAGATGGATGGAATTAAGGACAGACCTCGGGTCTGAATTCACTTCTGTCCTGGGAATCATAAGGAAATGCAAGGAGGATTCCAAATTTGACACAAAGAAGGTAAGGGTCAACTTAATCCTGCTCAGTCATGGATGTGTGCACCTATGACTAAAATTTGGGGCATGTCTTACATTCAGGGTATAAAGAGAAAATACTGAAGATCCCTTGACTTTTTAGATGGGTTTCCAACCTTCTTCAGGATTCACTCCAAGCACATCCTGAGACATAGAGACTCCTTTGATCCTCAAACTTTGAAGATGAAAATGCCCACCATTTCCTTATACCACTGTTCTGCTTGACTATGGGTGGGAAGATTAGGAAACATGGCCTCCTGAGATGGAAAGCCTGACCTCCATCCACCTCCTGAAGATAGGGACACATGAGACCTGGACATTCTCAAAAGACAGACAGCTCGTTTATCATGGCCCCCAGTGTTAGTTGGGATAGGGAAACATGGCCACTGGATAGCAATCTAACTTCTAAAATCATCCAGACAAGTCTGACAGATGATCATTGGGTAAATTTTACTTTAGTTCTTACGAACTTGTCATTAGTTCAAAATTCTGTAGGACCTTATATACTGACTCTTTTTAAAAACATGCTTTCTTCTTATATAGGATCATTCAAATACTGGATTGTCACATAAAGGGTACCTTGTATAAGAAAACTTCTTTCAAGGACTCCTCTATAGGCTTCTGTGGCATGGTAAGGCAACCGTCCAGGGGCAGGGGCATAGGAAATCATCAAAGAACAAGCAACAGAGTCCACGGCAGGGACAGTCCCTGTTCCCCTTAATAAGGGACCCATATGAAGACTGCCTATTGGCTACATGTGAGGTGGTGGGGGCTGGGGGGAGGGAGTCTAGGTCCTCTCCATATGTGGTCCTTGTTTGAAGCATTAGTTTCTGCTGTCTCCCTGGGCCCAGATTTGTTGGCTCTGTTGGTCTTCTTGTGGAGCTCCTGTCCCCTTTGGGTCTTTCTATCTCCCCACTCTTCCATAGGACTCCCTGTGTTCTACCCAAAGTTTGGCTATGAGATTCAGCTTCTCCTTAGATCCCCTGCTGAGTGGAGTCTTTCAGAGGACATCTATGGCATGCTCCCTTCCTGTCTTTCTCTTCAACCACTTCCAGGGTATATTCTATTTTCCCTTAAGAATAAGAATTAATATATTAAATAATAACAAGTAATGACAGCATAGAAGTGGAGAAAATAAGCGTGCCTCATAGCAGAGAGAAAAAAAAATTGAGAACTAGACAGAGCATAACCCTTTATAGCACAAAAACAGAATGAAAGTAATTTTACTGAAAGATTTTTCAGAAGTAGTGGAGTTATATGTATAGAGAGAACTAGGTGTAAATTTTGAATGAAGTCAACATATTTGTTTTATCATAAAATAATATTTGTAATTTAATAGTCACATTTTTCATATAACATATTTGCATAACTGAAAATTGTTCATTTACATTGACTTTTTATAAATTCAGCTTAACATTTTCAAAAGACTAAAAATATGACTTTTAAACAATAGAAAAATCAAAACAATATATTCTGAAAGGGATGCATTTTTCTGAAATATCAAAACCCATAATGGCTGTGTGATTTATTGTTACAACTTGAACTATAGCAGATGAAGTTAGTTTAGAAAAAATAAGAGCTTTTATAGCATTGTTGCATAGCTTTTTCTAAGTGTCACAATTTCAAGAAATCAGAAGAAAAAATTCCAATAGATATGACTGTCATCTAGACATAAGGCATCCCAACTTTCAGCATATTTCACTTAGATTTTAAATTTCCAAGACTTTTAACAAGTGGAAGATTTTTACTTTTATTTATTTTTTATTTGTATTTATTTATTTATTTATTTATTTATTTATTTATTGTTTTAAATTTATTTTCTTTTTTAATTTTATTTTATTAATTCATTCATATTACATCTCAATTGTTATCCCGTACCTTCTATCCTCCCATTTCTCCCTCCTCCCACTTTCACCCTATTCCCCTCCTCTATGATTGTGACTGAGGGGGACCTCCTCCCCCTGTATATGATCATAGGGTATAAAGTCTTTTCTTGGTAGGCTGCTATCTTTTCCCTGAGTGCCACTGGGCCTCCCCATCCAGGGGACGTGGTCAAATATAGGGCATCACAGTTGTGTGAAATTCAGTCCCCTCTCTTCACTCATATGTAGAGAATGACCTTTCCCTTGGCTAGATCTGGGTAGGGGTTCAATGTTTACTGCAGGTATTGTCCTTGGTGGTGCCATAGTTTGTGCAGAACCCCTGGGCCCAGATCTGCCCATCATAATGTTCTACTTGTAGGTTTCTAGGACACTTCTAGATCCTTCTATTTCCCCATTCTCCCATACTTCTCTCACCTAGAGTTCCAAAAGGATGTCCTCACATCTATCCCACTTTCCTGGTAGGTGAAGACTTTCATGGGACATGTCCCTTGGGCTAATGTCTAATTATAAATGAGTATATACCATTTGAGCCTTTCTGCTTCTCGTTAACTCATTCATTATGATCATTTCTAGTTCAATTCACAAATTTTGGGAATTCCTTGTTTTTAACAGCTGAGTAGTATTCCATAGTGTAAATGTACCACAGTTTCTTTATCCATTATTCTACTGAGGGACACTTAGGCTGTTTCCAGGTTCTGGCTATTATGAATAAGGCCGCTATGAGCATGGTTGAGCATATTTCCTTGTTGTGTGCTGGTTCATCTTCTGGGTATATTCCAAGGAATGGAAAAGCTGGGTCTTGAGGAAGCCCTATTCCACGTTTTATTATTTTTTAAGACAAGGTTTCTCTGTGTAGCCTTGGCTGTGCTTGACTTGCTTTGTAGACCAGGCTGGCCTTGAACTCGCAGAGTTCCTCCTGCCTCTGTCTTACTCCGTGCTAGCATTAAAGGCATGTACCACATGCCTGACTGAGTTTTATTTTTAATAATGTTGAAAATGATTAAAATACAAGACTGATAGTTTCTGCACACAAATCTCAACACTGAGGCTGTAAATAAAATACAAGATATAAAGAAGATGAGTCCCGTGGCTGCAGGCTCCTCTTCCAACTAGACCAGCCAACTTCTTCTTGAACCAGCATGTATAGCTGCTTTCCCAACAGCTACTAGCATGCCTTTGATTTCATACAAAGAAACAACTTCTGAATATATAAATTTTCCATCATCAACAGTACTTGGAGTCCTCTTTATTGCAACTAAGAATGAGTTTCTTTATGCTTCAGAATAGAGAACTTCAGTTTATTTAGTCAAATGAGTGTCGGAGGCTTAGGCTGGCTTTTCCTACTGAATGGAATGTCCTTGGGATGCTGGGAGCACAAGCTTAGTGTTTCTACCAGCCAGGGGCTAACTGTCACCTAACCCTGTCCTAGAGCGCTTGATATTTTCCTCTGTTGTATTCGTATGTGAGCAATTTGAGTTCTAATTAACAAGATATTGAAAGGTATATTTGTTGCCTATAAAGAAATAATTAAAATTGACTGGCATAGTAATGAAAAATATATAATTTTGCTAAGACTTTTCTTCCCTTTGACACTCTTTTGGCATTAAAAGAGTTAAGTCTCCTCCAGTGTATCGAAAAACTATCTTCTATGAGTTAGGTCAAAGCTTTCTGTTTGAATAAGGTTGGGATTTCATCATAATTATCTTTCTTTCCTGCCTCATGTGGTTCCTTTTTTAATGCTATTCTTTTTTTGGCTTGCGTTGCCAATACACAGTATATGAATATCACTACAGGCTTTGGAGTAGCTGGGAAAGAGAAATTAAAGTTAATTATCATTGATGGTTGAGTATAGAAGCCTTTAACATTTTTTGAATGTACATTGAAACCTTACCTCAAACTGGATGCAGGCAATTGTGTCGTGAGTCCCTAATTCCTGTAAGTGGGAGATGGAGGCAAGAGGACATGGTAAGTTTGAGGTCAGCCTGAGCAACATGCAATGCTGTCTCACACAACAAAATAACAAACAAACAAACAAACAAAAATCCTTAACTAACGTCTCCTCATGACAACTATTAACATTCTGAAGTGTTAACCTCAACTTAGTAGAAACCAAGGCTTCCGCCCTTCAAATAGTCCTACCCCACCCCCATCTTATCTGCAACCACTGGTAAGTTTCGTATAAAGAGATTATCTCTTCCCCAAATTTTCATTACAAAAAATTATGCATAGATATGGTGTGGTGCCTTGCCTGACTTGAGTAACAACTGCAACTTGTTGCAAGATTGTGTCTTCCAGAGCTGGTGCTTCCAGGGGTTTCCATCACTGTTTCTATGGAGCCTTTGTTGAAGGCTTGACTTTCAGCAACCTCCCTTTCTTTCTGACTCTATGCATGGTACACATTTGGCTGAAGCTAACCTTCACATATCTACTTATAGCTTGTCATTTCCAATAACTGATTTTTTCCCCAGTGCTTCTCATGTTGCTCTCAATAGTGTTCTCTAAGTATCTGAGGAAATAGGGTTTCTGCCTTACTCACAAGCACTGTAGCTTCCACTGCCCTGTGTAGGTTAAAAACACCTTATGTATGAAGAACTTACTATATGTCTGGAAAAGCGTGGTAATTTCTTACATGTAAATGCTTTTACAGACAATGCATGTAAACATTTGAACTCTTTAATCAATAGAAAGAGATGCTTTTAGTGTCAGTAAATGCCAACTGTGTTTTCTTTTTCATTTTTACATTATTATTATTATTATTATTATTATTATTATTATTATTATTATTATTATTATGTTTTTTGAGGCAGGATTTCTCTGTGTAGCCCTTGCTGTCCTGGACTTGCTTGGTAAACCAGGCTGGCCTCAACCTCACAGTGATCCACCTGCCTGTACCTCTTGAGAGCTGGGATTAGAGGTGTGCACCACCATGCCTGGTTAGTTTTACTTTTTTAAAACAAAATTCTATTTTTTTATTTTAAAATTACAGTTAGCATGTTTCTATCAAATTTGACTTTGCTGTTTGTTATTACTTTTTCTATTTTCTTTTGAAGATGTAGATAAATGGAAAATATCCAGAAATGCAAGCATCTCATTATCTATGTTGCACAGCCAGATTTTTTAGGACTTTTTATTTAAGTAATTATTAACCAATAATTGCATTCTTCCTAAATTATTCCCTACTTAATCAGAAATTCTGAGACTTTGATACATGTATATTGTAAAGAAATAATTTTATTTTAGGAAGTGTGTGTGTGTGTGTGTGTGTTGTGTTGTGTTGTGTTCTAATGTAATCTTTGATTGATGAACTGATTTTATGGTGTAGGGAGAAGATACTGGATCTATTTCCTATCATTTACAGTTGCATAAACTTTTGTTTGAAAAACAACTTAAATAAGTTAAAAAAAAACTATTTTTTTCTCCTCTTGTATAGTTTGCAAGGGATCTTAGAAACCCTACCATTTCTCTTTATAGTGATGATGTCAGCTTCAAATTCTTATTCTAGATTCCTGGTAAAATAGAACAAACAGGCCGTCACATTGTCATCACACAGATGAAAAGCAGGAAACAACTTTGATTCTCACATGCAATGATTCTGTGCTTATATCTTGAAGAGAACAAGACAAAAAAAGAAGGACCACTCTTGCTAATGGAGCAGAGTAAGCTGAAGACTGCCCATTTACGCCATGTGCGACATGGCTGGCAAATGTCTAATGCAGAAGACAGTTGGTTCAGCAGGGGAAACATCCATTGCCCCTGAGTCAACATAAAATTGTTCTGGGTAAAAAACCCGAGGGCTATCAAGGCTGCACTCTCTTCCACCCTAGGAACATTCTCAGCAGCTTATTTGTTGCTGCTGGAAGAATCCACAGGCAGGAACTATCTCATGCACTCATATTTCCAACTAAGACTTCCGTTAGCTCTCCCCCCCCCCACACTATATTTTCCTCTCTAGCTATTTAATATCTTCTTGGATGTCTCTGAGGTGTTATATTCATCACTTCAAATATTTATCTTGTCTTATGGTGAGAACATTCAAGTCCTCCCTTGGAGCTATTTTAAATATTCAAGGACATTTTTTAATTATAGTCATCTTGTTGTGCAAAAGAACACTAGAACTTGTTCAAAGGAACACTAGAACTTGTCCATCTTATCTAAACAAACCTGGATACATTGACTAATCTCTTCTCCCTTTCCTCCTCTCTTAGTAACCTTGCTAGCCTCTCATAACCATTATTCTATAATCTACTTCTTTCAGATCATTTTTTAAAAATAGAAAATCATGAGACCATGTCTAATTCTCTGAGTCTGTCATGTTTCACTTGACCTAACAGAATGCTCTTTAGATTCATTCACATTGCTACTAATGACAGGATTTTTTTTCCTTTTCATGGCTGAATACTATTACAGCATACATGTCATCATTTTTTTAGTCTCTCTCTCTTTCTCTCTCTCTCTCTCTCTCTCTCTCTCTCTCTCTCTCTCTCTCTCTCTCTCACACACACACACACACACACACACACTCTCTCTCTCACACAGAGAGAGAGAGAGAGAGAGAGAGAGAGAGAGGGAGGGAGAGAGAGAGAGGGAGGGAGAGAGAGAGAGAGGGGGAGGGAGAGAGAGAGGGAGGGAATTCATGTAATCTACTCTTTAGGTAATGAGCACTTGGATTGTTTCCATATCTTGGCCATCATGAATGCAGCTGCTATAAATTGAGGGCCAGGTAGCTATGATATACTAGTGTCACCTCCTTTGGCTATATACCTAATAGCTGGATTGTTGTATCTTATGATCGTTCTATTTTTATTTTTCAAAGACCTTTCCCACTTTTATCTGTAATGGCTATATTAATTTCCATTTCAAGCAACATTGTGAAAGTTCCCTGTTCTCTAATTCATCAACACTTCTTTCATATTTTCTTTTTTTCTTAACATCCATTCTTAGTGTGGCAAGGTGGTATCTCATTGTGCATTTCTCTGGTGCATAGTAATGATGATCATTTTTAAGAATGTACCTTCATGGGATGCAGAAATAGCTTTGTGGGTAAAGTTCTTGATGAACAAGCAGGAAACTTCAAGTTTGGATTCCTAGCACCCACAAATGTCTGCAAAGTGTGATATGTGTCTGTAATCCTAGGACTAGAGGGCAGAGCTAGCGTGATCTCAGGTATTTACTGGTCAGTCAATTTACCCAAACAGTAATGTCCATATTAACCAAGAGGCCAAAATGTGTCTCAAAATATGAAGTGGCAAGCAATAGAGAAAGACGTCTGACACTGGACTTTGGTCTTCACATACACATGCAAAGAAATTAATAAAGACACATATACACACACACACACACACACACACACGTACACACACACACAATATGCCAGTTGACAGTTTTTTATGTCTCTTAAGAAATATTTGCTTAGGGCTAATGTCACAATTTTTTAATCTGGACTTCTTTTTGGCTGCTGAGTTTCTTATATATTCTGAACAATAATCCCATATCAAATATGTAATCTGCAAATATTTTTCTCATAATTGATAGGCTCATTTGGATTTGATTGTTTTCCTTTGGTGAACAGAAACTTTTTAGTGCAATGTAATCCAATTCGTCCTTTCACTTCTACTCTCTGTGTTTTTGCGATCTTATGGAAAAATTAAAAATAAATGAAATTAGAAGAAATAAATCTTACCCAGACTAATGTCCTAAAGCAATTCTCATGTGATTTCTTCTAGAAATTTTATGAATGTGGTCTTTAAATTCTATTTTTTTTTAACCCATTTTGTTTATTTTTTGTTTGCTTGTTTCATTCCTTTGCGTTTTAGTATCTAGTTTTTCCTGAAACGCTGAATTAACTTCTCCACTGAGTATGCTCTTGTCTGCCAAAAAAACAAAACAAAAACAAAAACAAAAACAAACAAACAAACAAAAAACCCTCAGTGGACCGGAAGTCCGTGTGTTTAGCTCTTGGATTGTACTGTGGTCCACTAGTTCATGTGCTGGTTTTTTACTAATATCCAAATTGCTTTGGTTATTGTAGGTTTGTGTGCACTTTCAGTTTCAGAAATATGACATTTCCTGCCTTTTATTCTTTTTGTGAACATTGTGTTGATGATTTGGTTTGCTATGGCTTCACCCAAATTTCAAGAACTTCTGTTTCATTTTGTGAAGAATGTCACTGGTATTGTCATAGTTGTTATTTCTGTCACTTTTCTCGGCTGTCCGGGTAGGGGGCGGGGTGATGTGAACGAACTCACGTTTACTCCAGATAGGGATCTAAGGACAGGACAAGGGAACGATTCTACTCAAGCCTAGCTTGGTGACACCAGGAGCATGCATAACTAAAAGACGTCTCTCACAAAGGAAGCCTGCCCCTAGCATGGTGGTGACTCATGAAAACTGCGTCTGTGGACTTCTGTGTGCGACAGCGCACCGGAAACCTGGCCCCAGCAACTGCAACCATGTTTATAATACCTAGTAGGGGTTTTATGGATCTTGTAAAGCTGAGCTTCTAGATTATCTTAAGTTTTATGAGTTTCCTAAATGTTTTAAGTTTCCTCACTTCCTGAGTATTATAAGTACTCCTCTTTTCTCCAGGGGAAAATGTTTCAGTTCAGAGAAACAGATAACAGAAACTGTATCGCATTTGTAGTTTGCATCGAATATTGTGAATATTTTAACATTAATTCCTCCCTTTGTGGAAATGCATTGAGTACAAGTGATCTTCTCAGCTTTAAATATCTTTTTGACTTCTTTTTCATCAATGCTTTTCAGTTTTCCTTGAAGAAATGTTTATCTCTTTCATCATATTTATTCATAAGCTTTTAAAATAACTTTTGTAAATGTGATAGTTTTGATTTTCTTCCAGATAGTTCACTATTGACATATGAAAGTGTTACTTATTTTTGTATTTTGATATTATATCCTAAATATAACTTTATTATTTCTTGCAGGTTTTATGATTTTTGGATCATATTCATTACTCTGGAGAGAATCAAAGGCCTTGTCCTTGCCAAGTAAAGGTACAGAGCTATATATCCAGACCTCATCCTAACATATCTTATTATGATGGTCTGCTTGTTTTGGTTTTGTTTTGTTTTATAAAATCTGCAGTTTTCTATACATAAAAGGACATGGTTTACAAAATAGCACTCTTTTTCTTTGGATACACATGATTTCTTTTTCTTGTCAAATTATTTTATCTATGGTTTCCAGTACTCTTCTAAATTAAAGAAGTAAAAGTTACCATACTGGTTTTGTTTCAAATCTTGAAAGCAAAGCTTCTGGTTAGTTCTCCTTCAGTATGTTAGTGTTTACCATGTGTAACCAGGATTACACTGAGATGCGCCCTTCTGTGCCTAATTCATCTCAAATTTTTATCATGAAGTGATATTCACCAATGCCTTTTCTGCATCAACTGAGATGACAATATTTTGTCCTTTAATATGTTAATATGTGTCACATATTCTGATCTGTATATGTGGAAATTTGTGATACCTTTGATTGTGGTAAATAATCCTTTCTACTTTTTTGTTGGAAGTAATTTCTTCACTGTTTTAGTGTCTACAACAATCAGTGGTGTTGTGCAGCGATTACCTTGTTGTATATCTGCTTTATTTTGGTATCAGATAATGCTTGCCTTGTATACTAAGTTTGGAAGCGCTTGCTACACTTTAGATTTTGGAGTAAGTCAGAAACAATTGTTACTAGTTCTTCTTTAGATGTTTGGTATCTTATAACTGTTACCCAGGCGAACTTTCTCTGCTTTCTCTCATCATATCACATCTCCTTATGGCATAATAACGGAGTGCAGGCATGAACGTTCCTCTTTAGCTAGGACGGTCACTATTTTACAAGTTTGCTTCAGTTTTTGAATGATATGTATCTTCCTCATATATTCTAACCTCGTTGATCATGTATTTTCTCTTGCACTTTTGGCTGCAAGACATAGCACTGGCTTGGATCGCATTTATCCCCAGCCAATATCTTTTGAATAAATTGATGAAAGATGTTAAAAACCGTTACAGGAATTTATTTTATTCTATTAATTTTTCACTTTACATCCCAGTCATAACCTCCTCCCTCCTCTCCTCTTGGTCCCACCTTGCCTACCTGTTTCCCCTATCAGCCCTCCTCTACTTCTGAGAGAAGGGGAGGCTTCCCTACTCATCCACTCCAGCATATCAAGTCAAATCAGGGCTTAGCACATCCTCTTTCCCTGTGACCAACAGAGTTAGCTGGCCAGGAGAAAGTAATCGCAAGCAGGCAACGTGGTCCATGTTAGAGCCAGCCCTGAGTCTCTTACTAGGAAACTCATATGAGGAACAAGCTTCTCATAAGTTATATCTCTGTAGGGGGCCTAGGTCCAGGCCATGCATAGTCCTCGGTTGAAGCTTCAGTCTCACAGACTCCCCCCATCTGCCATGGTTAGTTGGATCTGTTGGTTTTCTTGTAGGGCTCCTATCCCCCTCTGAATCTTTCTATACCTACTCCCATTCTTCACAAGACTCTCTGAACTCCACCTAATGTTTGTCTGTGGGTCTCTGCATTTGTTTTCATCAGCTGCTGGGTAGAGTGTCTCAGAGGACAGCTATGTTAGGCTCCTATCTGCAAGCATAGCAAAATATCATTAATAGTGTAAGGAGTTGGCTGTCTTCCATGGGGTGTGTCTCAAGTTCATCCAGGCATTGGTTGGACATTTCCTGAATCTTTGCTTCATTTTCGTCCCTGCACATCTTGTAGATAGGGAAAACTTTGGGCTGAGGTTTTTGTGGGTAGGTTGATGTTCTCCTCCTTCCACTAGCAGTCCTGTCTGGTTAAGGTGTGGCATCTTCAGTGTTCAAGAGCCCTGATACTAGGAGTTTAAGCTAAAGTCACCCTCATATCCTCCCAGGAGCCTACCCTGTCTTAAATCTCCAGCTTATCACAGAAAAGCCACCACTAATATTTGTCTTCTCTAGGCAAGCTCTCTGTCCTGCTGTGTCCACTCTCCCCAGGTCTGATATCAACCCTCATTTATCTGCCTAATTTCTCTTCTAACAAATTTAGTATTTCTGCTTTTATGTTGAGGTCTTGATCCACTTGAATTTGAGTTTTGCCCAGGGTGTTAGATATGGATCTATTTGTATTTTTCTACATGTAGACAGCCATTTAGATCAGCACCATTTGGTGAAGATGTATTCTCTTTTCCATTGAATGCTTCTGGCTTCTTTGTCAAGAATCAAGTATCTGTAGGTGTGTGGGTTTATTTCTGAGTCATCATTTCTATTCCATTGATCAACCAGTCTGGTTCTATGCCAGTACCATGCAGTTTTTATTACTATTGCTCTTAGTACAGGCTTGAAATCAGAAGTGGAGATACTTCCAGAGATTTTTTATTGTATAAAGCCTTCACTTACCAGGAAACTGGGACAGAGGGGAAGGCATCCTAATGGGACTCTAAATGAGAGACGCATGGGAGAATAGCAAAATAAAAGGATACAGAGGGTCCTAGAAATCTACAAGTAGAACATTATGATAGGCAGATTTGGGCCCAGGGGTCCCACTCAAACTAAGACACCAGCCAAGGACAATACAGGAGGTAAACTTTAAACCCCTTCCCAGATCTAGCCAATGGTCAGAATATTCTCCACAGTTGAGTAGAGAGTGTGATATGACTTTCTCACGTACTATGGTGCCTCACATTTGACCATGTCCCCTGGAGGGGGAGACCTGGTGGCACTCAGAGGAAGGACAGCAGGTAGCCAAGAAGAGACTTGATACCCTATGAGAATATATAGGGGGAGGTAATCCCCCTCAGGAACAGTCATAGGGGAGGGGAATAATGGGAAAATGGGGGGGGGGGAATGGGAGGATACAAGGGATGGGATAAACATTGAGATGTAACAAGAATAAATTAATAAAAAAAAAAGATAAAAAAAGATTGTTTTAGCTATTCTGGAATGTTTTGTTTTGTTTTTATATAGGAAGTTGAAAATGGTTCTTTTAAGGACTATGAAGAATTGTGTTGCTATTTTGATGGAAATTCCATTGAATTTGTAGATTGCTTTTAGCAAGATGTCCTTTTTTACTATGTTAATCCAACCGATCCATGAACATGGAACATTTTTCTATCTAATTATATCTTCTTAAATTTCTTTCTTCAAAAATTTGAAGGTCTTGTCATACAAGTCTATGACCTGCTTGGGTAGGGTACACTGAGATACTTTATATTGTTTGTGCCTATTATGAAGGGTGTTATTTTCCCTATTTTTGTCTCAGCCAATTTATCATTTTTATACAAGAGGGTAGTTTTTTTTTTAAGTTAATTTTGTATCCAATCACTTTGTTCAAGGTGTTTATCAGTTGTACGAGTTCTCTGGTAGAATTTTTGAGGTCACTTAAGTATACTATCATATCATCTGCGAATAGAGATACTTTGACTTTTTCCTTTCCAATTTGAATCCCTGTGATCTCCTTTTTCTGTTTTACTGTTCTGGATAGGATTTCAAGTACTATACTGAAGACATATAGAGAGAGTGGACAGCCTTGTCTTTTCCCTGATTTCAGTAGAATTTCTTTATGTTCTCTTCATTTAATTTGATTTTGACAATAGACTAGCTGTATATTGGTTATATTATGTTTAGGTATGTGCCTTGTATCCCTGCTCTTTGCAAGTCTTATCATGGAGAGGTATTGGCTTTTGTCAAATGCTTTTTCATCATCTCATAATATGATCATGTTTTTTTTCTTCAGCTTGTTTATGTGATCAATTATGTTGATGGATTTTCATATGTTAAACCACACCTGCATGCCTGGGATGAAGCCTACTTGATAATGGTGGCTGTTTTTTAATGTGTCCCTGTATTCAATTTACCAGTAATTTATTCAGAATTTTGGCATCAATGTCCATAGGGAGATTGGTCTGAAATTCTCTTTCTTGGCTCAGTCTTTGTGTGGTTTAGGTGTCAGACACACTGTGACCTCATAGAATGTTCCTTCTGCTTCTATTTTGTGGCATAGCTTGAGGAATATTGTATTAACTATTCTTGAAATGTCTGGTTGAATTCATCACTAAATCCATATGTAGATACTAGATGGCCAACTCCAGCCCAAGAAGGTTAACTGCAGCCAAGAAAACACAGGGTATAAATAACTGCAACAATACCAAAAGAAGGCAGGCACACAAACACTACCACCACCAACATCATAATTAAAGAAACTAACAATCACTGGTCATTAGTGTCTCTCAACATCAATGAACTCAACTCTCCAATAAAAAACACAGACTAGGAAAATAGATGCCTAAACAGGATGCAACATTCTATTACATACAAGAAACACACTTTAGTAACAAAGCTAGACATTACCTCATAATAAAGGACTGGAAAAGATTTACAAGCAAACAAACCCAAGAAGCAAGCTGGAGTAGCCATCCTAATATCTAATAAAATAGACTTTCAACAAAAATTAATCCAAAAAGATCAGGAAGATCACTTCATTCTCATCAAAGGAAAAATCCACCAAGAGGACATATCAATTCTGAACATCTATGCCCCAAATACAAGGGCTCCCACATTTGTAAAAGAAACATTATTAAAACTTAAATTACACATAGAACCTCACACATTAATAGTGGGAGACTTCAAAACCCCCTCTCACTAATGGACAAATCTTTGAGACAGAAACTAAACATAGAAATACTAAAACTAACAGAAGTCATGAACCAAGTGAACCTAACAGATATCTACAGAACTTTTCACCCAAACACAAAAGAGTATGCTGCCTTCTCAGCACTGCATGGACCCTTCTCCAAAATCGACCATACAGTTGGTCACAAATCAAACCTCAACAGATATAAGAAAATTGAAATAATCCCTTGTATTGTACCAAATCACCATGGTTTAAAGCTGGACTTCAACAACAATAAACATAACAAGACAAAAAACAAAAAACCAAAACCCTACAAACTCATGGAAACTGAACAACTCCCATGACCACTGGGTCATGCATGAAATAAAGAAATTAAAACTCCCTACATTTCAATGAAAATGAACAGACAACATACCCAAACTTATGGGACACAGTAAACACAGGCCTAAGAAGAAAATTCACAACACTAAGTGCCTTCATAAAGAAATTGGAGAGAGTATAGGGACTTTCAGTGAGAGAAGTATGGGAGAATGGGGAATAGAAGGATCCACACGGTGCTAGAAATTTAGAAGAAGAACGTTATGATGAGCAGATTTGGGCCCAGGGGTTCTGCTCAAACTATGTCACCAGCAAAGGACAATACATGCAGTAAACTTTGAACAGATCTAACCAATGGACAGAACAGTGGAGCGTGGGGACTGACTTTCAAACGAACTCGAGTGTACCATATTTGACCACATCCCCTTGATGAGGAGGCCTGGTGGCACTCAGAGGAAGGATAGCAGGCTACCAAGAAGAGACTTGATACCCTATGAGCATATCTAGAGGGAAGAGGTCCCCCTCAGTCACAGCCATAAAGAAGGGGAGTAAGGGGAAAATGGGAGGGAGAGAGGAATGGGAGGATACAAGGGGTGGGCTAACAATTGAGATGTAACATGAATGAATTAATAAAAAGTGATATGTTTTAAAAAGTAAAAAAAAAAATTGAAGAGAGATCATACTAGCAACTTAAGAGCTCACCTGAAAACTCTAGAAAAAAGAAAGCAAACTCACTCAAGAGGAGTAGACAGCCAGAAATAATCAAACTCAGGGATGAAATCAATAAATTAGAAACAAAGAGATCAATACAAAAGAATCAACAAAACCAAGAGCTGGTTCTTTGACAAAAACAGACAAGATAAACAAACACTTAGCCAAACTAAGTAAAAGGCAGAGAGATGCTATCCAAATCAACAAAATTAGAAATAAAAAGAGAGACATAACAAAAGACATGCCAAAATCCAAATAGTCATTGGTTCTTACTTAAAAAGCCTGTACTCCACAATTATATTTATATATGTATATATATATAGCACCTTACGTCTGGACCTATTCTGCTCACAATAATATAATGTTCATTGTAAGAACACTTCACTCCTCTGCGTTCAGGTCTGGTCTGGTCTTGGTTGGACATGAACCCTTCTGTACTGTATGTGTCCTTGCTTTTCCTTGGGATTTGGCTACACATTTTTTACTTACATTCCCATCCTACCAATTTGTCTTATATGATATGATTATAATGTCTGAAGATATTTGTGGTAAGCTTTTTAGGAAAAAGGAGAGATTTTAATTAATTAGTTAATTAATTAATTTATTTATTTATTTTTCTTCACAGAGGGATGAATGGGGCTCTTGAATCTTGCAAAACTCAGAAGGCTTACGGCACTCATAAAACTATAATGGCTAGTGAGTGAGGTTCATTAAACTCACAAGACTCCCAAATCTCATGTAACCAAGATTGTTAATGTTCCTCCCCCAATCTAAGTTACATAAACAGTAAACGAGTGTTAGCAGGGAGGAAATATTCTCTGCTCTAGCTGCCTATAAGTTGCACAGCGGTGCCATTGTTTCAGCTTTTGTGGTTAGTTAGGAGGTACTCATGCCTCTGCCTGTAAACATTCACCCATAATGCTATAAATGACTCCATAAACTTATTGTCTCACTCAGCTAGAGCAAATGGGATTCTCTACCCATGGATTGCCTGAAGTAAGAAAGACTTTTAAAGAAGAAGAGAACTGTTTTAAAGACTTTCTCAGCTTAGATCAGAAGGTTGTAGACGGGAATAGTTTTGTGTGACAAAAATGAAGAAACTGTGCATCACTGCTTTGGACAAGGGCTGCACATCATGAGGCAAAATGAAACAAATGAGCCCAGATGAACAGACTTTTAAAAGGCATTCAGGGTGCTTGGCCACAGTCAGATGCTATCTTTTTTCCATTATATGGTTTTAGCTTCTTCATAAAAAATCAAGTGTCCATAGGTGTGAGGGTTTATTTCTGGGTCTTCGATTTGATTTCATTGATACACCTCTCTGTGCCATGTGGTTTTTATTACTGTTGCTCAATAGTACAGCTTGAGATCAGGGAAGGAGGCTCCTCCAGAAGATCTTTTTTTATTGGATCCGATTCTCTTACCTATTAAGTGTTTTTTGTTGTTGTTGTTATTGTTGTTGTTGTTTTTCCATAAGAAGTTGGGAATTATCCTTTCAAGGTCTGTGTTGGCATTTTATGGGAATTGCATTGAATCTGTAGATTCCTTTTGATAAGATGGCAATATTAATATGTTAATCCTACTCATTCATGAGCATGGGAGATCTTTCCATCTTCTAATATCTTCTTAAATTTCTTCACAGAATTAATTTTTTTTCATGCAAGTCTTTCACATGCTTGTTTAGAGAGTTACACTATGATACTTATATATATATAGATATATATATATATATATAGATAGATAGATATAGATATAGATATTGTGAAGGGTGTTGTTTTCTCTGATTTCTTTCTCATCCTGTTTGTCTTTTGTATAAAGGAGGGCTACTGATTTTTTTATTTGATTTTGTATCCAGCCACTTTGCATAAGGTGTTTATCAGCTTTAGGAGTTCTTTGGTACAATTTTTGGAGACACTTATGTATACTATCATATCATCTGTGAATAGTGATACTTTGACATCCTCCTTTCCAATTTGTATCCCTTTGATCTCCTTTAGTTGTCTTATTGCTCTAGCTAGGACTTCAAATGCTATATTGAAGAGATACAGAGAGAGTGGACCAGAAATCCAAAAGATCATTAGGTATTACTTCAACAGCCAAAAAATTTGAAAATCTAAATGAAATGGACAATTTTCTTGATAGCTACCAATTACCAAAATCGAATCAAAATCAGGCATTGATTGGCAATCATAGCATCATTTAATCCTTCTATTGGAAAGCTTAATGAGAAGTCAAGAGACTTTCTTTAAGTACAAATAGCAGTGTAGGAAAAATGTTCTACAGAAGTGACAAAAAAACAAGACCAGTGGAAGATGCAGTAGGTTTCACTTCAATGTGCTGATCAGGATACAGCTCACTAAAACCCTTGTTACTATTTTATTTTAATTTTTGGCAAACATTTATTAAGAAATTCATATGGACCCTTTTCTGTATACAGGCTTCTAGTTTCCTCATCAGAAAATGGAGCTTAATATATGTTGATTAAATAAACTACTTTTTCCTTTGTTACTTACTTTTGAGGAATTATGATGCCTTTCCACAAAGAATATCTTACATGTTAACGTTTATATATAATGATATAATACTTTGTTTATTAATTTAGCTATTTGTTAATAAGGCCTTACTATTGGGGACAGAGAAATGACTCAGTGTGTCAAGTGCTTTCTGGGAAGGCAGGATGGCCTGAGTTTGGTTAATGTGTACTTATGTTAAAAGCTAAACATAGCTGTGAGTACCTATATCACATTGCTGCGGCAGAGGCAGGTGGATCTCAGAAATCCCCTTGGAACAGCCAATCTAACGAAATGGTGAGCTCCAAGTTCATTGAGAAACACTCTTTCAAAACAATAAGGTGGAGAATTTTTAAGGAAGATACCCAAAGTTGATCTCTGTTCTTCGCACATGCACACACAGGTAAGCATGCCCACACATACACATGTGCACATAACATAGGCATATACAAACATTTACAGCACATATACACATTTTTTTTTTCAATGAGAAACCCAAGTGTTCAGTAAATGAAATCTTAGGCAGCAACAAAATTAACCTTTCACTTGCTGGTGTAGTTGAAACAGCATTCTACCAGCTCTGAGTATCTGAATTGGTGATACTATGTAGCTTAATACAATTCATGTTGAATATTGAATTAATATAGCAATTTGTTTTGTCATACTCTTCATAGGTCATTTGTGAGGACTTTAGCCTTTATTTTTACCATTGACTAGCTAGCATCTTAGCATCTGTATGCGGAACCATTTACCCAGGACGCTGTCCGTTGATATCCTCTGGCTGGGCCTAGGCATAATGTACACTCTGAAAAAGGGCCACCTTTGGTAGGATTTGTTCTAAAAATATTTTAATGCTTTAATTTTTTGAGATTTTCACTTTTATATTCTTTCTTATTTTACTTATATTTTTGTTTCAAAATCTTGTTGTACAAACTGTATAGAGTTCCATGTGGAACCCAGGCAGGCCTCAGCCTTCTAGTTGTCTTGTTTTAGCTCTCTAAGCACTAGGCCACAGGTACGCATCTTCCACACAGGTAATCTCACAGAGATATTGTAAGCCATTGAGTACTTCCTAGTTAGACTGCAGCATCATGGACATGTATCTAAGGGGTGTTCATAGGCCATGAAACTGAAAATAACAAATAGAGGCTATTATTAAAAGTTTTGCCAAGTAATTTGATAACTTAGAAAAGATGAAGGAATTCCTAGACACATATGACTTATCAAGAATGAAGAAATAGAAATCCTGAAGAGAGAAATAAGTGACAAGGTTGAGTCACCATAAAAATCCTCTGTCAAAATAAGACCCAAGATGAAATTCATCATAATTTGCCAATAATTCTAACAAACTTTGAAAGGAGAACCATTTCAAATGCTTTACAAGATAAGCCTGACACGGCCGTTTAAATAGGCATGGAACAACAGTAAAGGGAACTACAGTTCAGCATTCTTCAGGAACACAGATGGAAAAAGTCTCCAGCAAATCAGTTCCACAGGACACTGAAAAAACGTATTTTCTGTGGTCATAGGGGAGCCATCCTCAGAGCACAGCATAATCATTAACAGTAAACATGAGAGACACTGATCAGAAGTGCTGTATGAACATTTCAATAGATGAAGAAGAGCATTGGATAAAATTCCAAAGCACCTTTGTGCTAACAATATGAATTTTTAGATATAGAAAAAAATGGGTTTGTGTAATAAAGGGATCATATAATAAGCCAACACCTAACATTTTTATAAACTTGGAAAAGAAAATTTTCCCACTCAGGTATGGTATAAAGCGAGGATGCCAATTATGATCACTTTTAGTCAACAGAATTCCAGGAACACCTACGTAGAGCAATTAAGCAAAAGAATGAAATAAAGAGCATTCAAATTAAGGAGTAACTCAGATTGTCACTATTTGCATATGACAGAAATATATACAATTTTGTAAAACTCCAACAAAAAGGTATTAAAGTAAAAATGAATGTAGCAAGACTGAAAGATACAAAATCAGCATGTAAAAGAGTAGCATTGCCATATGCCAGTATATAATTATATGAAACAGATAGGAGAACAATCTTCCTTACAGTTAATAAAAACACTAAAATACCCAAAAATGATGTTAACCAGAGGTAATATGACGTCCAAAATAAAAATATTAATGAAAGGAATTATACAGAATGCAAAAAGCTAGAATACCCTGTGTTTATAAATTAGAAGAATCACTGCTGTGAAAATGTGCACACTCTTTAAAACAATTTAAAGATCCAATTTAAAAACTATACAAATACAGATAGTGTTGTCCACAGGCTTGGAAAAAAGTAATATCTATACGGAAATATTAAAAATGCTCAGTACGAAAACCATCTTCTTCAAAATGAACAAAACAGAAATCATTGTACCCCTGAATTCAAAGCATACTAGAAAGATTCAATCACCAAAACACCATGATAGCTGTCATGGCAAAAGACACAGAAATAATATAACAGAACGGACAGTCCCAGGACAATCCTATGCATATAAGTGTTGAGATCTCGCATTGGAGAAAGGTCAGTCTATTTAATAAAAGGTCCTAGGAAAAATGTATAACCTCATGCAAAAGAAAGTATCTATTCTCTAGCTTTCACCACTTAAGAAATCACCCAAGATTAATTAAATCTTTTAATATAACCTAAATATAGTGCCTTATATCTGTATTATATCTGTAATTTCAATACTTGAGAAGTTTAGGCAAACCTGGTTTATATAATGATTTCTAGGCTAGCCTTAGCTGATAGAGTGTCACCCTGACTGAAACAGCAGCAACAACAAAAGATTTAAATGTAAGACTAATTATATGACACTACTAGAAGAAAACAGACAAACTACACAAGAAGACCGAAATAGTGAGAATATATTAGGAAACAGACAGTCAGGGCAGAGCTCAGGGGCAGTAGATTAGACTTGCACGTAGCAACTAGTCTGTACACAGAGACAACACCTCCTCTTACACTTTGAAAGCAACTTCACACATCTTTCCCCCTGAGCCAAAGACCAAACAGATGAGGAGGTGATGTAATTAATATGGGAGAAGGAGCAGGGGATTCAATGACTCTGTAAAAGGCCATGGACCACAGGTGAGCTCACCCTGTCTCCAAGGGTGCTTTCTGGCTACTCCAGAAATGCTTTCTTTTGGCTTCTCCCAGTTGTCTCTGTGGATTCTAAGGCATCTAATTAAGGAATCATCTACAGGAAGGACCATGGCCTCTTAGACAGGTGGGCAATGACTTTTATCTACAAAGAAAGACACCTAAAGTACGAGAAACAAAAGCTATTTAAAACTGGAGCTAAAAATCACACTAAAACTTTTCTTTACCACTGAGGACCTAATCAACTTAGTTCAGAGACAGCCTGTAGAATGAATAAAAAATATAATTATAAATTATATATTCAAAAAGGGGATTGATACCAAGAATATAGGGGAATTACAAGAACTCAGTCACCAACTACCTCAATTGAAAGGGAGCAATAAATCCAAGAGAACATTTCCCAAAAGAAGTTATATAAAATTACTAGATAGTGCAAATGGAAGTCACAATGAGATACTATCTTATCCTAGAACTAACAAGATTCAAAACAACACGTGTTGGCAAAAATGTGACGTCCATATAGTCACTGTTGATAAGTGTAAATTTGTATAAATATACAATTCAGCATGGAGCACCCTAAAAAATATAAAAATAATAATTACGGAGGACTCGACAAACTCACTATTCAGTATACACCCTAAAGTATTTATATAAGTATATTGAAAAGATATTTGCACACTCATTATAATTGTAGCATTTATCTGCGATATCCAATAAATGAAGACATCACTTTACACTGACCAGGACATGAACAAGTAACTGTGGAGCATGTCCTGTGTTATATACTATTCGTACTATTCAGAGATTGAGTTGGAGTTCATGATGCTAAGTAATAAGCCAACAGAGACAAGTATAGCATTACCTCACACAAATTTAAGCTAAAAAAATAATAATAAAGTTGATCCCAGAGGTAAAATATGGCTATCAAAGGCCATGGCAAGTCAGTGTGGCAGTCTGGGGAAGTTGTCCAATAAGAACTCCATTATAGTTACATAAGCGCAAACAGTTTCAGTATGTTATTTCACAATAGGATGACTACACATAATGTCAATGTACTGTACTTTTCAAGGAGCTAGAAGGTAAGATTTGAAAAGCTTTGACTCCAGAGAGATAATAAAAGTTTGAAGGATATAAATCTGTTTAACCTTGTATAAAAATTATACAATGTTAACATCTATAAAACATTGAATGTATCCTATTGTGATATATGTATATATATATTATATCTAAGTTAGAAATAAATGTGTAAATGGTGTGGGGAGGCCAGGGTTCAAGTCATCCTTTCCTTTACTCACCAGCCCTATTCGCAGTTCAATCTCTCTCCTATTATTGTTTTCCTTTTCTTTGCCTACTTATTTCCTACATTCTCATTTCTGACTTTACTTTAAATCTAATCTATGATAGCAACGAAAGGTTATGAATATAAAACTGTAGATTATAGAGTTATAAATGCTAAAAGCATTATCAAGGACACGGGAATGAGAAAATGTGCCATTGCCTTCCCAGTGGTGACCTTGCCTTCACAGAGTTTCATCCCTTTTGAAAGCATTTTATTAGACCTCATCATGTTGAAGTTTCAGAATGCTCTAAAATTCTGTATCCCACTAGGAATTGCATATGTATGATGGAGGAAGTGCATTTTACAGTATGCTTTGCATTTTATTCTTCTTTTAGTAGTCTTATTGCTTTATCCCTTACATATATGGAAATTTATCACATTACAGCATATGACAGATGAGCTTGTGACTGTATGACAATAGGTGGCAGGAACATTATAAAGTTTCTTTCCTTCCTTTCCTTCCTATCTTCTGTCCCCTGAGCACTTGCTCCAGGGATGGGCACATACATAATAGGCATAGGCACATGGAAACTTTCACTGTGACACTGAATTGAAGACCTTTTCATAGGTAAGCACCAATTAAGAGGCTACATGAAACAAATTCTTTGTTGAAGGGGTTTTAAGGCATTTCCAGGTTATCTTGATGAGTCTCAAAGTTAATTGTAAGCAAAATACGTAAGTTTTAGGTTCTGGGAACCTGGTAGTATTTGGATCCTCTCTTTAAAAAGAAACCAAACCCAAACTCAACAAAACAAAAGTACCCATTATCTTTGGTTGTTGCCCATATCCAAGGTACATTATAGTGTGTGTGTGTGTGTGTGTGTGTGTGTGTGTGTGTGTGTGTGTGTGTGTGTGTGATCTTTAGCAAGTACCATGGCCAAAATGGATACAAAACTCCAAGGAAGAGACAAAATGTGAGCTGGGGTACGTGTTCAGTAATTTTCACATGAACAGATTTCAAGTCTGCTCTTATTACTGCAAGTAAGAAATTGTAGAAGCCTAGCAGGCTTCCCAAAGACTAGCAGATTTTGCTTAACTTGTGGAATCAACATTTAGTTATAACTTTGATAAATGTAAATTAATTGTTTGGTCAAAAAATAGGTGAATTAACAAGAGAAAAAAACAGAAAGAAAATTATGTAGAGGAATCTGAAGTACCCAGAGTTTGCCAGGGAAATTCTGTATCAGAATTTTAACAATGTATTTGACAAGATCCCCCATTGCTATCTAGAAAGAAAGGAGAACTATAGATAATAATATCATAATTGTTTTGATTCTTGGTGGAGATGCCTGCACTGGTAAAGCATTGATGTCAAAGCAGAGAGTAGACTAGCCTATTTCAGGTTCCTATTCTTAGAAATCTTGTTTAATGACTTTTGAGTCGGGAATTTGAAGGTGCTTAAGTTACCCATTTGGGAAACAAAATGTGGTAGTGCCCAAAATATAATAGACTATGGAGTTAGCTTTAAGATTTTACTTAGTAGGAAGGTGTCTTAGTTACTTTTCTATTGTTGCGATAAAATACCATGACCAAGGTAACCTGTAAAACAAAGTGTTTAATTTCGGGCTCATGGTTTCAGAGGCTTAGACTCCATGACTATTATGGTAGAGATCATGGCAGCAGATAGACAGGCATACTGGAATGGAACATTAGCTGAGAGTTCACATCTTGATCCATAAGCATTACGCAGAGAGAGAGAGAGAGAGAGAGAGAGAGAGAGAGAGAGAGAGAGAGAGAGAGAGAGAGAGAGAGAGAAACAGACAGACAGACAGACAGAGACAGAAAGACAGAGACAGAAAGACAGAGACAGAGAGACAGAGAGAGACAGAGAGTGAGAAAGAGAGAGACAGAGACAGAGAGACAGAGAGAGACAGGAGGGAGAAGAAAGAGACTGTGTGGCCTTTTGTAACCTCAAAGCCCATGGAAGTTCCTCCTCCAACAAGGCCATACCTCCTCGTTCTTCCCAAACTGAAACATTCAATAAATGGAGCCATTCTCATTCAAATCACTATAGAAAGATATTTTGCATGATATACAACCAAATTTTACCTACTTTCCTTGAGAATTTAAATCTATTTTACTCTTTACATAGCCATTTAACACATAGGAAGGTCTGAATATTTGTTTATTTTTTGCTTAATGACCAACTTTAGAACCGTGGTATTTTTAGTTTCTTAAGAAATTGCAGCACCTCTGAACAGATGAGCTAAACCCATTTTCTGTGTGACAAAATAAGCTTTATTTTTCATATCTTGTGGTTAGATTTTTATTTGCACTGAATTTAATTGCTGATTGACAAACTCCAGCTAATTTGATTTTCCCAACAACTCAATAAGATAGATTTTATTATTAATCTCATTTTATTGGGTAAGAAAAGTAAAGTTAGAATTAGCTTCAGGTTATACAGAAAATAAGCCCAAATCTTCATTTGGGCCCAGCTCTGCCTAATTCCAAAGATTATGCTTTCTTTCACTCATCACTGTAGCTTTTCCGTGTAGTAAAGAAGTTGGCCTGTAGAATTGGGACATAACCATTGACTGTGGGACCTTACTGACCCAATTAAATGAGTAACTGGGTCAGTTAATAACATCTAACTCATTTGTTTTTTTAAGGAATGTCTATTGAGTAGTAATCACCAACTGAAGTACAGGGGAAACATTTGCAAACAAACCATTAGTGCTTTTCTGTTTTCGCAGGCCATACAATCTATTGAAAACTGCCAAGAACTCTACTCACTGTGTCATATACAAGAAATATAAGAAATGTAACAATAAAAAATTAATCAAATTGCAGTGAACATCTTACTGTGGGGTGTTCGGCCCCTATTGTACATCTACATCACAATCCTTATAGTCAAGGTTCAGGGAACATCCCAGAAAATGGGAGTAGAAAAATTGTAAGAGCACAAGGGCTAAGACAGGACTGCTATAAGATGTATCCTCTATATAAAAATAGGGGCTGAACCCAGGAAATCTCAACAATATGTCTGACTAAACTGACCTGAACAATGACAGTACCAACTGACATGACAATGTGGATGGGGGAATTCTCACTAGGTAGTGAGTGAGTGAGTGTGTGTGTATGTGTGTGTGTGTGTGTGTGTCCATGTGTGTGCATATGTGTGTGCATGTGTGTGTGCATATGTGTGGGTGTAACAGTTATGATTAAGAGAACATGAATTGGAAAAGATACAGGACGAATTGAATGGAGGAGAAGAGTGATGTAAATGCACTATTTGTATATGAAATACTCAATACATTAAAAAAAATCTCAAACAGGAGAATATAAGAGCACTAAGAAAAATAGTCATTTCCCATATCTAAATGTATTGATAAACTCATCACTAAGAGAGATAGAATTTGAGCAAGGGTCACAAAGGGTTAGAGTGAGCGAGACAGGCAATGGAGAGAAGAGATGTTGAAAAAGAAGCCAAGAAAGGGCAAAGATCCTGAGGCAGACATAGTGTGATTAGTCCTAAGAACAATGAGGAAGAAGTGAGTTTGGTGCTGGGACATGGAGAGATGGATGTAAACTGTGACCAAGAAGCAAGGATTGACCAGATAATTGTCCTTGCCTGCCTCCCTTCCTGTCTCCCTCCCTCTTCCCCTCCCTCCTTTCCTCTCTCCCTTCTTCTTTTCTTTCCTTTCATTTTTCCTTCCTTTTTCTTGCATGAACTTAAACCCTTGTTGTAAAGATAATTGCGTTTGCCGATTTGAAGTGGGCAGTTCTCATATGTAAGTGATTTTTGAGAAATAACAGCAGAACTACTAGACATTATGAATACTGGTGAATCAAAGTGACCTCTGGTAAACGATGACTTATGTGGGAAGCTGAAGCTATCGCCCTCGCTAAGATGGCGCCTGGCAACCGGCCAGGCAAAATGACTTGCAATTCTGCTCCTGGTAAACAAGTCCTTATTTGGGTTGTGGGCTGTGCTTTGCTCTGACGTATGCATCCCGCCTTGTTGGGAACCAATTGGAGCTATCGACGTAAGGGCTGCTGATTGGGTGAGGCAGAGGATATAAAGTGACGCTGGGGTGTTGGGGGGGAGGAAGGAAAGGGAGAAAGGAAAAGGAAGAAGGAAAAGAAGAAGCTTGCTGAAAAGGTTCCTGAATAAGCTGCCTGGAGAAGAACGTTCGGGTCGCGTCCTTATTTTCCGCTGGTCGGAAGGGTCGCGACAGGCTTGTATGAGATCCTCTTCACCTATGGCATTTAGCAGCCTGGGGAAAAAGAGGATTACTACTAGTAGTAGTAGTGTGATTATTGGACTTTACAAATGAAATCAAGATGGGAAAGAAAAAAAATCTAATGAATGTGTCTATGACTCTGCTTGGGTAGACCTCAACCAATAACGTAGAATCTGGTGGATGGATGACGTGCTTCCCACCATTTGGTGATAATTCTGGGAGGCCTTCTGTATACAGCTTAGGAGCTGGATGGAATGGAGCTTCTATTACCACAGTAATGACCTCCAGGATAAGATTTACACCAGCTTTATTTTTCCCTATGCTTCCTGACCCAAATGCTCTCTGTTTACACTTAAAATGAGAATGCCACTTCAGGAACATGGATGCTGACATTGGCAAACCACTGGGATGGGAAGAAAGTGAACCAGCAGTGCAGCTTTCCAGTCCAGGGGCAGATGCTAATCAACTTCAGTGTTTGAAGAGGAGATAAACCATGATTCCCAAACCAACTGAAACTCAAGATGCTCTTTTAGGGCACGGCACAGCAACCACTTTGGTTTGGTCGGTGGTAAAACTCTCTTTGCTGTCACAACATGCTACCCTTTCTTTTCTCGTTCCTCTGCCACTGGTTGCTCATGGTCCTCCTTGAGCTTCAAAATGAGTTCCGCAGATTGGTAGCTTGAGTGTATAAATCTAAGGGTGGGATATGCCCAGGTTTGCTAAATTCTATTTTAGTGACAAAACATACTTCTTGGTCTTTTGTCTAAAATAAACATGACATGAGAAGCATGGATGATGTAGAAATTGTTACTTTTTTATGATTCATATATTGAACAGTTATGAACAAGAAAGAGGAAAAGTCTTGGGAACCATGAAAGGACGACATTTTCCATTAGATTCTTGGTACCTCAGGATCCAGCAGTAACAGTACCTACATAGCCATAGTTACGTCCAAGAATATAGTTGCCTTGTCCAAAGATAAGCGGAAATTTTCTAATTAAGACAATGAACTCCAAAAGCTGTCCTTTGTAAATATGAATCTCAGCACTTATTTACTATCTTATTCATTCAAATGGAATTAGCTATACATACAGTCTGTTGTCTTCTTGTTCTATTTTAGGTCAGTTCATTATGGTTTTAAAATGAATCGATAGTTTATACTAATATTTTCATATAGATTTATTTTCTGTATATATAATAGTTTTAAATAGACATTGATATACAGTCTTTTCAATATCCATTAGTTGATAAAAATGAAAGCAATGAAGTGTTTTGTAATTTGTTCCCAAATGTAATTAATCATTGACCTCAACATATTGCCTCCCAGGAAAGTACAGTATTACTAATTAGTGCTTTTTCTTCTCTGTACCAATGAACTAAGAAATAACATGAATGAATTAGTTATGTAAGTTTTATCTTCAAGAGTCTTCTGTAGTGAAAAATCGTGATCATTTTCCCCCCACTTCTACGCTCAATTTTTACTTGTCAATAAAGTAAACATATCTATTACATCGTGTTTAAACGTGAAAAACAGATCTTGACTACGACCTTCAAAGGCTCATCTCAGGGTACTTCCACTACCCAAGCCTCACCTTCTACATGCTGACAGCCTTCAAAAGAGTGCCACAAGCTGGGGAACACGCCTTTAAAACCTGAGCCTGGAGGGGACACCTCAGACTCATAGTATCATCCTTATTCTCCATACTTAACTTAATCCCAAAACCTGTGTATATATTATCTCCCATAGGAAAAGGAAAATTACATATGTAATTAAGGATCTTCAAAGAGGTTCTCCTGCATGGTGAAAAGTAGTTGTAAGGTTACTTTTAAAGCTCTGCCAAGACAGGGTAAGCAAGTCCTCAGTAGCTCCTGCCTCACAAATATGTCTGTCAGATATATTGGACCAGAAGGCTGAAGATGATGCTCCAATGTTATAGAGAATTCTGGGTGACTGTTCAGGCAGCAGATGTCCCTGTCATCTTCTCATTTGGCAAGCTACTAACCTGCATGCCCTGTATAGTCAGGTAATTAATTTTATTCCTTCTCAAGTCTCTGATGGGGTTGAAGACCAGATAGTTTAGTTTTACAATTAGGCCTAGTTGTTTAGGGGTTAAGATGTTTTTAGGTCTGGATAGATGTTTTAAGTTGATAATGATGAGATATGATAGATACTGATTTACATTCAGAAATTTAGACTCATCAAAATAGGAAAAATCTTTTCTTCAAGGTTGCAAAATCCAAATAGTCAAAACACTATGAATGTAACATTTATATAATTCCTGATTGTTTAGTGGTTCTTGCTGTAGGTAGTTTATTGTATATGTGTGTAATAATATAAATGTATATGTAAAGATATTTATTAAAATTGTAAAAAAAATTAGGAAGATAGATTTATTTGTGGTTCTCCCCATTTATTAATTTATTTCTTCATTTTAGATCCTGATTACAGCCCCCTCTCCGTCCTCTCCTCCCACCCTTATATCCCTCTCCCTCCATTTCACTCCCCCTTTCTCCTCAGAAGAGGAGACCCTCCCATGGATACTAATCCATCCCAGCACTTCAAGTTGCAGCAGGACTAAGCACATCATCTCCCACTGAGGTCAAGCAAGTCCTGCTAGGGAAAAGGGATCACTTAGTCTTACAACAGAGTAAGAGAGAGGCCCTACTCCTGTTGTTAGGGGACCCACATGATGATCAGTCTGCACGTCTGCTACATAGGTGTAGGGGGCCTAGTTTGAGCCCATGCGTATTCTTTAGTTGGTGGTTCAGTCTTTGTGAGCCCCCATGGACCCAGGTTACTTTTCTTTGTAGGTCTTCTTGTGCTGTCACTCAACCATCCGTCTGCTTCAGCCCTCCCCCTGTTCTTCTTTGACAAGACTTCTAAGATCTACCTATTGTTTGACTGTGGGTCTCAGCATCTGTTTCCGTCAGCTGCTGGATGAAACCTCTCAGAAGACAGTTATGCAAGACTCCTGTCTGCAAACATAGTGGAGTATCAGTAATAGTGTCCTAAGTTTGCTCTCTCCCATGGGGTGGGTCTCAAGTTGGGCCAGTCATTGGCTGGCCATTCCCTCAGTCTCTTCTTCATCCTTATCCCTGCATTTCTTGTAGGCAGGACAAATTTTGGGTCAGAGAATTTGTGCGTGGGTTGGTGTCCCCCTCCTTCCACTGACAGTCCCATCTGGCTGCAAGATGCAGCCACTTCAGCCTCCATGTCTCCAACTGCTAGACTCAGCTAGAGTCAACCTTATAGATTCCCTGTTCCAGGTCTCATGCACAACCCAGAGATCCCCTACCAAAAATTTCCATTCTCTCTCTCCGCTCACTGTTTGCCACACAACTGATCTCCACCCCTGTTTTGTTCCCCACCATCTCTGCCACCCAGTTCCCTCCCTCTATCCACTTCAGATATTTATTTCCCCTTCTGGGTGAGACTCCCTTGGGTCCTCTTTGTTACTTAGCTTTTGAGATCTGCGGATTGTAGCTTGGTTGTTCTGTACTCTATGGCTAATATCCAGTTATAAGTGAGTACAGAGCATGTGTGTCTTTCTGGGTCTGGATTATCTCACTCAGGATGATATTTTAATAGTTTCACCCATTTGCCTATCAATTTCATAATGTCCTTGTTTTAATAGCTGAGTAGTATTCCATGCTGCAAATGTACCACAGTTTCTTCATCCATTCTTTGGTCAAGGAATATCTAGATTGTTTCCAGTGTCTGGCTATTACAAATAAAGCTGTTACAAACACAGCTGGGCAAGTGTTCTCGTGGTATGGTGGAACATCTTTTGACTGTACGTACAGGAGTGGTATGGCTCTTGTGTAGAACTATTTCCAGTTTTCTGAGAAAGTGCCAGATTAATTTCCAGAGTGGTAGTACAAGTTTGCACTCCCAGAAACACTGGAGGAGTGTTTCTCCACATCCACGCCACCATATGCTGTTGTTACTTAAGTTTTTTTTATCTTAGCCATTTTGATGGGTGTAAGATGGCATCTCAGAGCCATTATGATTTTCATTTTCCTGATGACTAAGGATGTTGAACATTTTATTAAGTGCTTCTCAGCTATTTGAAATTTGTCTATTGAGAATTATCTGCTTAACTCTGTATCCCATTTTTAATTGGGTTATTTTATTTGTTGCTATTTAATTTCTTGTATTCTTTATATATTTGGATATTAGCTGTATGACAGATGTAGGTTTGGCATTCTGTAGACTAGCATTTTGTCCTACTGAATGTGTCCTTTGCCTTAAACTTTTCATTTTCCTGAGGTCCTATTGATTAGTTGTTGATCTTTGTGCCTAAGCTGTTGGTGTTCTGTTCAGGAAGTTGTATCCTGTACCAAGGAGTTCAAACCTATTCCCTACTTTCTCTCCTATTGGATTTAGCATATCCAGTTTTATGTTGGGGTCTTGACCACATGGACCTGAATTTTGTACAGGGTGGTAAATATGGATCTATTTGCATTCTTATACATGAAGACATCCAGTTAGACCAACATCATTTGTTAAATATTTTTTTCATTGTATCATTTTGGCTTCTATGTCAAAAATCAAGTGTCTTCCATTTGATTCTCTTGATCTCACTCTCTGTTTTTATGCCAATATATTTGTTTTTTATTACTATTGCTCTGTAGCATAGCCTGAATTCTGGGATGGTGACACCCCTAGAAGTTCTTTTATTGTACAGGATTGTTATATCAATCCTGGGTTTTTTTTTTCCACATGAAGTTGAGACTTGCTCTTTCAAGGTCTGTAAATAATTGTGTTGGATTTTTGGTGGGAGTTGCATTGAATGAATAGATTACTTTTGGCAACATGGCCATTTTTACTATGTTGGTCCCACCTATCCCTAAGCATGGCAATCTCTGTATTTTATGATATCTTCTTCAGCTTCTTTATTCAGAGACTTGAAGTTCTTGTCATACAGGTGTTTCACCTGCTTTGTTAGATTTACATGTGACAGCAAAATGTCAGACACTCTTAATGTCATTATATGACTCTCTTTGAAACTAGAGAAAGGCGTCATCCTCCAGCGCCGCAGGAGCCTCTAACAATGTGTTCCAGAAACAGCACAGCCTGGTATTGCTTTTGAACCATAAAACCCAGATTGGAGGAGGAAACTAATATGGATATCCACTTGGCATGCAAATGTGGGCATAATTCTATTATTTACTGTAGGAGAGGGTCTAGTGAAACCACTGAACAGGACTGCTCTGTGGGTAGATAAAAAGGTTTATTGGAGATCAAATTGCCAAGAATAAAGATGGAAGGGAGCAGAGAGAAGAGCAAAATGGAATAAAAGCATGCAGATTTTTTTTACTATAGTCAATACCATGGGGGTCTTTGAGCTGATATAGGGTTATTGCATTTAATGGAAACTAGATGCCCTTATCAGAGGTAGTTACCCTTTAAGGAAAATTAAGGGAGGTTCCTGGTAATCAGAGACCAGACTTTAGGCCTGTTGACCCAATAACAATTCTTCTGTATATCTTGCCTGTTTTATAAAGTCCTTTTGTTTGGCACATTGCAACCAGAGCTACCATTTGGGGAGGGGATTGTTTTGGACCTAACATTTATCAGCTTAATTTATGAATTAAAGCTTCTAATAAACCAGATAAAAATATTCATAAGCTTGTATATTTCTGGTATGAGTTACCACACTTAGTATTTTTCATGCATTCAAATTTGCTCTACACATTGCAAACCACAGAATCTAATGTTAATCCAAACTATGAGAGAATGACTAAATGATACCATTGGCAATAAATATATGGTTGATTTTGTCAGCACTGGAAAGGTATACAATGGTAGGGTTTTAATTATTTTTCATATCAGCATCTCATCTTGTTCTGTCTATGGAAGCAACCTGTGTACACTGTCCGACATAGAGCATCACATAAGTAGGGAGCTTTTAGGTCTGATTCTTCACTCTTGGCTCCTTTCATTGTATTGACATATAAACAGCCCCCTTTAAGCCCCTCAATCTTTTCTCAAGGTCATTGTAACTGTGTACTCATCATCTAGTCCCTTCAAGTCCTGTGGGGGATCTGAGGTAGTTGGTGAGTATGCACATGACCATGCACCCAGCTCCACCTCGGTGCTGTCACCAATATGGCTAGAGGGATGAAAGCAACTTCACTTGCTGCTTCAATTCAGGGAAAGGAAGAACAGAATTCCTTCAACTATCTGACCCTTTAAACATAGCTAAGAATCTATTTGTTTTAACTTATTATTGCCTCTAAATACAGGCTGTGGCAGAGTGCAGAGACACTTGCCAGTCACATCACCAGCTTTCCAGTTCTTTTACTCTTCAGCTCAAATGGCCTTCATCTGAAGAGAAAGTACCGACTACAGCTACTTTCACATCTTTGTATTTTGATAATTAGACCTGGAATAAAGAGCTGGGAGCATGTTCCATTGATTCTGGGTTCTAAGCTGATAAATAAATTCAAATCTGGGATAAAGAGAGATTTCAAGTCTTACTTTTGAATAAAGTATATTAATGCTAGAAGAATAATGGCATAAACTCTCCCAGCTGAATCCAAAATATAATTGCATTTCAAATTCTTGTCTTTATATATATAAAAGAAGAAATTGAGGTACTGAGAAATTAATAAAGTTGAATTTGTGCTCCATACCTCTATGTATTTAATATATGTGTTGCTTAGAAGTTAACATGCTGCCTACCCAGTAAACCATTACATAGTGTCTAGCCTCAGGTCCATCATCCTGAAAGTGCAGATGACAAAGCAAATGAGTGCTAGGACTCATCATTGACCTAAATGTGTCACTTTTGTTGAAAAAGTTGTGCGCTATGCAGGTGAAGTAGAGGAATGGATGTGCTCTTGACCCTGGGTGAATTCATAAACCTTCTCCTGAGAAAGAACATAAATATAGCTCCTCCTGCAATTTGCACACTAAGTATTGCTTGGATGAGAAGTTAATTTACTATTCAATAAACAAAAATCAGGAACAATGGACATTCAAGTGATTTCATATTTATAAAAGCTATTTACTATTGTTTAATCTAAATTTAATATTTGGTAAGTACACGTCAAGCAGCCTTTAAAAAACTAAATTATAAGTGAAATGAAATTTATTCTGTTATTACTATTAATATAATTTAAAGGCAATTTGACTCTATTTTAATATTGTAAGCTTTGTTCTTGCAACATAAGTTTCTTAATACTGACTTTTCTAGGTTGATTATTTCCCAAGGAGCCTGATTTTTTTTTATAACTTCAGTATTAGATACTGAAGCTCTGTTTGTCCACCCTCCTCCTTAACTGCATGATTTAAACCCAGCAACATTCTGACAGTTTGAGTCAGTTCCAGGCAATGAAATGTGAAAACTCTGATTTACTGCATGCCAGTCTAGAACAGACCTGCCACTTCTTCATGAGAAGCCCCACTTCAAATTTTTCCCCAATTGATTCTGAAACTTGAACTGTAGCAGCATTCATCAAAAAGATTAGAAATGGCTCAGGTGCATCCCCTGAGGCACAGGACTCTGCTAGAACGTGACTGCAGCCTTCATCCAGCATGTAGGATAAGGGTATTCACTCTGTTCTGCCTCATTCATCTTTATGCTAGGAGCAAACAAAAACAAATAGGTCATTCTTTTTTTTTTTTTTTTTTTTTAACTAATAGATTTTATATATAGGGGCTTGCTAAAAAGCCCTTGGTTTTGTTAAGATTTTTATTAATCAACTGGAACAATAGATACACTTGGTTGGATCTGGGCATTTAACTAGTGCTCCCATGTGCAGCACAGGGGTCTGTTTTTGCCAGATGAAAGTAAATGCTACAAAGCCTTGTTTCATTTAGAGAACAAACCTGCAATCTCAGTATTTCTCAGCTCATTTATCTTAGAAAAGGGAAACCATGAAATTCAGATCTTTGGGGGTGGCAACTTATTTATTTATATATTGTTTGTCTGCTTTGCTTTGCTTTGCTTTGAGATGCAAACAATAGCAGTTTTAGGAACGAATTCAGACTCCTCCAGGGACAAGTCCCCTGTACGATGGAGAGGCTGTTTCATGTGCAGATGAGAAAACCTGGTGTGGAAACAGATACAATAAAGGCAACAGGAAGTAGAAGTGCTTGAAGATATGTTTTCACATAAGATCCTCCACAAAGGATGATTTGGAGACAGGAGAATAAAAACTGACATTTAACAGGGACAACACCAGAAAGGTAGAATTTGAGCAGCTGTACGAAGACTGCTTAAACACAAGAGGATGAACACACCTAAAACAGCCTTAATTTTGGTTGATCTGATGTCAAATACTGAAAGATCTGCCTTTAACATCTCAAATATGTGACAACAGAAACATCTGTGTATGCATGTGTGTATGTATGTATTTATGTTTGCATGTATGTGGTATTTATATATGTACACATATGTGTGTGCACGTATGTGTATGTGTGAAGGCCAGAGGTCAATAACATAATGCTTTCCTCGAGCCTTCTTTATCTTATTTTTTGATCCAGAGTGTCTCGTTGACCATTGCTTTCTCTAATTCAACTAGGCTGGCTGGCCAGTCAGTTACAGGCATTAGCATGACTGTTTCTCAGGTGATGAAACAGGAATACCTGTTTCTCAGGTATAGATTTCATTTCCTCCTCCTCTCCTCCTCTTTCTCTTCCTCCTCCCCTCCCTCTTCTCTTTATCCTCTTCTTCCTCTTCCACCTAACTTGCTTGCTAGGAATCCAAACTCAGGCCTTCATCTTTGCCTAGCAAGCACTTCACTGAGATATGCCAGTCAACACACATTTATATTTTTAACACAAAGCTTCTTTATGGAGAAAAGTCGTATTTACTGATTCCTCATGAATGGAAGAGGGTGGAAGGGCTGAGCGACTGTGTCACATCCCCAGCCTTGTCATTTCTACTACACATTAAGAACTTGAACCTCCCAGTGGCATTTGTTTCTAGGAGAGTACCACCATACAGTAGCAGGTCTGTTGTATCGCGGGGCACTTAAGATAAAGATAATCTCCACTTATAGTGTGCTGATTAGGGGTCAACAAACTCTTTTTAAGTTCTAGGTAATAAATATTTCAGGCTTCGTTTTCTCTATGATCTCAGCCACTCTAGCACAAAAACAAAACAAAACAAAACAACAAAAAACCCTATACACTATCACTAAATGAAAGGATTGGTGGAGATCCAAGAAAAATACTGCACACAATTGGTTTTCTGTGTTTGTCAACTCTGACAAGAATTTCTCTGCTTTAATTGACATGGCCCTTCTTAAAAAATGTGTGTTGGTTGTGGGCTGTATGAGATTTGTATATGTGTGTGATATGCATATGTGGTGTGTGTGTGTGAGAGAGAGAGAGAGAGAGAGTGTGCACGCATGTGTGTATGTGAATGACTGAAAGAGATGTGTGATATGTGTATGTGCGTGGAGGCACATAAATGCTACAGTGAATGTTTAATATCACAGGACAATGTCAGATGTTGATCGTCATCTTGTATGAGGGAGGATCTCTCTCTGTCTCTCTGTCTCTCTCTGTCTCTGTCTCTCTCTGTCTCTGTCTCTCTCTGTCTGTGTCTCTCTCTCTGTGTCTCTCTCTGTCTCTGTCTCTCTCTGTCTCTGTCTCTCTCTCTGAGCCTCTGTCTGTGTCTCTCTCTCTGTGTCTCTCTCTGTCTCTGTCTCTCTCTGTCTCTGTCTCTCTCTCTGAGCCTCTGTCTCTGTCTCTCTCTCTGTCTCTCTCTCTGTCTCTGTCTCTCTCTGTCTGTCTCTCTCTCTCTGTGTCTCTGTCTGTCTCTCTCTCTGTCTCTGTCTCTCTCTGTCTGTCTCTCTCTTTCTTTCTCTCTCTCTCTCTCCCAATTGACCTCTAATAATCCAGGCTAGCTGGCTCATGTGCTTGAAGGGATCCTCTTGTTCTGCCTCCCATATCCCCTTAGGAGCCCTGGAATACAGATGTGCATTACTGTGCTCAGTCTTACATGAGTTCCAGCATGGGAACTCACCTCCTCATCCTAGCGAGCACTTTGCCCATTGAGCCATCTCCATAGCCCTGGCATGTGCTTTCTTGCTTGTAGAGGTGGACATGGAGAACAAATGCAAAGTAGAATGTTGATACAGTGGTGTCCAAACCCTCACTACACAATAGCAAGTAAAAACAGACTTAGGTCTCACAAGTTACTTTATGATTTATATCCCACTACTTAGGCATGTAACCCAAAGGAATATGCTTTCATATTTAAGATTGGGGTGTGTGGCAATCCGGGAAAGTTAAAAACAAGAAAAAAATAAAAAGAAAGAAAACCAACCAGCTCCATAAAATGTGGCTAATAATGATGTTTTTTTTCCTGGTTAGACTATTTGGCTTAATATAACAACTTTTCTGATTGAAAAGATAGTTACCTGAGAAATTTGCACAACCAGAGGTTTTCGGAACAGCCATTCACCCCCAAGGGACGTCATCAACCCTCACTAGCTCACTAGAAAGGGAGGAAGGAAGAAATATCTGTGAGGAAAAGCAAAGCAAAACAGCTGGAGTGGATCACAAACCCTGTGAGGACTCAAATAGAAAATGTGAACTTGGCTTATCATTGAAGCATGCGCACATATGACAATCTTAATGAAAACTAATATTTTATTGTTGAGAAAATAGCGAAAAGGATCAATACTCATTTTATAGTCACCAACTAGTGGAGCATAAAAGAGAGGAGGAATAGTTCAAAAGGATAGCAAGACCACCAGCATAGAGCTTGTTACAAAAAATGCCAAAGGGATAATGCCTGAACGGGAAACAGAGACTAAACCACAGGCGCTACGTGATACTGAAGGTGATTTTTACCTTGTTTGATGTCCCCAGCATTGGTGTGAAATATTGGTTACTTATTAACACCACTGCTTTCCTGCAAGGGAAAAGGGCCAGAAACACTAAGCAATTCTGCAAGATCACTCTAAGCCAAGGTTAGAAGCCAATGTTATCACGAACTTACTTCCACCTGTATATACTGAAGAAAAAAGTGGAAGGTGCCATCTGAGACCACTGTGAGAGGTTTGGGAAATTTGAAAGTAATAAATGAAAATAGTTATTTAGTGGGACAGTACAAACATAGATTTTAAATTATAATTTTAAATTATAAATTTGTTATTGATGTAATGCATTATTATATAACAATAATAAATTTATGAATATCAATTATAGTAAATAGCTCAAGAAGGAATAAGACAATAATAATAAGATATTTTTCACATAGAAGTGAGATATTTACATCCCCAACTTTCTCTAAAAACGGTTCTAAGTTCAATAGACAAATAGAAATGTGTCCACATTTATGACACAAATAAACAAGTATTAAAATAACCCTGCTAAGAACTATGAGACAATTTTTTAAAAAGTTTTATAAATGCTCTGTTCTGTTATTACAATTTTTCAAGGCATTTTTCTTTCTTTCTTTCTTTCTTTCTTTTTTTTTTTTTTTTTTTTTTTTTTTTTTTTTTGGATAGTTTGTGGCAGATTAATAGAGAATTTAATACATTCAGTAGTCCTCAAAACACTTAGAAAAAGGGGGCATTGTATTTTTCAATTTTGTATGTTTCACCTTTCATCTCTGTCCACAGCTGAGATACACTTGCCTGCCTCCTCTAAACAATACAGATTATAATCATTGCTTTCAGTTGTTGAGCAGAACTTGATTGTTAGGTCCTGTTGCTGAAGACAGCAAACCCACTGGTCACAGGAATCAGAGAAATCAAGTTGATATTGATCCAGAAGCTTCCTCCCTTCTGTCTAGCACTGGAAGGTGCTAGGCAGGTTGCTAGGGAATGGGGAGGGTCACCAATCGCCTGAGCTGCAATAATAATCAAATTAGCCGGATGTGCCCGTGGATGCAATAATGGCACAGATGTTATGGGTTTAAACAGAACATAGACAAATACTCCCAGTGATTTACTTCCTCTAGCTGGGTGCCACCTCCTAAGGGTCCTGCAACTTTCCAAAACAGCAACCACTTAGGAGCCAACTGCTCAAGTATGGTCTCATAATAAAATGCTTCTTTTGAGACTTATAATTTATATCACAATGTATATAAAATGTGAGCCATAACACTGCCCTTACTCTGTATAAGGCTTCTAGGAAACGTCCTGCTCTCAGCTTCTACAACATCAAGTTCAAATTCTACATATGAGTGAGATCATGTACAACTGCTTTGTTCTGCATGACTGTTATTAACTTAATAGTGTCATCTCCTGGTCCATCCATCCACAGTGTTATAAGTGAGTTGTTGTTAGCTAGTATTTCACTCGATTTTATTTATAGACACTTGGGTTGTTTCTATTGCTTGGCTATTGTGAATATAGCAAAAATAGAAGTGCAAATATCTCATGTGCTGGTTCATTTGTGGGGGGACAAATTGGTTAGGAAAATGGCTAGTTATAGTTTAAACATCTTAAGGAGCTCCATATTACTTTTCATAATGGCTTTGTTAACATCCAATCTTTTGAAATATAAACAGGGTATTGAGGCAGTCATTGTTCTGCATCTTCTTACCAGCACTGGTTACCTTTAGTCTACTAATCTTTCTATATTAGCCGTTGTTATTGGAGTGATGTGGTGAATCATTGTGGTTTTGGCTTACAGTTCTCTGGTGATTAGTAATTTGAGTTATTTGGGTGGTACTGTTGCCAAAATATATCTTCTTATTTTAAATTTTATTAATTTATTCATATTACATCTCGATTGCTAGCCCTTCCCCTGTTTCCTCTCATTCTTCCCTCCCTCCCACTTCCCCCTTTCTCCCCTCCCCTATGTCTGTGATTGAGGGAGACCTCCTCCCCCTATATATGCTCTTGGAATATCGAGTCTCTTCTTGGTAACTTGCTATCCTTCCTCTGAGTGCCGCCAGGCCTCCCCATCCAGGGGACGTGGTCAGAAAAGGGGCACCAGAGTTCGTGTGAGAGTCAGATCTCACTCTCCACTCAACGGTGAAGAATATCCTGTTCGTTGGCTAAGTCCTGGTAGGGGTTCGAAGCTTACTGCCTATATTCTCCGAGGCTGGTGCCTTAGTTTTGAGGAGGACCCCAAGACCCAGATCTGCCTGTTATAAAGTTCTTATTGTAGGTTTCCAGGACCCTGTGGGTCCTACTATTTCCCCCACTCTTCCATGCTACTCTCACCTAGAGTCTCAATAGGATTTCCTCTCTTCTGATCCACTTTTTTGGTAAGTAAAGTTTTTCATGGAGAAAGAGGAACATTCCTTCATTGCTGGTGGGAATGCAAACTAGTACAACCACTTTGGAAAGCTATCTGGCGCTGTCTCAGAAAAATGAGAATAGGGCTTCCTCAAGACCCAGCTATCCCACTCCTTGGAATATACCCAGAAAATGCCCTACCATACAACAGGGACATATGCTCAACCATTTTCATAGCTGCTTTATACAAAATAGCCAGAACATGGAAACAGCCTAAATGTCCCTCAGTAGAAGAATGGACTAAGAAACTGTGGTAAATTTACACTATGGAATACTACTCAGCTATTAAAAACAGGGAATTCCCGAAATTTGTGGACAAATGGATTGAACTAGAAATTATCATAATGAGTGAGTTCACCCAGAAGCAAAAAGAGACAAACGGTATATACTCACTTATATCAAAACACTAGTCCAAGCGATAAGTACCATCAAAATATATCTTCTTTTGGGAAATGCTTGTTTAAGTTTCATGCTTATTGTTTAGTTGGATTACTTGCTTTTTGGTTAATGAAACCTTGGCTTTCTTATATGTTTTGGATATCAACATCATGCTAGATGAATGCTTTGCAAGTATTTTCCCCATTATGTATTTTGGTTTTATCCTTTGATTTTTTATCCTTTTGTGCATGAAAGATTTTCAATTTAAGGAGATTCCAGTTCTCTTTGTTTTTCATTGTTTCTCATGTTGTAAGGTATTGTTAGGAGAGTTCTTGTCTACTCTAATGTCTGAAAATTCCACCCTGTATTTTCTTCTAATGCTAAATTTTACATCAGTCATCTATTTGAGTTGATCTTCTTTTCTTTTGTTTTTGTGTTTTGTTGTTTTGTTGTTGTTGTTATTTTTTTTGAGACAAAATTTCGCTGTGTAGCCTTGGCTGTCCTGGACCACACTGGCCTTGAACTCACAGGGATCTGCCTGCCTCTGCCTCCCAAGTGCTGGGATTAAAGGCCTGTGCCACCATGCTCGGTTTTGTGTTTCTCTTTTTAAGTGGTGAGATAGAGGGGTCTAATTTCATACATTGAATGTGCATGCACAATTTCCCCAGATGCTTCACTGAAATGATTATCTTCTCTCCAATACATATTATTAACATTATTGTCAAAATTCAGTTGTCAGCATTTAATCCCAGGTACTTGGGAGGCAGAGGCAGGCAGATCTCTGAATTCAAAGCCAGTCTGGTCTACAGAGCAAGTTCCAGGACAGCCAGGGCTACACAGAGAAACTCTGTCTCAAAAAAAATCAGTTGTCTACAGATGTGTATGTTTACTGTGTACATGGTTCTAGGCTATATAGTCTGTTCCACTGGTGCAGATGTCTTCCATTATGCCAGTACCTTGCTGTTTTATGACACTTGTGTAGTATATTTTGAAGAGAAGTTCTGAAACGTCCACTGCACTATTCCTTTTGCTCAAAATATTTTTGATGATTCAGAGTTTTATTTTGGTCTCATTTCATATATACTTTAGAAGTCTTTTCCTAATTGTTCAGTGTTCAGTTTCATTTTTCATTATTTTAAATTTTTCATTGTGGGTTAATATATTTTATTTCATTAGTAAATTTATTCTTGGAGTTTAAAATCATTTCACTATAAATGGACAACTAAAATGATAGCTATAAAATGGAATTTATTTCTTATATCCTATTTTTAGATTCTTTTATTTGTACAAAGCAATATTCATTATTTTGTATGTTGATTTTGCATTTGGAAACATTAATGAGTTTATTTATTTAATGAAATAATGGTCATAAAACATAGTTATAAAATATTTTCCTACACATAAAATCATGCAGTGACAGTTTGACCTTGTTTTTGTTTTTGATGCATTTTTATATTTCTTTTACCTAAATTATTTTGCTAGAACTCCAGAACTATGCAGCAAAGTATGTGTGGAGGATTTTTTCCATATATATATATATATATATATATATATATATATATATATATATATATATATATATATACACACACATACATACATACATACATACAGCAAGAAGAACCACAAAATAGGAATTATATAAATGTTACATTCATAGTGTTTTGGCTATTTGTACTTGGCAACCTTGAAGAAAACATCTTTCCTATCTTGACGAGTCTAAAATTCTGAATGTAAATCAATATCTATCATATCTCATCTCTATCAACTCAAAGCATCTATCTAGACCTAAAAGCATCTTAACCCCTAAACTAAAGCTTAATTGTAAAACTAAACTATCTGGTCTTTCAACCTCATCAGATACTTGAGAAGGAAAAAAATTAATTACCTGAGTAAACAGGAAGTAAACGTTAGAATCTTTCAAAGTGAAAAATAAAATAAATGACAGAGACAGTTTGTTGCCTGAATAGTCACCAAAGGACCATGCATGCCAAGGACTTAGATACTCTGCTCAGATGTAGTAGATAGACAACACGGTTTCTTTGTGGATCCAACAATATGGGAGTAGGGACTACTTCTGCCATGGCCTCTGGGAGCCCAACACTGATCACTTCACCCAGCAGAGCAGCCTTGCTAGGCAACAGTAGAAGAGGATGCAGGTAGTCCAGATGAGACTTGATAGGCTGAGGTCAGATATTAGGGGAGGAAGGCTCCCCTTTCTGAGGACTAGGGGAAGGAGTGAGAGGGGATGAGGGAAGGAGGGTGGGATCAGGAGGTGATGAGGGAGGAGGCTACATTCAGGATGTAAAGAATTCAAACTGCAGAACAAGCTGGTAACTCATATTGCTAAGCCCACTACATGGGAATAGCTCTGAGACTGGCTGAGACATGAATATCTATGCATAGACAATGTTTCTTGTTGGTTACAGAATCTCTGTGACTTATTATTAGATGCCTTTCTTTATATGACATTAATGAAGATTTACAGATGTCTTTCTTCTGCTCACACAAAGAGCAGAGAGCCAGCCTTAATTGTTCTATGCATCATGCACACCTCATACATTTATAATTTTATGACAATATAATGCTTGTGAGAAATTATATGTTTTCAGAACAACAGAACAGGACATTGATGCTGGATGGGACTTGACAGGATTCATTCCTCTCTGCATGCTGGACACTGACATCCTGCATCTTTCATGTTCCAGCCCCAATTGCTTTAGTTGCTGTTCCTTATCAGAACAGGACAGCTCCCAGGACAGTTCCGAATAAAGCTTCTGATCTCAAATAGTCCACCATTTCAAACTGTCCTACACAAGACTTCTATTAAGCCTGGAATTTCTCAGCATTTAGAAACTGGGCCACAAATGCTATTCCTAGTTTGTTTAACAATTTTCTCCAATTTTATTTGGGCCCCTACAAAGATATTATTCATCCCAAATCAGCCAGAAGAAGCCTTAAGAGAATGACACCCCATTTCCCTTAAGGGTAGTTGGGTAGGCTTTTGATTGCTTCCTTGGGCTACAGAGGTTTATTTTCATTGGGAGGTCGTTATAAGTTACTATTGATCTTATACAGAGAGAAAACAAGGTTAGACTCAGGGATATCTCTTTTTTCCTTTATCTTTCTCTCTTAGGTTTGGAGGTAGGGGTTGAAAAAGAAAGAAGGGGGAATATATAAATATAGAGGGAGGGTAGGAATTTTAATTCAGAACATGGCTGCCCTGGCAAGAGACCACATCCCAAACCTTCTAGTCTGTGTGATCTGGCTGGAATGCAGACACACCTTAAATCCCAGGAGACAGAGGTAAGCAGATCTCTGAGTTCAAGGCCAGCCTGGTATAGACCAAGTTTCAGGTAAAGAAAAGCTTAGGTCTAGGTGTGTAGTGGTACATGTATCTAATCACAGCACTCAGGAGACAGAGGCATGCAGATCTCTGAGTTCTAGTCAGTTCTGTTCAGGCAGTTCAGCTGAGTCAGTGAATTGAGAGCAGTGCAGTAGAGTTGAGTTGGTGGCTGTTCAGTTTGTAGAATTCAAAGGAAGTTTTGCCAGGAGAGTTTTACAGAGACAGACTGAAGAGAGAACAAGGAAAACATAGGTGAAGACAGAATGAACCAGAGAATGAGAAGGAGCCAGAAGATTAGAACAGATTGCTAGAGTTAGTTTGAGGCCAAGCAGAACAATTCAGTCAGAACCTAAGAGAACTAGTCAGGTGGTAAACTAGTTGACCCAGAAGTGGAGAGTTGAACCAGCCAGCCAGAGTTCAGAAAGAGCTAAAAATAATGAGCTTATTCAGTAGTGACTCTCAGAAGCTGAGATTTAGAGTGTAAAGAGGTTAGAAGCTTCCAAGACCAGCAGACAGAGACAGTAAGCCTCCTAGAGGACAATTATGTCAGGTGAATAAAAGTTACTTTACAGTAGTATTTTTATCCTGTTCTGATTCTTAGAGATAAAACTTTCAGGCTTTCCTCATTATGTTGTTATTGGCTTATAATGATGTTGAGATGTGTTCATTGGGTGCTTCAATTGTTCAGTTTTTAATGTGAAGGGAAATTGACTTTCATTGAATGCACATTTTGCATTGGTGGAGATGACCATCTGGTGATTGTCCATTGTGTTGACACCATTATCATCATGTTCATTGGTTTTAGTAAATTGGGCATCTTTACATCTTAGGATGAAACCAGATGATCATTTAAATACGCTCTTGGATTTGGCTGGCTATTTTACTTTCTGTCTACTTGCTCTTTTCTTCCCTTCTTACTTTTACTTTTTGTTAGTTGCATCTTTGTCTGATTTTGGCATAAGCGCAATGGTTGCCTTGCAAAATCTGCTTGAATTAATTTCTTCTACTTTCTTAAAACAACTTATAGAGAATTGATATTAGTTCTTCCAAATGTTTGTTCGGAGTCAGCAGTGAATTCTGCTGAGTCTAGTGTTGGGATTTAAAGTTTGAACACTTGTGGCCAAAAATTTTTTAAGAGAATAGCATGGAATCCAGAATGGGTTAGTATCATTTCTAACTGAACACTGGATGCCTCCTGGGCTAAGGCTTCACCACTCCCAGTTGGTCATCCCATGCTTTAGGCACACTAACCTCAGTTGCAGTTGATTGGTTGCCTCTAGTCCCTTACAGTAGGGCCATTGTATATGCTGACACAAAGCCTGCTAATTTTCCTTTTCTCTTCAGGCTCCTGTGCTTCCTTTTCTTTTTTTTTTTTTTTGGTTTTTCGAGACAAGGTTTCTCTGTGTAGCCTTGGCCATCCTGGACTCACTTTGTAGACCACCAGGCTGGCCTTGAACTCACAGCGATCTGCCTGCCTCTGCCTCCCGAGTGCTGGGATTAAAGGCGTGCACCACCACGCCCGGCCTCTTCCCTTTCTTTTCAGTTCTCTCTAGACTTAAATATATAGTTTGAAAGTTACATCCACCTGAAAGCCTTTGCTGAGGGGGTTTGTCAAGCATGGCCTCATAAGTCATTTATTAATTTTTTTCTTCCAGTAACCCATTCATTTATGAAGCAAATATTTCTTTGGAATTGCCATATGTTCTCAGTGGACATGAATTGTTGATGAGACTGGTGTGTTCAACAGTGTCTCACTGAAGTGATGTCTTTGTGGAACCTTTAAAATGTGATTTCATTGAAGAGCATCTTTGAAGTTACTAAAAGGGAACACGTACTACATAATGGTGGTCCATTTATCCAGAGAATGCTTTCTCTATAAGAAGTGATGATTAGATACACAGAGGGAAAAATGTTTGTGTGGCAAATAAACAGACACTTTCTGGAGTGGAGTTCCATGATTAGGAGCACTTGCTACTCTCACAGGGGACCTCAGTTGGATTACTAACACCCACATACCAGTCCTCTGGCCACTATGGGCAGTGCATGCATATGTACAGATAGCCATTGTGTAGTATTATACTCAGCTGCTTTACTGAGTATCTGGATAAATCATGAGTTATCTGTATATTTTTAATGTGATGCATGGAACAAGGGTTGAAAAGAATTCATTAGATGAAAGATCTTAATTAAGGGAGAGCACACTTATTTTGTGAGTGCTATTGCTTGTATGATTTAAAATGTAGTGTCAAACAAATATTAAATGATCAAATGGACATTTTAGTGTGCTCTATGGGAAAAAGTGGTATTAGGTAAAAGAAAAAGGAGAGAGTGATTTTTCAAAAGCCACTCTCCCACATTGCATGACTGAAGAGGGAGCTCAGTAGTAGAGCATGTGCTTATCATATACAAGGCTCTACATACAATTCAAGCACTGAAAATGAAAATATCGTTTCAGGTTCTTTAGGTGGACACAGTAGTCTGCAGGAGGCTGGCTAAAGATGGTGGCTAGTGTGAGGCTACTTTGAGCAACATAGAAATTTCAATGTCAACCTAATCTACATAGAGAGACACTGTCTGAAACCAACAGAAGCTCAACAACAGTAACCCAACAATAAAAGCCTGGAGCATCACAGATTTCTCAGTGACCAAGTTCATCTGAAGTTTTGGGGTGCACCGCAATTTTAGGAAAGTATAAAGCTTATTGACATTGCTATTAAGTTCCCTTTGAAGGTCAGGTGCCACACCAAGACAAAGAGTTCTTTATAAAACACAGCCAGCTGATAACTTTTCAAAGCCGATTGAATATTATCAACTTGCACTGAACATTTTAGAAGAAGGAAGTTTAAAACATTTGTGCGTGTGTTATTTTTTTGAACTGTGTTTTAAAATGTAGACAAAGAACACATTGATCACATTGGTTTGCATTTCTGGATGTGGCAAAAGGAAATGTTCCCTTTTGTTTTATGCCAATTTTTTTTTTCCTTATCCCTTATAAGACCTAAGAATAAGTAACTCTTACCTTTGTATTACCAAGAATTTTTGTTCCATTTTTAGTGGATTGACTTCCAGGAAAAGCTTTGAGTTGAAGGAAGAATAAAGTGAGAAGCATGAGGAAGTTCACATTGTTGATTCAATCACAAGGGGGGAAATCCCAGGGGAGAGAACCCTTGACAAACTAATTTCAGCTGATAAATAAATGCTATGGCTCTGTCTTCTGCACAGATTTCCAAGATTTCAGTTCAGGTTACATTTTTTTCACATTTTCCCAGTAGAAGTAATGAATAGAGTTTATAATGATGCCTCTTGGGGAGAAGTGGCTTTAGAAAACTAAATTAAAAATAATTAAAGAGTTTCATACACATCAGGCCCTTCCAACGTGCTTGCTTGCCTATAACTATCACTTCTTTATTCTCTCTCCACTGTAACAAACTGCTTTAAAGAGACGTGTGTTTGGATGTCTTCACATCATGTCTTTTCATTTTCTGTTGGAGCTACCCTGATTAGGCTAACATCATGCGATTACTGTCCCATCAGCATTATGAAGTTTAACTAGTCACATGTCTTATTGACTAATTAAGTGACTACATTAGCCATATTTAACTTGCTTGATGCAAGTCCACACCTGTCCCCTTCCCCTTAATTCCTCTTCTGTCCCTCAACTTTTCCTTTCCTCCTTTATGTTCTCTCTCTTTTTGAAAAGTGGAAAACTATTGAGACCCTTTAGTGCTGCTTATGTGTTTATATAGGTGTAAGATCATCTACCGAAGAATGAAGGCCTTCTTAGAGCCCATATCCCTCAAGAAAGCTGACTATCCCCTTCCTGGGAGCTTCCTACTACCAATAACTCCTAAGATAGTGGTGGAACAAGGTGTTGTGAGCATCACCCCATCGATGCTAGGATTTTGGCTAGCTTGATCCTGTACAGGTCTTATGTACATTCTCATAGCTGCTGGGAGTTCCTGTGTGTAACTGTGCTTTCATGTCTGGAAAATACTGTTTACTGCAGACATCTGTTCCCTCTGGCTCTTACAATTTTTCTACCTTTTAATTAATGATGATGCTTGAGCCTTAGGAAAAGCGCTGTGATATATATGTCTTGTTTAGAGCCGAGCACTCCACGGTCTCTTATTCTCTGCACATTGATATAGTTTATTACTGTATCTATTCCCTAAGGCATATGACCTGGCCGGCCATGAGTTAAGATGGTATTTATGGACAAGACATGGGGCTCATCTTATGGAGCTTGCATAAATTCCAACAAGAAAGGGTTTGGTTACTCCTACAACATTCATGTTACTACTGCGACAACAGACTTCTCTTGCTATGCCAGTCATTACTGTAGTTACAAAGATTCAGAGCTGAGTAAGACTTATAATGAATTTTCTCTCCATGCTAACAAACACCTAAGACTATGAGATGCTCCAGCACACAATAAGAACGTTTGCTCAACTATGTTCATAGCAGCCTTATTCATAATAGCCAGAACATGGAAACAGCCTAAATATCCCTCAGTTGAAGAATGGATAAAGAAACTGTGGTACATTTACACTATGGAATACTACTCAGCTATTAAAAACAAGGAATTTCCAAAATTTTCCAAAAGGGTTGAACTAGAAATGATCATAATGAGTGAGTTAACCCAGAAGTGGAAAGACTCAAATGGTATATACTCAGTTATATCTGGACACTAGCCCAAGGGGCATGTCCCACAAAAGTCTTCACTTACCAGAAAAGTGGGACAGAGGGGAGGACATCCTATTGGGACTCTAGGTGAGAGAAGCATGGGAGAATGGGGAAATAGAAGGATCCAGAGGGTCCTAGAAACATACAAGAAGATCTGGGCCCAGGGGTCCTGCTCAAACTATGGCACCGGCCAAGGACAATACATGCAATAAACTTTGAAGCCATACCCAGACCTAGCCAATGGACAGGACATTCTCCACAATTGAGTGAAGAGTGGGGACTGACTTTCACATGAGCTCTGGTGCCCTTTATTTCATCACATCCCCTTGATGGGGAGGTCTGGTGGTACTCAGAGGAAAGACAGCAGGCTACCAAGAAAAGACTTGATACCCTATGAGCATATACAGGGGGAGGAGTTCCCCCTCAGGAATAGTCATAGGTGAAAAGAGTAAGGGGAAAATGGGAGGGAAGGAGGAATGGGAGGATACAAGGGATGGGCTAACAATTGAGATGTAACATGAATAAATTAATAAAACATATTTTTAAAAAGAAAGCTAGCTACTAGGGAAGAGGCTTCTAGATTGGTGCTAGCTTGATTTGTCTATGCCCAGTTACTCAGATATGTACTGTCTTTAGCAATAGGATGCTACCAAATATTTTTTGAAGGTGTTTTAGTTACTGTTTTGTGTCTGTGAAGAGATGCCATGACTAAGGCAACTTATAAAAGAAAGCATTTAATTGGGGACTTATTGATTCTGTGGGCTAGTGTATTATTATCATGGCAAGAATTGTGGTGGCAAGCAAGAAGGTAGGAAGGCAAGCAGCATGGGGCTAGAGAAGTACTTGAGACTCTTACATTCTGATTCAAAAGCAGCCGGCAGAGAGAGAGAGGAGAGAGAGAGAGAGAGAGAGAGAGAGAGAGAGAGAGAGAGAGAGAGAGAGAGAGAGACAGAGGGTAAACAATATGCACGAGAGTCTATGGAACCCTGCCGACCAACAACTCCAAAAGAAGTAATCCATACTTGTCCCTGAGATTTTTGTTTTGATAGCCAATGAGTAATTGTCCCCCTGTGATAGGGTATCTCTTTGTAAATTCCCTTTATTTGTGCTTACGTATGAATTTTCAGAAACTCCTGCACTAATCAGTTTCCATACAGTATGCTGCTCATACTCCCTCCTCTACAGTGACACACACTCTCCGAACAGTTTATCTCTTTCTGCTCCGTTATGCCTATTTACCATTCCTTATACTTGGATTCTATTTCCTTTTCCTTGAAATCCACTCTCCATGGCCCCTTACTAATTTTCTGCCTTCAGTGGGTACTTCTATTCAAACACAGGTATCTAAAGATTCAAAGCTAACATCCGCATACGATGAAGAACATTCAGCATTTGTCTTTCTGGGTCTCAGTTTCCTCACTCAGAATGACTGTTTTCAGCTCTATCCATTTGCCTGTGAAATTCATTTTCATTTATAGCTAAACAGAATCCCACTGTGTCTCTGTATCACATTTTCATTATCCATTCATCTGTTGATGGTCTTCTGGGTTATTTCCATGTGTTGGCTATTGTGAGTGTAGCAGCAATGAACATGGATAAAGAAGTATCTTGTAGTAAGTAGAATTGAGCCTTGTAGTAATATGCCCAGAAGTGGTGTAGATGGATCATATGCTAGATTTACCTTTAGCTTTTTGAAGAAATTTCACACTGATTTTCATATTGGCTACACCCGTTTGTACTCCGACAAACATTGAATAAGTGTTCTCCTTTTTTTTTTTTTTAATCCACAGTGTCATAAGATGAAATTTAAAGGTAATTTTCATATCATTGTTCTGCTAGTGAAGGATATCAAATATTTATTTTAACATTATATATGGTTGTAAGCCTGCAGGCGAGCAAGAGCAACAAGTGATCTTTCAACTACTAAGCTATCTTTCCAGCACGCAAGCCTTATATCTTTTCATCAACATTTAATAAAAACCAAGAGGATATGTCTTCTGAATTAGTCTTGTAACTTTCTCCAAACTAAAAAACATTCTACACCATATTTTTGCATGACTAGAGGCAGAAAATGCTCGTAATTTAAACGTACATTTTGAAGGAGGCAAATTCTAGCCTATTATGTAGATACTAGTGCTTAAGTACTTAATTGTACTGATTTCTTTCCACAATTAAAATTAACTTAAGAATTCAGAAATTGACAGTTTTATTTTTAAACTGCTTTTGATTTACTTGACATGGGTGAACAAAATATACCCAACAAGTTAGCCCAGAGTCCATACCCTGGAGTGTACACTGCTCATCTCTAAGGCCCTCATGCTGGACTGCTCAGAAACTATTTGTAGAATGAAGGAAAATGCGTAAGCAGTGATATTCCAGGCAAATGTTGTGAAATCAGTCTCATGACTAATGTTTTCAAAGGAAGAACTAGAGTATTTTACAACTAAAACACAACCATATCTGATGCACCAGGGGTAAAGATTATGTCTTAAATACTTCAAGAATTGGTTTTGGCTGCACATTTGGAATCTGGAAATAGCAGTGACCCTAACAAAATTGATGAAATCTAGAGTTAACAGTTAAAGTTCAGGCTTGAGAGAGCTGTTTCTCAGGATCAGCTGGAATCTGGGCTCCTAGGCTTTTGTGGTTCAGCATCCTAGTGGGAGTCTTGCTTATTCAGGGTCCTCACTGTTTGCACAGTTAGGAGATATCTACCTAAATTACAAAACAAGGTTCCTCACAGCTCCACTCAGGGACCACTTCATGCACAATACTATATTTCCTAAATTGATAAAATGTATTTTTAAATGAGTTCGTGTTCAGGCTTCCTTTGAGTGGGGGGAGGGGGTATATAGTAGCAACAGGCACTAGCTACTGAGTTGTATTCACCTATCAACAAATATAAGACCTGAGAGGCTGTGGTCAGAAGTCTAGGGGAGAGCAATAGGGCCGAAGAGGGAAGACGTGGAACTGGAAGATATAAGTGAGAGGACATCAATAGGGATGAAATCTACATAAATTATAATAAATATAAATAACAAATATAACTGAAATGTCTTGATTTCTGTTCCTTTGGTAGTATCATTCCCCTCCAAAATAATAAACATATGTTATTGCCTAGCACATCAAATTAAATTTTTTGATTAAAGATAGACAATTAATTGAATGAGGTCTTAAAATAAGACCAAAAGTATCTCAATGAAATAAGATGGGATTTTAAACCCAAATGGAAGCATTAAAAATATTTTTCCAAAATGGGGAAACATTAATTTATTTTATTTTTATTTTAAGTGCACTGGTGTTTTGCCTGCATGTATGTCTGTGTGAGGGTGTCTGATGTTGGAGTTACAGACAGTTGTGAGCTGCTGTGTGATTGCTTGGGACTGAAGCTAGGTCCTCTAGAAGGGAAGTCAATGTTCTTAACCATTGAGCCATTTCTCCAGTGTGAGAAACATTTTATATGTCATTAAAAACTGTATAAGGACGATGGGGATGTGTTTCACATTAAATTCTAAATCACCTTCACGAAGATTTCAAAATAGCAAACATGTATTTTCTGTTCCAGGATACATTTTGAAACAGCTATTTTGGGTTCCTAAATACAAAAGTTTCTTTAGTTGCTTTATGTGAAAACAGTGCAGTGCTCCGCCCTGAAGCTACTGTGTGAGTGTGGGCTAACACGACCGCACTTGTGCAAGCCTGGAGAGAGAGAGAGTCTCTGGTTTGAGAGTAAATATTAATAGTCAACTATTGAATAATATAATTTGTCTATTTATTTAAACAATAAAACTAACCAACACACGCTATTATCTAGAGGAAAATGCTTTATGTAAAGGATAGTTTTCAGATTTAAAATTGAAAGCATGTAATACTTCTATTGAGCAATGAGAGATAAAGCACTTTGTAACAGTTCAGCAAATTGGAAATTCAGAACAAGCTGATACTTTAATATGTATTAGTTTCTGCTGTGACATATGAAGCATGTCTCTTAAGCTTAAGCTCAATATGAAAATGAAATTTTACTAAAAATTTTTAGTATTTACCCACTATTTCCAGAAAAATTTTCTATGCTATATGTGGCAAAACATAGGAGATATGTCACTAGTAACTCAAAAATGTGTTGCTAAGCATATGTTTTGTGAAGACAGGCCTTACTATGCAGCCTTGGCTGGCCTGGAACTTCCTATGTGGTCCAGTTAGGCCTCAAACTCAAACAGAGATTTGCCTGCCTCTGTCTCCTGGCTGCTGGGATTAAATTTATATGTCACCATACCCAGCTGCTAAACACAATTTTTCAACATAGGAGACAGAAAACCATGGATGAACAAAGGAGGCCACCAAAGAGATTAACAATCAAAACAGGCTTACAAGTATTTTAAAATGACCAAAAATACTGTTAAGGCTAAAGTATATGTCATATTTCGATATGTTTTCTAACTTTATGGATGTAACCTATTTTCATATGTTTAGGATATAGCCATGTGCTGGTCCTGGGGAGACATGAAGTTTTTCACCTGACATATGGCACTGACTAGAGACCAAAAAACAAAACAACTACAAAACCAATTCCAACCTGTTAAGAAAAGTATGTGCTCAGGATCCCAGCACAAAGGAGATTTATTTGCCCCAGAGGAACTGAGGACGGAGAATACAGGACAAAGACAGGAGATGGGGTAGTAGGAAGAGGGAGAAGGGAGGAAGGAAGAAGAGAAACAGGGGTATTTGTCCCCCCAGGGGACAAAGGGATACCTCTGGAAATAGAGGAGACAGACACGGCCCATAGGAAAATGACAGTTTATAAATGTTCAAGGGAAAAATCCCATGTTAGGATGAGCTGTTTAATTGTAGTTGGGCATTTTACTTAGGTGATCCAAAAGGGACTTTTGATTGCTGGACTTCAATTCTTCAGCTTTTGATAACTGGACCTTAGTAGTCAAGTCTCAGAAGGAGGGAGTGGCTAAATAGCAGAATAGACCTTGAGGGCTAGCTTGAGGAATGCTCTATCTATCAGTTTTTATCAAGGCAGAGAAAACAGGGGAGAAGGGCAAGGCAAGACCTGCCAGAGCCATGTTAGCCAAGCTCGAGCTGGCCAGAGATCCTTCACAACCTAGATTAGCTTTAAGAACCAATTAGTTTACTGTGGGAGCAGGCAGTGACAGCAGGCTCAGAGGCAGTGACATCATCTAAACCCCACCTCCTCAGCCTTGGTGACTAGAAAGACACCGCTATGGTGTTCTCTGTACTACATGCTGGTAACATGACCAACAGGAGAAGTTCATCTCTTTCTAATAGTTCTTATTAGTCACATAACCTTTGGGAAGGGACTTTTGAATCCTGTTTCAGACTTCCTGGTGCCTGAGTTACCTTCATCCTGGGGTTTGTAGTTGTCATTTGCTCCCTGAGCCTTGGGACCCTCCCTCCAAGAGGCAATGCTTCAACTGAGTGGAAACTGACACATCAGGTCCTACACTTGCTGTCACTTCCCGATCTGGAAAACAACTGAGGAGTGTACAGATTAAATGCTTCCGCTCAGCTGATAGGTTAAGATTTCTCTTCCGCCTTTCTTCTTAACCACACTATTTGTGTATCCTACAAAGAAATGAGGTTCGCTGAGGCCACTTTTATACATCGTTGGACCTTTGTCTTATTGCAGCCTCCCCATTTCCCTGCTACCTTTCTTATGGGGCCTCCTCTGCTCCAAACTGCAGGCACTTCTGCATTCATGACATCCTTATTCCAGGACCACCATTGTTCCCTGCTTCCTCCTTAAGCCTCTCCTTTAGTCTCTTCCTGCCCTCCATCCTCCTTACCACAGGGGAAAGCTAAGGCTTGCCCTGAGTCTTGTTTATGTTATTTAGTAGTTAATTATGATGTTCCCCCTTCCCGCCCCCTGGTAAGATTTAACAAAACCTTTTTGTTTTCTTTGTTTTGTTTTATTTTATTTTTAAATTTATTTTTCTTTTTAATACACAAGTATATTCTTACACATATATACAATAAATTACCTACAGCAAGAAGAACCAGGAAACAATCAGGATTATATAAATATTACATTCATAGTGTTTTGACTATTTGTATTTGGTAACCTTGAAGAAAACATCTTTCTTATCTTGGTGTGTCTAAAATTCTGAATGTAAATCAATATCTATCATAGCTCATCTTTATCACTAATATCATTTATTGAACAGTTTCTGGTGTCTTTCTCTATAGAGGTCTGCCATTTTTCTCTTTTCCTAATTCATCTCTGATTTCCTTTTTCATACATCAGAAATCCTTGGAATTCTTTTGCTTTTGTTATGAAAAATCTTCCCATGTATTTCTGGAGCTATTTTTTTAATGACAGTTTTATTTCTCAGCTTGCAATTTATTAAGATATTTAACTTAGATTTCCCCACATTTACTCATACCACACTAGATTACTATAATTAGATTAACAAACTATGTTTAAAATTACAAATGCAGTGCTTCCCAGGGGTGAGCCATGAGAGGGTTACAGCTGGCTAGGGGAGGGATTGGAAGTGAGACAGTGATAACTCAACTGAAAACTAAATTGTCTTAATTTGTATTCTTCACTTTAGCTCTTATGAGATTAAATAATGATGTCTTCATCTTTAATCTTAATATATATATATATATATGTACCCACACATACACACACACATATATATGTGTATATATATATATATATATATATATATATATATATATATATATATAATTTAATGCATGATGACCTGTGAAAACACTAGCTGCTATGGATATTCAGGCAAAGCTGATAAATAGATGACTTGACATCTGAGATATTAAATATATTAAACTTACCATAGCTTATCACAGCCAAGATGAACATTCTTTTCTGCATTTGAACATTTTTGAAATAGGGCTGCAGCTACTGAAGAAAGATTGAATGTGACTGTCAATTGTTGGATACATTTTTACATATGTTGAGAAAAAATTGTCAGAACTTTCCCTTGAGAGAAAAAATGCCAGAGAAAACATTGGTGATTTCTTGTAAGAATGTTGTATTGCGCATGCTGTTGGTGACAGATGATGATGATGTGCAGGATAGAAATGAAATATTCTGCTCAGCTATTCAGAAGAACTGGATTCTTCAGGTAAGATATTTTAACACTATAACAATAATTTTGCTTATAATGTAATATGTCAAAAATATTGGTTTTATATTTGTATAAAAATTTTTAAGGTAAAAACATAAAAATTCAAAAGAATGACAGTTAAATTTCTGCTCATTCAATAGACAATAATGTCATGTAAATTCAACTTTCTATGTATTGAAATAGCAAGAACCATTTTGAATTTTAAAAACTGTCAAACTCATGATTCCTTTGAGACTGTGATGTGAACTTTGACCATTCATATCTCATGAACTATTATAATATTTTAAATCTCATTAACTATTATAATGTATGAAAGGAATAACAAATGTCCAGTCAATAAGACATTTGTCACATTGATCCACTACTAAAAAGCAATTTTTTAAGAGATGGATTTGTGTCTTGGGGTGAAAGATTTTGTAACCTGGAAGATTTCCCTTTTTTTCCTGCTCAAAAAAAATGTATAATCTTTCTATATAGAGCCTTTAATATATGAAGTATATATCTATACATAAAATAGAGATTTTAACTAAAATTTTAAAAATTAGTTTGTTAAAGCTTACCACTGATGTTTCTTAAATTGAGTTAAACATGGTACAAATTTAATCTACATAAGTTGATAACTCTTGCTTAAGCCTGCTCTGTAGAATCTTTTTACTTCTGACAACCCTTCAGGTCTCTAAGATAGGGCTTCTTAGGATGACTCCATGATGTAAGAGCAGGTCTAGGAGAAGCTGCTTAAATACAACTGATGTACTAGGACTGTTTGTTGAGCTTGGAATGAATCATACTATTTTTGTAAGAAATAGGGACATATTCAACATCCAGAAGTGTTAGAACAGTGGAAAAGCAAATACAGTGCTTCCCAGGGCTTGTCCATGAGAGGGTTACAGCTGGCTAGGTGAGGGACTGGAAGTGAGACAGTGATCACTCACCCTTCAGGCACTATGTGGGGGTCAGAATTCCTACAGCCCCATTCAACACTGAACTTAGATGTAGAAATAGTACCTCATTGGCCCAAACAAAAACGCATTCCTTGGCATTCTTTTGTAAATCCAATGGGTGTAGCCGGACCTTAGCAAAAGCCCAATACTGTATCGTTGTTAAGCTGCTGACATTCTATAGTTATTGTCTGTCATTGGAGGAGGAAGCTGCAGTTCTGGTACATAAAGATGAGAGTACAAACTTAAGTCTGTCATTCTAGGGGCTTACCCTACACCTTAAAAACCTGGAAAAGTCCACTGAACGGCTAAAATGAACTGCACTATTTAGGTATGGTTGCCTTTTATGTGACTCTTTTTCCTTTTGCCAAATATTGTAAATTCTGAAATATTTTGCACTGAAGTGTCAAACCTTATTATTGTACATTTCATCAAGGCAACTTTTATAATTCACCTTTTGATTTCAATGAACCTGAAGTGTTAATAGCATGGTGTATTCTATGCAATTCTAGTTACACCTTTTGGGTTGACATTGTATTTTCTACATTGATTTAATGATTGATAGAAGATTTTATAACTTGACTATGTTCTCACATGGTACTAACCTTAGATACATATACATGTGTTCTGCATAATAACTGAAGGGCCATCGTATACCAAATAGTGGATGCACCTATTTTTAACAATAAAACACTGATAGAAGGTAAAAAGTAAAACACACAAAAAGTGAAAAACACAAATGACAACCCAATTTTTATGGGTCAAAATACTCAGCGATTTTTAGTTTATAAATCTTATTCAATTAAATGACCAATTTACTATCCACAGTCACACTTAAAATTCAGATACAACAATAACAACAAAAATACCACCACAAAAAAATTACTAAATAAAAAACATGGTCCTCTCTCAGGACATGAAGGGACTTTATTAGTAAGTATCCTGTCACTATAACAACAGCCCAAATGTTAAACAATTAATTAATAAAGATGAAAGCTTTGTTTTGGCTCATGCTTTTTGATTGTAAAGTCTAAGATTTGCTTAACCCACCTCTGGACTTCAGATAAGGACACCAGATTACCATGGCAGTGCATAGTAAACTGCTTCACCTCATGACTAAGAAGCAGAAAGAAGAGGAAGAAAGAACTGGGGTCTCATTATTCCTCTGAAAGCAAACCCTCAATGACCTGAGAACTCCTCACAGCCTAAAGTCTTAACCTCAAGAAGTATCATTCTCAGAACCAATTCTCCTAGCTAATCTGCTGTTTTTAAGCTATGGTGGAGATAATAACAGGGCAAAAGCATGGTCTAATAGTGAAAATAGAGTACATATTTGGCAAGACAGTAAAGCCTTCTAACAAGAGAGATTGCCAGTATCTTAGAACTGTTCATTTAATGTGCAGAGAAAATATATATATTGACACTTAGGTTCTAAATCAATAATCTTTACTGAGTGAATAACTGATCAAGAAAAGGCAGTTAAATATTTTTGTAACCATTAAATCAGCCAATCAGCCTTTTGAAGTACATGACAGGAAAACAGGGGGAATTTGGCAAGGACAAGATAAGAACCTGGCTCTATGTTGGGGAGGATTGCATTAGATTTGGGTGCTGGCAAACCCATGGAATACAACTTGATATGCTGTCCTAGTTTCTCTTTTGGTGCGCTGATAAAATACTGTGACAAAAGCAACTCATGAAAGAAAGGGCTTGTTTTAGCACAAGGTTCAAGGTACCATCTATCATTGCAATGGAAGTGTAGGCAGTAGGAGCTTGTAACACTGGCTCCCATTATGTCTGCTGTCAGTAGAGAGCAAGGAATACATTCATGAATTCTAGCATTCAGCATATGTATGTTCCCCCAACCTATACAGCTCAAAATTCCCTGCCCGGGTAATGGTGCCACCCAGTGTCATTTAGATGGATCCTATATGCTTTAGTCTGCATTCCTTCACTGAGGAAAATGCAACCAAGTTTCACCAAGTTGCAGGAAGCCTTAGTTTATTCCTTCTTATTGGTGAGTAGTTCCCTATAATATGGCTGTGCTAAGGTGTTTCTAAAGTTTGGCAATTACGAATATACCTACTTAAGCATTCACACATAATTTTCTCTATGACCATACATTCCATTTTACATAGATACATAATTTGGAATGGAAAATTATTAGATTATAGGTACACATTAGATTTTTGATAAGGTACTAAACTGTTTTTCAAAGCATTCGTGCTATTTTATATCACAACTATCAAGAGTTCCAGTTACAGGTTGGGGAGTCGGATCAGAGGGGAAAGCATTTGCCATGTAAATATGATGACCTAAGCTTTGATCCCTAGAACCCAGGTGTGTGGCCAAATTCTCATCTCAGTTGTGAGCAAGAGATGAAGACAGAGCATCCTTGATGGAATCGCTTTATGTACATGTTCTAGCTTGTAGGAGGAATGACACCTGCTTGAACAGGAACAAGACCCACCTGACAACACACATGCACACAAGGGGGCTTCATGTAGAGTTAGCAGGAGACATGCCTGGACATGCTTGGGCATGCCCAAAGACTGACTGCCCAGAGACCGTGATGTCATGATGGGAACCTGGGAGGAGGAGCCACAGCAGAGCTCACAGTGTGGGAGCCAATGGGATACTGGGAGGGAGCTATAAAGGCATGCTCCATTTATGCTTCTACCATTCACCTCACTCCCAAAGCCTGTGTCTTTAACTGCCCCAGTTCACTGTCCCGGCAACACTAACTAGTGCTTATCATCTTGACCCAAGCTGTAGCTCTTTGTAAAGAGGAATTGCAACTGAGAAAATGCCTCCTGCAGATTGCCTGGAGGCAAACCTATAGGGCATTTTCTTGATTGCCATGATGAATGAATCATGTGTGGTGCCCAGTCCCTGTGGGTGGTGCTACCTCTGGCCAGGCAGCCCTGAGAGGTATAAGAGAGCTGAGTGAGATCCATGGGGAGCAAGCCAACCAGCAGCATCCTTCCATGGCCTCTGCGTCAGTTCCTGCCTCCCAGGTCCCTTCTTTGAGTTCCTGACTTGGCTTCCCTAGATGATGAGCTGTAACATAGAAGTGTAAGCCATATAAAGTCCTCCCTTCTCTATCGGCTTATGGACATGGTGTTCACCACATTAATAGACAGCAAATGAAGGCACTGAAATAGCCAAAATGGCACTCTGGTTTCAGCAAGGGGCCCTGCCTCAACAATGCAAAATGGAGAAAGAGTAACAAAGACATTAGTAGTCAGCCCTGGTCCTCTACATATGTACACACAAGGGCATATGCACTTGCACACTTGTGGGTATTCATACACACACACACACACACACACACACACACACACACACACACACACACACACACACACACACACACAAAGAAAACAAACCCAACAAAATAGACCAGAACAAAATAAAAAACCTAATGCTTCCAAATTCTGTTCATCTGTGCCCACACTGAGCACTGCTAAAGTCTGGTTAAAATTCTCAGGTGGCTGTATATTGATGTCTCACTGTGATTTGCTTTGCATTTACCTGATGGCTCATGGTGAAGTTATTACATTTGATTACTGCTATGTTCTTAGTCATCTTCTTTGATGAGCTGTTATTTTCAGTTGCTTGAGACTTGCTTTGTGCCAGGCATAGACCCTTCTTGTGAACACTACTTGAGGTTTTTGAAGGAGTGTTGCTTTGAAATTGTAAAAACAGAATCTTTTCTATGTGACTTGTTTAAAACTGAAAGATATTGTTCAAATACTTTTATGCCACCATCAAGTTTTTGGATGAAGTGCTTTATGCTTTCTAATGAAGTGTTTGTTTGATTATTTCAGTATTTCTAGAAATTCTTGGAATTATGTCTTTAAGCACGCCCCTCCTGACCCTGTGCCCATCTATTGGCCTGCTTTCCTCTGCATATGTGTTTTAACAGTTTGTTTTGTGTGTTTTGAGCCAGATTTTTCACTATGTAGCTCTTGCTGATGTGGAACGTCATATCTAGGCCAGCCTGGCCTCAAACTCACAGAGATCCACCTGCTTCTGCATCCTAAGTGGTCACTAAAGGTGTGTGCCATCGCACCGGGCTACCTATAGACTTTAAATCATGTAGCTCAGCCTCAATCTTGGTGGTTTTTTTCCTTTTAACCTTTCTTCTCTCCGTGCTTCTGTTTAGATACTTTCTTTTAGCTCTGTGCTCCTCCTGGCTTTGCTGAGTCTGGTGTACTAATATATTTAATACATCCATCCAATGTCTTCTTATTTCCAGGAAGCCTGTATTACTTTGTTTTTAATATTCTCACTCATAGTTTAAATATGATACCTCTAAAACTAATCTACTGTTCCTTTGTTTTCCTTATCAAATTAATGATAAAGCCCTTTTCTGCTAACCCTAATATCTCAGTTTTGTATAGAACTATTTCTATTGTTTGGAATTTTTGTTATTAATTCCATTCTTCTTCGCAGATTGCAAACACGCTTCATATGGTAAGCAGATATTGTGCATTGTAAAAGTGTCCAGTGGTGGTATATGCACACAGAATTGACTCACGGGGGTGGGGATTGTACTGAAAAGACCTGTGGAGTCATTGAATGAGAGTATGTGTAGATAGCTTTTGTCCTTCTCAGGGGCAGGTAGAATACATGAAGACCTGAATTATTAGCAGCTGCCTACAGAGTGACCTGAGTCAACAGTGAATTGCAACTAGATAGATCCTTGGTCTGTCCCTGAACCATCCTGTTCTTGGGGCCTTGCTTTTAGGGTGTTTGTCTCTTGAGGCCCCAAACTGCACCAGATTCTGTTCTGCCTTCTGCATCTGCCTTCTGCCTTCACTTGTATACCACCTGCACTGAGCTGCAAACTCTTAATGGTTGATTGAAAGGAAATACCTGTTAGGTTTACAGTAAGCCTCTTCTCTTCAGGGGCCATTATTCTTCTGAGCTGTCAAAGACCTGTGGATTTGATTGTGTGTCGGAGCTTTCTTACCTCTCCTTTCTTCTGTTTAACTACAGCATGTAGCACAGCATCCCATGGTAGTAACCCTGGCCCTAGTGGGAATCTCTGTTTGCTTCCCTTTCCCCAGAACCTCTGACTGGTATCCTGAGAACAGGATCAGAAAAACGCTTTAAGGGGTTACATAGGCAGCAGATACTAGCTCGCCTGGAAATTTCTTCTCTTTCTCTCTGAAATTTTAGTTTGCCCAGTTCTTGCTTTTGCAACTCTTCAAACTTGAAAAAAAAAATGTGTCTTTTTCAGCTATTACTTGGGGGTGAGGGGCATGTCCAATTCTTGTGATTTCTTTCATGTTATTTGGAAGCAAAAATCTATTTTTCATAATGTGTAAACTTGCAACTGTTTTGAGTTGGATGCTGATATGTGACTGAAACAGTAAGATAGATATTCTAAAGGTATTGACAACAATATAAAAAGAACACAGAGAGTCATGTTGGTTAAAATAAAATCAAGCACTTCTGCATACAGGTTTATTTATTTGTAAAAAAAGTACATTTGGTATTTGACCTACATTTATGTAAGTATGTGCGAGGGAGTCAGATCCACCGGAACTTGGCTTATAGACAGTTGTAAGCTGCCATGTGGGTGCTGGAAATTGAACCCAGGTCCTCTGGAAGAGTAGCCAAAGCTCTTACCCATTATGTCATCTCTCTTGCCCGCTATCTATACACAGGACTAACAGTGTTAGCTTGTGTCAGACATAGTGACTGATCTCTACTGTGTCAGCACTCAAGAGGCAGAAGCAGGGCTACCATTGCCGGCCTATCTAGCCTAAACCACATTTGAGCTACAGGGCTGCCTGAACTACAGAGACAGGGCTGGTCTCTGACAACAAAACTAAACCAATTTAAAGAGAAGCAGGATGCTATATTTATGGAGAACACATAGATAAAGGCGGTAGGCGAGACAGGGTAGTGTTGGAGAAGAAAAATGTGATCAAAGTATGTCATGTAGATGTATGAAAATGTCACAATAAAACTTTGTGTATGATTAACATGCTAAGAAACAATGAAATGTTAGTCTGATACAGTGTCTGTGAAAAAATAAAATAAATGGCAGCAGCCTTCAAAAAGAAAAAGCAACAGCTACATACACAGGATCTGGAAGAGGAATCAGACATTTCTGAGGTTTCACAGCATTTCCTGAGGCTCAGTTACAAAGGGTCCTAGGACAATTCCTCCCTGGTTTTGAAGAGCTCACTCTCCTTGGCACATACTCCCTCTTTGATTTGCATATAAGATTAAATTGGTTTACTGTCACTTGGAGCAGAGACTTTCACTACACGATTAAGTATTTTACCATAAGTAACGTTACTGTTATCCTTTCAGGTTTGCCTTCAATTTCTTCTCTGCTTCAGAGTAGTGATGACATCTGATATCTCGGGCTTCTTGCTACGTCCAGTACAGTATCTGACAGTTTCTCATCATTTCTAACCTGATGCTTCCAATGTTCAGAAACACTGAAAGCCACAGGGTCACATATTTTAGAGAATATATAGGAATTTTAGTATGTTGTCATCTAGATTTAATTTTGTATACATTCCTGAGCTTTGCATTTGTTTAGTAGATGAACACCCTAAACTGCTGATTCATAGTTGATGACATCTTTTTTTCCCTTTGAGAAAGGATTTCCTTAACTATGTAGACCAGGCTTGCCTCAGACTCACAGAGAACCAACTGTCTTTGCTTTCAGAGTTCTGGGATTAAAGGCATGCACCACTACGCCCAGCTTAACTAAACCTTTTGAATAACTTTATTCAAATTTTACATTTTTACCTCTTATTTGGGACCTACTGAGAAAAGGAGGCAGTTAAGTTCATTATATAAGTCAGAAGAAAAGCAATTGAATGTCTTCTTATTATGATAGTCACATAAATTTTAGATAAGGGAATGTCACAATATTCAGCACACCTGCAATTCAAACAAAGGCTAGTTGATGAGAATTCAAACAAATTATAATTGATCACTTTTAAAATTCAGTGTACGTATTTGTGTTTACAGCAAGGGCTGAGTGAACTGTAAGAAAGAAAAAAGTGAAAGGGGCTCTGCCCCTTGACATAAATTATATAAAATATTCATAGGTAAGGCCTCAGTGTGGCTTTCCTGTGCGTGTTGGACATAAAACTAAGTGCTATTCACCAGTCAATACTGCTTATAACACAATGACCTACCACCCACATGTAATCATAGGAAACTAGTTTGATACCTGAATTTAAAAACCATAATCAATACCATTACTCCTCTTCTTCCCTTTCAGAATTGTAAAAGCATCTGTAAGACTATTCTTGAAACTCAAATAGCTGCATGCCCTAAAAGGGAAAAAAGGACAGTCGTGGCAGGCAGGTTAAAATGGCTGCTGGAGCTGACTTGCATGGCTAGTTTAAAGCAAATCACTGGGAAAGGGGTGAAGCAGGAAGCTTTCCAAACGTCAGTTTGGACTGTTTTGTACTTGCCAGCTGTCTGATATTAGCAGAGTTCTTTAAATTCTGAACATCTCAATTTCCTCATCCATAAACTGAGCATGATAATGGTGAGTCCTGGTGTTGCAACAATTAAATGAGCACTGTGTGTGGGACAGGCAGCATATGGCTTAGTGCACAGTGCTCAGTAAAGGATGATTATTAGTCATGAATTACAGGTATAGAGGCAGTAAAGCACAGCTTGGAGTGTTTTCTCTACGAACCTAAACTACACATTGATGCTATATTCCCCTCCCCACCCCCATTGAAAATAAAGAAAACATTCCTTATTTTGAGCCTAGAAGGAAACATTTCTGTTGTTGTTTTCTTCAGGCTTGATAGTCAATTTCATGATTAAATGTTCTGATTTAGTTTTGGTTTAGACAGAGTTCATCCCAAATAGAGCTTCGCAATGGTGCTGCTCACTTAAAAGCTGTTTTGTGTTTACTGGACTCCGTTGGCATTGATGCCCCAACCAAAAGCTTTTCATTACACACACATCCTACCGTTCCCAAGGAAAAGGAACCCCTGATGGGTGGATCTCATCATCCAGATAGTTCATAGTCGTGTTACTTCAGGATATCTTTGAGGTAAACATTTTCCTTTAAGACCCAGGCCTTCAGCTATGGTGTATGTGATTTATGTCTTATTTGGGAGCTAGCTGGTTTGAACTGAGTTAGCTTTGGACCAGTATTAGGATATTTGTTGCAGGTATCTATTTAAAGAGTCTGTGCTGGTTTGAATAAGAATAGCCACCCTCCCCCCCCCCCATAGGCTCATATATTCAAATGCTTAGTCTCCAGGGAGTGGCACCATTTGAAAGGATTAAGAAGAATGGCCTTGTTGGAGAGGGTGTAGTCTTCCTGAAAGGCTACACTGAGATGGGCTTTGAAGTTTCAAGGGTCCAAGATAGGCCCACTGCATTGAGGGATTTTTAATATTTAATACTGAATTATTATTTTAGTGAAATCAGTGGTTACTCCTTAACCAGCTTGATACTCAAATAACCACAGAGTGAACAGGATCTATTTAATTAGCGTATAGCACAATCTGACCAATTATTACTCCATCCTAAACCTCCATGCTAGTATAGTTTCTTCCCTTTCAGATTTCCCACACTATGCTTACTTTTAAACCATCTCCTAGGCCGGATTCATTTCTCTTGATGTTTCCCAGTCTCTACTTCCTCTTTCTTTCTCCTTCCCACTTTATACTTTATTTTTACTTATATCATAGGACTGGCTCATTCCTCCTGGTGCTCCAAGGTTCTCTCCACTTGTGTATTTTCTCCTTTTGCTGACCTTTCTCTTCCCCTTACTCTATCAGGACCCTGAAGCTTCCAGAATTTGTAATAATTGCATATGTTCACTTGTCCAAGCATTGCCATAGCTTCCTCATGGAAGACACATTCGAGCAAATCAAGGCCCTTGGGAGAGCTTGTATTTTCAGTGATACCAATGAACTTGCAGAAAGCAATCTGGCTACGGACTACCACTACATAGGAAAAAGGTTGTTCAGTGCTGGAGTCTTTGCTGATGATTTCACCTGTGGGAATTTAAAAATCACAGCAGTCAAAACATTGGGCATTGGCTTTATACTTAAAACAGAAGTACTTGAAAGAAGTGTCTGTTCAGTTCCCACACTCTGTGAATAGGACCTGTCCCTTGGATTTTTTTTTTTTTTTTCCTATTAGATTTTCACTGGAGGATAGGTAGTGTGGGACAATAAATTCTGAGCTCTCTGATGTGCTGCTTGTGATTGTCAGGAGCTCCCTGGTATAAGAAAGGCCTCTTGAGGGCGATTCATCCCCCACCATGGATGACTTGCTCACATCAAATAAGAGGTTTTTCTACCCAAGGAACTTTTACTGTTCTCTGAAGCTCTGGATTCACCTCTATCTTGAAAGAAGGTACCTTTGAATGGCCTGGAATGTTGAGGAAAAAAAAAAAAAAAAAGCCCAAAACTGGTGCCCGCTGGTGGTGGGTGAGTTTCTTGTTTCACAAATAGGCCTTGCTGTACAAACAGCTGCTTTTTATATGCCCTAAGTGATTAAGGAAAGAACACAACTCAGAAACTAGCTTATTGGATTGCAGATCTTCACTAACTCTGCCAGATTCCCTTCTGTGCTGCAGTCTTCTATTCACACAGTTTCCAAACAGAAGGCAAAATCACAATCCACCCTCAAGTGGTAGGGTCCGCTCAGGGCTTGGGACTCTGCGAATCCGGAGTAGTCTATGGCAATGCCACAGGTGTCTGTGCCTCTCCTAACACCAAGAAGTTGTTTTCTCAGTCTCCTGCTTCTGATACAGAAATAAGACGACTGCTCGCAGTTTTTAATATTTGTCCCGTCTCCAGTCACTTAAACGAACGGTTCCCTCAATCTTTCCTAGCTACCCTAAGAGACTGCAATAGCAGGAAAACAGTTTCCTCATGTCTCAGCCTTCCTGCCCCTCAACCACATGCTTGCTCCATCCTGGTCAACGCCCCCACCTAGTGGTGTAAACTTGCCAGCTTCCCTTCCCTCTCCAATAGCTTTTAATCGAGTGTGATAATGAAGATGCCAGTGGTAGGTGGATGGAATTAGAGGATGGAGATACCTTAAAATGTGGTGGAGGAAAAAAGTGACCTCTGGTCTTAGGGAAAGGAACAGAGAAAAAGGAAATATGTACATTTAAGTACACATATTTAATATAAATTAAATATTAATAAATATTAAATATAATATAAATTATATATATACATATACATATTTCCCTCTCGGCATCTTCTGCAGCCCAGTTTAAAGCATTTAGTTAAAGGAGCAGAGCTCCCTCTCAAAGCTTGGAAGAATTGCATATTTTTTCCAATGACACTTGCTGCCAAATGAAAGTGTAGTAATTTGACCATCATGCACTGTCTCTGCCTCTCCTCGAATGTAACTGCTATAAACCTGAGGGGAAAGAATGCCCAGCATCAATTGTACATTCTAATTTTTTCCTGCCTGCCTGGCTTCGAGAGCCAAGAATGCAGGGAACTTGGTTTGGGGCCATGCCACCTTCAGTCGAGTCTCTTGAATTGCTTCACCCTTAAAACTGGAAGGATGATGGAGCAGATGATTCCCGGCTGAGCGCTGAGACCGGAATGATTTGAATCTTTAAAAAGCACACTTGGAGAAAACCCGATGAATCCAATTACACTGTGGATCTTAGATCCATCCTACATACCAAGCACAAACTTGGGCTCCTGGGAATTATAGTGGGGACCACTTAGTCTTTAACATGGAGAATATATTGCTCTGTAAACTTTTGATTCGTTTGTAGACCTTGTATATTTGTTTTACTCTGTTCAGATTGGAGGAAAACCCAAGGGTAAGGAATGTGCTGGGGGTTGGGGACCAAGCTGGCAAGCTTAGTGCCCCGTATGGCAGAATAGACATCCTTTTGTTGAGGGCAAAGGAGACAGTCTGATGACTGTAGTTCTGATGGCTCAAAGGCCCCTTTATTTCCCCTTTCCTGGCCAGGCTAAGTGGAAGAACTTCCCTGGAAACTCGGGCGCTGAGCTGCAGAGCCACCGGAGCAAGAGGGTGGAGCGTGGAAGGTTTAATTCGCATACAATAGTAGGCTTCTCTTTATGATACCGTTTTACATCTTGCAGACATCTTCTCTCATTTGACTCACAAAGCTAAAAGGGAGGATTGAATGATAAGCACGCATTTCTAAACGTAGATTAGATAGGAAAAAATGTGTTGTTACAGTACTAAGAGTGAAAGATGTCTCAAAGCCCCAAGCATGTAGTATAAAATGCACACACTAGCTGCTTCCTTCTAAGGAAGCATCGCTGGCGCCTCCTTCTAACCTGGGTGTGGCCCTCGGTATGGGGTTAGATTCCAGAAAGGAGAGTTCAGATATTGCGGCTTGCTCCAGGTACCACCAACCTCCGGGAAAGAGGGAGGTGGTGGTAGACGGAAGCCTAGACCCGGGCGCCCGCACTAAGTCTGTGGCAGCGACTAAGGGCGTGGGTTGGCTGCAGAGCGCAAAGACTCAAAAGCCCTGAGGGGCAAGAACAGGACGTCCCATTCCCAATTCCCAGCTTGAAAGGCGACTCTGAGGGTCAGGGTCGGGAGAAGGGACAAGGTGAAGAAAGCTGCGAGAGAGGGCGGTAGGACCCTGCGGGAGATTCTTTCGCAGGGAATGGAACTGGGCGGGAGGAAAAGAGGGAGGGAGAGAGCAAAAGGGAAGGTGCTTTGCAGCCCGCATCTGCACTCGCCGCACTGCACGAGTTGCACGGCCGGACTAGACTGGACCTAGATAGTATAAAAGGAGCCTCACGGGCTCTGAGGCTCACGTCCTGCTCTCGGGCTGGCGCACACCGGGTTCCTCCCGCTTCCCCAGACACCTGCCCCCTCCTGGTGTGAGGATCCAGGTGCCCTAGTCCCGTTCACCCCGTGGCATGGCTCCCAGCGGTTCTGCTGGAATCCTGGAGGTGGTGACAACTGCAAGGTGGCTCAAACAGCTACAGATGAGGCCCCCGAGTCTCCCCTCTGGTGGCCTTGTCTCCGCGGGGCAGCTCACCGTATTGGCCAGCGCGTGAAAAAGGAGGGAGTGCGGAGCTCTGGCGCCAGGCGCGGCGCGGCTCCCAGACTTCACAATCCCCCTAAGTCGGGAGGCAGCTCAGAAAGTAGCCCGGCTCCGTGCGGGGGGCGCGGGGCGGGGATGCAAGCCCAGGACTCAGCCCTGGCTTGCAAGCTTCGGTCTGCACAGCCAGCAAACTCCTGCGGGCGGAGTCTGCAGATTCCGGAGCGCCCGGGTTAGGAGAAGCTGAGACCTGAGCAACTGGGGTAAGAGGTCCCGCTTGACACGAGACCCTTCCTCAAGCGATTCTTAGCCCTTCTCCACTGTTTGCCTCCAGGGAACCTGAGCGGAGCTGGACTGGGTGGTCCAGTGCTTTAATGAACCTGGGCGAAGACCGGGCGTGGAGAGGAGCTAGGAGACGCGGCGGCAGCGCCGGGCGCACTGGTGGCCGCGCCAGTGACCTCTCATTTCGCCTGAGAACATAGGCAGAGGAGTTACTGAGGAGTCTACGGAACTGGCTAGCCAAAGGAGACAAGCCTGTGGTCTCCATGATCCTCCCGTCCTCTGTTCTATCCCTTGTCCTCTCCATGCTCAAGAGCTGCGCTCCGGAGCAAGGGCGATCAGAGCCATGGAGGAGCAGGGTGTTCAGTGCGCCCCGCCGCCTCCCGCTGCCTCCCAGACAGGAATACCTCTCACCAACATCTCCCACAACTGCAGCGCCGACGGCTACATTTACCAGGACTCCATCGCCCTGCCCTGGAAAGTCCTGCTGGTTGCATTGTTGGCGCTCATCACCTTGGCCACCACGTTCTCCAACGCCTTTGTGATCGCTACAGTATACCGGACCCGGAAGCTGCACACCCCGGCTAACTACCTGATCGCCTCTCTGGCAGTCACTGACCTGCTCGTGTCCATTCTGGTGATGCCTATCAGCACCATGTACACGGTCACTGGACGCTGGACACTAGGCCAGGTGATCTGCGACTTCTGGCTGTCGTCGGATATAACCTGTTGCACTGCTTCCATCATGCATCTCTGTGTCATCGCCCTGGACCGCTACTGGGCCATCACTGATGCAGTGGAGTATTCAGCTAAAAGGACTCCCAAAAGGGCGGCCATCATGATCGCCCTGGTGTGGGTCTTCTCCATCTCTATTTCGCTTCCACCCTTCTTCTGGCGTCAAGCCAAAGCGGAGGAGGAGGTGCTGAACTGCTTTGTGAACACCGACCATGTCCTCTACACTGTCTACTCCACGGTGGGCGCTTTCTATTTGCCCACCCTGCTCCTCATCGCCCTCTATGGCCGCATCTATGTGGAAGCCCGCTCTCGGATTTTGAAACAGACACCCAACAAGACCGGAAAGCGCTTGACCCGAGCCCAGCTAATAACAGACTCCCCAGGGTCCACGTCCTCGGTCACCTCTATTAACTCCCGGGCTCCCGACGTGCCTAGTGAGTCCGGGTCTCCTGTATACGTGAACCAGGTCAAAGTGCGAATCTCAGACGCCCTCCTGGAAAAGAAGAAACTCATGGCCGCTAGGGAGCGCAAAGCCACCAAGACCCTAGGGATCATTTTAGGAGCATTTATTGTGTGCTGGCTGCCCTTCTTCATCATATCCCTGGTGATGCCTATCTGCAAGGATGCCTGCTGGTTTCACATGGCCATCTTTGACTTCTTCAATTGGCTAGGCTATCTTAACTCCCTCATTAACCCCATCATCTACACCATGTCCAATGAGGACTTCAAACAAGCATTCCATAAACTGATACACTTTAAGTGCACAGGCTGACTTGTCAATGGCAGTGGGGTCCCCTAAGCGACCTTTGGGGACCAAGTTGGGTCTTTCCACAGGTAGGTCAAATCTTCTTTCCCTGTTATTGGGTGGAAGCAAGGCTTTTTCTCCTGGGCAAGGGCAATGGATCCTCAGAAGCCAGGCAGCTCTGGGAGAGAGAGCACTCTGGAAGGAGAATTTGCTCAAACTACTGTAAAGCTTCTATGCTGAGGAGGTAAGCCTCCTCTCCTCAAAACCCGGGCTCAGTACAGATCCTCCAGCAGCCAGTCACACAAAAGGTTGCAACTTTTTAACTTTGATGATGGACAGGGGGAAAAATCCTTGCCCCTTTGGTCTCATGGACACTGTTGCCCTCTAAGGCAGCCGCACTTGCAGGTGTTGTCTGAACCCTGTCTGAGACAGACCTACATACAGCCTGGCAGTACTTGAACTAGACAGTTAATACCCTGCGCTTTGGAGAGAACTTTGAGTTACAGCTTAATTTTAGAACATTTAACTTCCGGCATCCTTCGGTCCGTCTTCGTTTGTTTATTACAATTTGGTTGGAGAAACTTTGTGGATTGGGTGCTTCAAATGCTAAATATGGCTTGGATGGCACAAAGCAACCTTGAAGAGTTAACAGCAAAATTGTGATGCTAAGATCTCTATTTTTATTACAATCGAAAAATATATGGGGGAGGTGGGTGGGAATGGGAGAAGGGGAGGGTTTCACTGAGAAGCAACACCTAAGATTGTTTTCTGCAGATTTTTAATTTTTTTTTTTAAATTCCTGTTTAGTGATCGTCAAGCCACAGCTCTGACAACTCAAACAAAACACGATGTGTGCTAGTGCCAAAGTCTGCAGGCTGCTTTGTTCCTAATCTCGTGTACTGGTCTCTTTACACACCTTTCAATTCCCACCAATGGAGGATACGCTGGGCTCCTCAGCCCAGCGTGCTGCTGCCACTGGAGTTCTTCAAGTGGATTAGCGTTGTTGTATACAGTTCCTTAACAAGAAAGTATCTCCAGTCCTTTTCCAGTTCTGTGATGTGCGGAGGAGACTGACGGAACGGAAGTGATGTCTTACATAATTAAGAAATGAAGGGGGGAAATAGGAGGATGTATATTTTTGACTTGTAAAAAAAAATCTTAAATTGCATGAGACAATTTTTGATAATCATTTGCACTCTCTCCCATCTGTGATTCCTTTGTGTACAAATTTATAAAGTAACCAAGAGAACCAGGTTCCCTGTCCAGAAATCTCCAAAATGTAGCCAGAGCCTCCAGAAACTATATTAAAGTGTGTGTGTGTGTGTGTGTGTGTGTGTGTGTGTGTGTGTGTGTGTGTGAGACAGAGAGAGAGAGGAGAGAGAGAGAGAGAGAGAGAGAGAGAGAGAGAGAGAAGGAGGGAGAGAGAAAGAGAGAGACAGAGACAGACAGACAGAGACAGAGAGACAGAGAGACAGAGAGGCACAGAAAGAGAGAGAGAGACAGAGACGGAGATTGCACCTTGTTTTTCCTTACTATTGAAGTTTTGGTAGGAACAGCTAGGAAAATTACACATTAGAAATTTAGAAAAGCTGAAAGAGCCTGAAATTGAACCTATTTTCTTTATAACTTATAGAACCAAACTTCAGGCTTACAAAACAACCAGGAAACTGGCAAGCCTTCTAGCCTTGGAAATATGTAACTGACCTGGCTGGCACTTCAGTGACTATAGCAGCTGGAATAATTTAAGGGTAGCTCTCGTTCTAAGTTTCAATAACACTTAGGTTGTTTGAATTCACTCTGAGGGGTATGCAATAGGTACAAACACATACTAGAAGATTAAAAAATAATGCACTTTCTAAATAAAAGGAAGCAGTCCTGAAGGGTCATCTGTAAGAACAAATGTGCGTGTGGAATGTTTAATATGCCAAAGAAGATTCACAGTCCTAGCTTCAGAGGCTGCCTGCACTGGAGACCTTTTGTCTGCAGAAGGAAGTTGTCTTTATAAAATGGATCCACTCCCTACGTGAAGCTGCCCAGTCCACATCATCAGACTATAGATGTAGTGAGCTGCCTCCTGTGCAGACCTTCACATTGGGTAATGACTCTTGAAAAGTTGTTATTCAAAAGCTCACATGTACTGTAGGTAAAAAAAGGGAATTTCAACCATCGTTATGCCTGACACTGGAATAAGATGAAATCTTAGGCATTAGATAATCCTATAGACTGGGATCTATAGTTTTCTTCTGCTGGATTCCTAGTCTCTTTGTTTGTGCTTTGTGACCTTTCTCCTATGGAGGAATGCACATGACTCGTGGTCTTTGTTTTTATATTATTAATATGTGGGTCTTCTGTTTCTGTAGCTGTGTTTTCTTGAGGCCTAAGAGGCAATTAAGTCAACTTCTAAGAGCCTTAGGGGAAAATTAATGGAAACAAATAGCCACTTACAAGTGATTTCTTTATAGGGCACCTACAATGATTGTGTCATCATGTTAACAAAATATGGTCAATTTGGTCAATTGGGTTGTTTGCCATTTTGTAAATCACCCACCTTCATTATTGCTTGAGTATGTGGCTGGCTGAATCTGGGGCATCGTGTATGAAATAGAAGCTTGCAAACCTCTGTAGTGATAAGAGACCTAGGATCATCATCCAGTATTGCACATGATTATGCAAGGCGTGTGCTCATCCCAGGGCTATGCAGTTAGGGCTGTTAAGCTCCTTTTCAGTCACTACTGCATATAAGCATAGTTTGTTTCATAAATTAGACACGTGGCTTTTTTGCAGAACATAAAATGGGGGATGGAAATGTTTAACTTACATAGAAATGAAAATATATTTTCATTGACTATGGTAACAAATAACCGTTTTCCATATTGTTTAATTGCACAAATTTTCACACAAGTAAATGAATGTATACTCATCTAAAGTTACCAATATTGTCTTGTGTTTGTAGAAACTTTAGAGTATCCTTTTTTAAAAAATGGACACTGCACCCATGGAATGAATGTTTAAGGAGTTTGACAAAGTTCCTATAGAACAATATTGTTCATGTTTCCTCTCTATTATCTTAATTTTACCTTCTTTAAGCAGGAAGCGCTGAGAGGATTGTAACTCACCCAAGCAGTAACGTCTCAGACTGTGTGTATTCGATGGAGTTCTGTGTCTGACATTGCCTTTGGTGTTCCACCTCTCAGCAAATGTGTACTTGGAAGTTAAATTTAGGAAAATGATGAAATAAAAGTCCTTTTTGTGTTCTAAGAGGTGTTTAGTAGTAGGTCTGTTATTGTGGAAAGATTGGGTCACTTGATTCTGGGGCTGCACCTTGAAATCTTGAGCCTTCATGAGTGGATGGCTGTTGAGAGTTGACCGTGGGGTAGATGGATATGTGCTGCCATGGTTGGGGGAGTTCAGTTTATGTGTTGTAGGAAGAGTTCGAGAGGAATTATGTACTCTGTAAAGAGGGAAAATAACATCCACTATCAACACCTTCACTGGATCAGCATTTTTAAAGGAGCTGAGTGTTCTGGAATCTGAAGACTCCAAGGTCCTGTACAATGATTAAAATACAAAAGGGGAGAAAGGAGAATGTGAGTGAAAGTAGACCTGGGTATGACCCGAGGGTAGGTTGAGTTACTTAAAGGCCCATGAAGTAAGAAGAAAGATAATTTCTGGAGGCAGAATGTTCTAGGTTTCAATGATAAATGTAGATGGTAGAGTATGTGGTTCTCCTTTCAACCCACTATCTAGCTTCAAGCTGTTGCAAAGGCTTAAAGACTATACGTATTAAACAAGAGGATTGGCTTCTGAGGGCAGAGGGATTCAGGAATGGTACATCATCTCATGCCTTGGTTCCAGGTGCTTCCTTTACAGGGATGCACTTTACATGAAGTGTATAAAATCAAGGATATCTGCGAGAGCTGAGTGAGGAAGTTTCAATTAGCTGGAGTGGGGAGATCGTGAAGAAACTAGAAGTGATTGCAACTAGCAGTTTCCCACAACTATCTCTCTCAGTTGGTGATTCCTGGTCCAAAGGGCAAAAGGGCACACGAGAGATGGTTTGCAATAGCTATAAGGCCAATGGGAAATATTTAGTTTCTTTTATTCACATTTAAGTCTTCTTTCTCCTCTTCTGGAGATGTATGGCTGTCTTCTTAAATCCACATTCTCTGGCCATATTCACACATTTTTTTCCCCATCGCCTCATTTTCCTCTTTTAGTCATAACCAACAATGATGCGTATAATTTTATTTTAGCTCTGAAGGACTGATTTGGGAGCCAAGGATTTTTATATTATATAAAAGGAAATTGTTGCTCTAAATGCATATATATATATATATATATATATATATATATATATATATATATATATGTGGAGGAGGCAAAAGATTTCAACTGAAGCGCCTCCTAGGAAAGGAAGTGTGCAGGAAGGAAATGAAGCTCCCCGAGCCGTCCACCAGGGGGCAGAGTGCCTCCGAACAGTTGGCCAATGCTGCGGCTTCCAGTTGAGGATGTCTTTCTAGGTGGTTTGCAAGTGACTTTAACTCCTCCAGGCTTTGTGAAAACAGAACTCCCTGAGTCTAGACAGAGAGGGTTCATCACTGATACAAAAATGCAGACTTCTTCAAATTTCAAACGTAGACATGCAATTTCCCCAAAACACACTCAAAGTGTGCTTACTAAATTGTTTTCTTAATTTACTATTTACAATTCTGTGGCCTTTTATTAATACGACACGGAATGAACTCAGAAATCAGTTTACAACACATTTGTTCACAAAAAATCAAATTATTTAATGAAGATTTTTATCACTATTGGAATTTTTCAGCACGTTTTTTTAAAAACTTTTTTCGTTTGATGTTGATATACCAATAATTCAAAAGTAGAGCACTTGCCACTTAAACACAGGTCTGTTCTTTTTCTACGGAAGCAAGGTATTCATACATGACAGCCGTTCCCAAGAGGCTGATCTTTAAATCTGCACAATTCTGGTATTTTTTTTCAAGCAGGTATGGTATAAATGTAAATTCAGTGATGGGTATCAGAAAGATAACTTTCTTTCTTTCTTTCTTTTTTCTTCAAGAAAAGGTTTTTCTTGTAGCCTTTGTTGTCCTGGAACTTGCTCTGTAGAGCAGCTGGCCTCGAACTCACACAGATTGTCTTACATCTGCCTTCCAAGTGGGGGGACTAAAGGTGTGTGCCACCATGCTCAGCTCAGAAAGATAATTTTTCCAGAAGCAGACATATCATAAGTGAGCACTGCACATCTGTGGGTTAAAGTGGACTTTCAAAGTCATCATCCACATTTTAGGATTATCTTAACAACTGGAACAAATAACTAAAGGAGTGACATATTATTCTGAATATAGTCTGTAAGGGGAAATGCCCATTTCCTTCACTTATTTGTACACGTCACAAAAGAGTCGTGTTGCTAAAGCTGTTACCTGGCAATCCAAGAATGGACTTGTAATGTTTCCTGTACCCAAAGTGAGCAGATGGCGATGGGGAGATTCATTGATGGCAAATCCTGTAAAACATTTCACATGCTTTACTTTAATGACATAAGCAGGCATGACTCACTTCCTCCATGACTCTGTGGGAACATACCACCGTGGGCCTCTGGTTGGTCCTCCTGTTTTGGGAGAACCAAACTTCAGACTGTCTCTTGCTCAAATGTATGTTGACTATACTGGTGATGTGTCTGCCATCTGTGACAGAAAAGGGTAGGAGAACCTTCACCTTGTCCAAGAGCTGTGCCCAGGGTGTTTCAAATACTCTTGTGTGTGTGTGTGTGTGTGTGTGTGTGTGTGTGTGCGTGTGTGTTCTTAATCCAGGTGTGACAGCTAGCTCTGTGATTCAAATGTTCACTAGCTGAACACCTACAGCTAGGTGTTCAGGACAAGGCTGTACAGAGCTATCTGTCCTTGGAGTGAGCATCATCACTGAGCTTTATTTTTTCCATCTAAGCTGTGCCTGTCTGTCAGGTCTTCCAGCCTCTCCATTTTAGTCCTCGTCCTCTGGGCTTTCCTACAAACTGTTGACTGTTGACAGAATCACATAGCAGGAAGCTGAGGGCACTGATGACATGGAAGCTCTTAAAGGAAAAAAATAAGTCTAAGAAAGACTTGACTAAATCAATGTGCTCTGTAACAAAGCATAGTCATCTCAATGTTTTCAGGTAAGAACTATGATACTGCAATTTTCATAAGTAGAATCACACTTTATCATTTTAAACGTCTTTTTCTCTGATATAAATATAATTTCTTATTATTAAAACGTGGAACTGAAATCAAGCCTAACACATTATTTGGAAACTTCTATTTAGGTAACTCTCATTTGTGGTCAAAGTTAGGACTCACTAATAATGGGGGTGTACTGCTTGTAACACAAAAGACTTAGCACACACAGGCTTTGTAAGAGTGAAGAGCTTAGGAACAGGAAGTCAAGGCATTTGAGTTTTCACAGCGATGTTTCTCAAAACTAAATGGACATATGACCCACCTGAGGAGTTGGTTTAGTGGCAGCGCAGCAGACTCCAATTCAGTGGGTCTGGAGAGCACTAACACTTGGTGTGCCCGAGAGAGAGCCCCTGAGGCTTGCCCAGGAACGCGGCATAACATCTGACTCAGAGGATCAGCCAGCCACTCCATAGGCACAAAAACAGAAGCCACACAAAACCTGAAGATGAGAGAATTGTGCTTTTCTTGTGTTTTTTTCCCCTCGTTTTTTTTTTACATGATACTCATGTCTCATAATGTTTCTACTGAATAAATTTTTTTCTCCTGAAGCCATAAACCTCCAATCTTCCCTAAGAAAAACACATACAGCGTACTCCTGCATATGAACCAGCAAAGCATGTTTGCCTCAATACCACAGTCCTTTGTTTTTGCACTATTTTTAACTAAGAGCTTTACCTTCAAAAATAAAAAATAAAAAGATAAAGGAGAAGTAAATTAATAATAGTACAAATGGTAAAACACAAACTTAGAAAATAATAATTTTTAATATCTAGTAAAAGGCTCAGCTTCCATCTCCTCAGTGTATTTGGAACTGCTTTTTTTTAATACAGAGGGATGAGAACATTTACATATTGCATAGATAGTTATATTTGGTAAATACAACTATTTATCTTTATTTCTTATTATGTTTTAGAGACTTTTAAGCATTTTTGTTAATAATTAAGCATTTATGTTCATATCCTATAAGAGTATTACAGATAACACTTTTTTTAAAGTAATGTATGTCACTTATATAAAATAATGACTTTCATTATAATATTTTCATATTCATCTGTCACATATTTTGCTAACCTCACTACGCTGTTACCCTTTCCTGTCCTCATCCATATCCTGCTGGCTTTTCTCTTGTCAAATAATCTGCCTCCTATACATACGTTTATCATATATCCTCACACACATTCACATGTACATACGTAGTCACTTACACACACGGACACAAACACATACACTCACACACTCACATATAAATAAACACACACATGCACACACTCACACAAATCTGGATTCAGCAACTTTTTTATTATTAAAAAAAAAAAAAAAAAAAAGCCCTCCCGCTTTTTATTCCCCAAATAAGAATCAAAGAATCTATGTTTCCGAAAAGGGCATTGAGCTATTATTGTTTGCTCATGAGTGATTGAGGCTATAAAAACATTATCAGTGAGTGTGTGTTTTCACTGCACATTACAAAATACAGCTCACAGCCTCCCATCTGATATCTTTGTGTTCAACCATGACCTTCATGCTGGATTCCAGCAAAGCAGCAGTACTGAGAATTTTGTTTTCAAAGTCTGGGAAGAAACTAAGACCACTGTGCACTGACTTTCATGCTCACTGGTACACAGTCCTGGCAGTACTATTGTGAGATGGGATTGCTTCTATTGCTGTATTACTACCGTGGGCATGAGCTAGGTATCAAGCAATTCCATCTGGTAATTTAGACAATTTTAATTACAGCCCCACTTCTATCATTTGCATCCAGGACAGGAGTGTAAGGTGTACAGTCTTGTCTGTTTATGTGAGAAAGGTGTTTTCTGAGGTATTAAAGTAGAATAGGACTTATAGAATTTATAGATAAATTTTACTGCAATATTGTATGCAGAGAACACAGATTGTCTCTTGTTTTGCTCCCAAAATTCCTGACCTCACTCTGTGTCTACAACCTCTGCCAGCCAGTGCACATTTGGTGCTCGCTGACCCTTTCAAAAATGTTATGCAGAAAAATGTGACTGTAACTGCTAGCTGTAGTGATGCTAAGCGCAGGTGTTTGTGCTCTGTGAGACAGGTCCTGGTAGGTGTGTTCCTCTATGGAAAGTTACCGACATACCTCTCTCCAAGCCTTGTCTACTTTTATATGAATTCAAGTTTCTGAAGAAAAAGCCAATTCAGGACCAAGTTGTTTTCAAATAGTGCAGTTATCCTTGTGTTTCCCTCTCTCTCACCTTCCTTCCTTCCTTCTTTTCTTTTCTTTCTTTCTTTAGTTGAGTGTCTTATTAATTCAGCTCCTTTGTCAAAGAATGTAAGTAAATTATTTTCTCTTCCCTGGAGATCTGTTTCCAAATCCTAAAATACTACACAAACACTGAAATGGGCAAATTTCTGTAATAAAAAAATCATTATTTACAAAAACAACATAAAATATACATGTTAAGTAGAGACGAAAGGAAGACCTGTGTTCTGGAGTGAGCACTGCAGTAATCAAAGGGCAAGGATGGGCACTCTCCTCTGGTTTGGAGGAAATTCTGCTCCAAATACTGACTATTGTGTATCTGAATTATCATTTGTTTTTATGTGAAAGGCAATGCAATACATGCTACAGAAATTAGAATGAACTTGTAGTTATCCAAACCCAGAATGACTTGCATATGACTTCAACCTCTGAAATTCGTTTCCTTGTATAACGTACAACTGTGGGCATGGCAGTGCTCTGCTGTGTTTGTGATAACCATGAAGACAATACAAGCTACTAGGCATCTTGGACCAGAAAGTGCTAAGAGCTTATGAGGCATTCATTCAATGCCAGCTTCCTGCTGTTCAGACAAAGTAAGGCAGGGGCCTATTGGCATTTGATGTCAGCACAACATTTTACTTTTATAGAGTTACTTATTTTATTTTTTAAAAATAGCATACAAAGTAGTAGCATTTTCAAACAAAATTGTCTTTGTAGGATCTCCTCTTCCTCTGTGCTTCAGCATCTCACTGTCCCTTCGACCACCCTCCCCTTGTAGCTCCCTGAGTGCTTTTCTTAGTAACATGTGTTTTGGAACAAGTGATCTAATCTCCAAACACTTTAGTGTTCTCTATAAACAGGACTGCAGGACCTATCTTAGAAGAGTAGCAAGAAGAAGACAAGCAACTATTATGTAAACAGATTCCAAAGAAAGTTCTGGAAGAAAGACATCTTCTGAGGGTTTCTTCTTTTTCTCTTTATCTTGCCTTCAGCAGGACACTGTCTGGTACTGTCTGTGTCAGGACTGTGCTGATTCGAAGGCCATTTCTTATTGGAAGTGAGATGAATAGAACTTTGGGAGATAAGACCAGTTTTATTGATCCTCTTTGGAAATTGCTTATGTGATGTGATTCAAGGAAAAATTTCCTATTTTTCTGGCTGGTATTTATTAATCAAAGAGGCATCCTTTTACTTACTTTAACTTATAAACAGTTCTTGAAGTTTTAGCACATTATGGCAACCATTCGCCTTAATACAAGGTAGTTTGTTCGTGTTATAGTTCATTTGCTCCCAGAACATTAAAGTGGCATGAATTTGAGCAACAGAGAGTAAAAAATAATAGCTTCAGGTTTGTAACAGTTTTGCCGATGAGAACAGATGTAAGGCAGCTTGAGCAGGAGCCTAGTGAGAAAGAGAAGTGTAAGATGATTTTAAATACAAGACCTCATCTCTCTGTGGCTTTATGGGGAATTGGTATACCTGTACTTTAGATGTGTCCATAGGAGTTTTCTTTTTAGATATCACGAGCTCTCAAGTCTCGGGTAAGAAAACTGATTTGAGATGATCAATACGTCAGTATATCTGAGACCCAGTACAATAAGCTGTCCGCCGTGCTTCCTGCTGTTGCTGCAAATTTCTGAGCATTCTGAATGGCTGTCCAGCATGCTGCCCTTAGTGGATGACTCTGGCCAACACATGGTACTGTGCTTTGCTGTAGATGCTGCCTCGGGTGGCACAAATGCACACCAAGTGGATATTTGTCCACAGTAATCCAAAAGCACTACCTAGAGACCACAACATAATTTTAAAGACACTTAGCGTGCATGTAATCAAGTCTGCTTTCATTTTGCCTGCTTCAGTTGCTCAGCTATATCCTTAAGACTCAGATATTTGCTATAGAAACTGCTGTAGGTGAGCTCCGAGGGGTGGATGGGTTGGCCAGATTAGCCTCATTGCGCAAAGGAGATAACACTGCCTTTGTGAAATGGTATCTGTGACCTAGTATAGATCAAAAGCCGAACAAAAGCAAGGCCTTACGAATAGCATTAGTTCACAGTTCAACGTCCTTATTTTCCCTTGAAGGCTAACAATAAATATACTGTAAATATAAAACTAATGTCTATAAGGTTTTTCCAGTTCCTCCTGTTTCTCTTTCAAGAAAAAAGAGAGCAGGGTGTGCTTGTATCCAACTGATGTATCTCTGTCTCTTTTCTGCCTCTGCATAATCAACTGTGAATATGGCCAGACATTCCTTATAGAAATTACATCAAGCACTTGGATTGTGTAGATAAGGGCTTCTCGACCTTGGTGCTATGGACATTTTGGTGTGAGCATTCTTCAGTATGGGGCAGTCTTCTGCATCTTAAAAGATTTAACACCATTAGCTTTGCTCTAGATGCCAGGAGCAACCCCTAAGCCCATCAGAAAATAACCTTTGGTGGGAAATATAAACAAGCAAGCAAACAAAGCAACAAACTGTTTGAGAACCTCAGAAGCAAAGACAAATTAGAAATAGCAGACATTCTTTTTAAGCATCTACGTCATTTCTTTTCCTTTCCGTGTGTGAGTGTAAGATATGTATATATGTGCATGTGTGTATACACGTAAAGGCTAGAGGATCATGTCTGGAGTCTCCCACTATACCACTCTACCTTTCAAATTTTATTTTAAAAATATTTTAATACATTATTTGAAAAACTCATACATGGATATAATGTTTCTAGATCACGCTCACATTTGCCTCCTCCAAATTACTCCAGAAGCCCCTGACATATTTCCCTCCTATATTATGTCTAACCCTCCCCTCTTTTTTTTTTTTTTTTTTTTTTGAAGGGAAGGGTTCTGTCAGTGAACCAGGGATTCAGAGTTTTGCCTACACTGGTTTTCTAGAAAGTTCCAGGATCTGCTTGACTTTGTTCCCTAGGCCTGTGGTTATAGAAGAAGAGGTCCCTGCACCTAGTGTCTCACATGAATGCAAATACTTGTATTCATGTCCCCATATTTATTCGACAATCATTCCTCTGACTGACCCATCTCCCCCTTATGCCACAATATTGGTGGTATTATCCAGAAGATTACTAAATATTTTTCACTACATAGGCATAAAAGAATTTGCTCAACTGTACACAATACAGAGATTCTTAGAAGGTATCCACGAGTTTCTAGGAGCTCCATGGTAGTCTTCCAGGGAGCATTTGAAGCCCACAAAATGGCCCTCATTGGCTTATATATTTGAATGTTTGTTTTGTAGTTGTTGGAACTGTTTGGGAAGGTTTAGGATGTGGCCTTGATGGAGGAGGTGTGCCACCATGCTATTTCCATTTACCTCTCTCTCTGCCACCTGACTACATCTCTATGTGAGAACGAGCTACTGATCCTGCACTATGCCTGCCTGTGTGCTTGCTGTGCTCCCCATCATGATAGTCAAGACTTTATCATCTAAAACTGTAAGCAAGTCCCCAATTAATGCTTTGATCATGGTGTCTCTTCAGAGGGATAGAAACTCTAACTAAGAAAAGTCCACTGTCCATGTGTGTATGGTATAGAGGATGTCTGATGTCATTTTATATCACTTTTCACCTTTTTTTTTTTTTAATCTAAATTCTTTCTCTGATCTTGGCATGCCTAAAAAGGTAAATTGGCTAGTATCTGTGTGTCCCAAGATCTGCTTATCTCTGTACTTCCCTGTCTAAAATTACATTGCATATGTCTTTTACATAAATGTAAATCACACAAATTCACTTCCTTGTGCTTGACCAGCAAGCACTTATCTTCTGGGCCAGCTCACAGTCGATCTCCTGGTATACATTGTCACTGAGTTTATTTGGTCAAATACCATGAAGATTGTGATGGTGGAGACACTGGAATGGAAGGAGAAAAGAGTTAAGAAATCTCATAGAAGAAGATAAAGGAGTATTTAGCTTTAAATTGTTTGTCAGTTTTAGTGTCGGTTGCCATATTACCCCAAAGCCTGGTACACTTCTGCACAGTTGATAGGAATCCCATAAATATTTAGCAAATGAACGAATGAACAAATGCTTTATTTTTCATAATAATGCTTAGCAAATTTAGTGACTAAAACTTTTTTAGTTTTAAGTATGCAATTGAAAGAAAGAATTGTTACCTTATATATCTGCACTAACTAAGAAACTAACAGATGCTGAATCATCAGAAAAGATTAAAAGTCATAACTTCCTTAAGGATAAAATGCACTAATAAATTTAGTAGATTTTCTGTAAGAAGGTTCACAGCCAAGGGTCAAGTTACTTAAAAAGCAGAGTATCTCTTAGCACCAAGACAGCAAAGTTAAAAAGACAGCTTACTCTCTAAGCTTTCTGCATAATTGCATTTGTTGTCATTAAATATATTAAATACTAATTTCCACAAAATTTAGTCTTTCATAGGATTACATTTTTCTTCTGAGATGACTCCTGGACTTCTAAGGCAATGAGGCAGTGTTTAAGGAGTGCTTTGAAAGGATTCCTGAGTACTCTGTAGAAAGCTTTATGGTGGTGGGCACAGCTTTCTAGGGAAGTGTTTCTCAACCTATGTGTCATGACCTCTTTGGGGTTTGAATGGCCCTTTGTGCAGAAGGAAAAACAGCTGTAATACAACTGTCCAATTGTTACCATCCTGGAGCTGAAATGCGAGACACGAGCATTCAGACAATAACCAAAAACTACAAAATATGCAGTGCTAATGAGTGCTATAAAGGAAACTGAGGGAAACACAGATGCGCTGTTTCAACTTCTCTGAGTGAGGATGTGTTTGAGTAGAGCTGAAGGGTGTGAGAGTAGGCAAAATATGGAGGAGGTGTTCCTCCTGAGGAGGCTGTTATCTCTCAGCTGTGCTGAGTGTTCTGAAATGTGGGAATTGTGTTAATAATGACTGCGGCCCCCCTGAGACATCCTCCATTCACAGTGCACTTTGTCCTGAGTTGGCCAAATTGGCAGTCAAATAATTTGACTGGTCCCTTCTATGAGTTCATATTGGGGTCCATTTTGGAATTGCTAATACAGCTGTGTTTTCCCATCTGTATCCTTTCTATTAATTTAAATCATCTAGATTTTATTTATTTATTTCGATAAAGATGATGTCTATTTCTTATAAGTATCGGCAAAACTGTTTACTTCTTTGTAAGCAAGCTGGAAGAAGGGCTGAGAAATGCTATGTACAGACATGTGCTAAAGATGGCTGTTTAACACTGCATCTTTGGATGCAGAGGACCTCAGAGAATCTTTAATGTTTTATTCGCCTAGGGTGCCACCCCTCACTTTACTTGTCTGTAGCAGATAAATAAAGGAGTCTGTTTCCATTCTAGCAGCAGTGTGAACATTGGCATTTATTGATTTCCTTTCCCCTCTGGGGTGGCATGTATTTCACTTCTTTGTGCATGCTTAATAAATTGCATTTTATTTCAGGTTTTGTAGCCTTGTTATTTGTTTTTTTTTTTTTTTTTTTTTTTGAGGTAGGGTTTCTCTGTTTAGCCTTGGCTGTCTTGGAAGAACTCACTCTGTAGACCAGGCTGTCAATGCATTCGTATAGAGACTCCTTACTTTCTCTCTATTGGTTTCAGAAATTCCTTTGAGTTTTGACATTCAAGTTTTCCTTGTCTTTCGCTTTCTGTTTTAGAGGCATGTACAAATCACCCCCATACAATTAATTTCCCAAGAAGCATTAAAGCCATATTCTAGTCTCACTTCTAGAAGTTTTCTAAAGTATCCTTTGTTGGTTTCTGTATGGACAGTGGTAGAGCATACTGCTTCACATATGATTTACTTTGTGTCCCACTTCTACATATTATAGCATGTTATATATACAGTTCTAAACTTATTAGCTTTTATTCTGAAATAAGTATCAATGTCATGTAAAACCTGCAAAAGCACAATCAATCAAGCTAATCAACTATCCAGGATAGATGGGGAAGGACTCATAATGCTTGGCCCTGAGCTGAGGAGTAATTGCAGATTGACTGCTGACTGGGGGAGAGTCCTTTTTCTCAAGTGTATGAAGCCTGATTGCTTGCCCATATAGATAGCTAGCCTTATACCCATGGGAAATATAGACAGCACTAATTTGGTTTCATGAATCATGAAAAGGAAAAGGAGAAAAGGATTTGGAGTGAAGAGATAGGGGTGGATATGTTTAAAATACTTGGTGTGAATGCATAAAATTCTCAAAGAATTAAGTTTTAAAATTTGTTCATCTTGAAGTCTAATTTCCATTTTTATTGAAGTAGTCTTATGTCTTTATAAACAACCATTGTGTCTGCTTGTAGAGTGATTTCTAGTTTTCTGTCCCATAGATATATGTGTCCATGTCAATATCACACATCCACAAGAACAGCTGATTGTAGGGAGTATTCTTATCAGGTGGAATGAGTCCTTACATTATCTATCAAACAGGCTTAGCTATTTTCAGTTCTTTGCTTCTTATATTGTATATTGATTTTTACTATGGCTTATACATGTATACATATATTGTTATATATGCATCTTTAATAATTAGTATAAGGAATTTGAACAAAGATGAAGACTTACTAAATTGCATCTTCAAGAAATAGGCATGGTTTGCCTCTAAATTCATTTAGACTTTCTTTTCATTACTTCTACCAGCAGTGTACAATTAAGCCTGTATGTAACCTGGCTGTATTTGCTGTTTAAATTTTATTTATTATTAATTATTATTATTATATGCTGAACTTGTTGTTATGATTAAACACAATATTCCTTTTTCTTTTAGTAACCCATCATAATAAACTAAAGACTTTATGGAGAAACCACCAGTTATTTTTGCAATTCCACAGTGGATTTATAAACATTCATACTTTAATTATTTGGGCTTTTTCTAATTGATTTCTACTGAACAATCAAATGCATATGATACATTGATCTGTAACAACAAATGCATGATACAGCCCCAGAAATAGAATAACTGGATCAAAAGGTTTTCAATTTTTACAACTATTTCAATACTGCCACCAATAGAGTTTGTACCAGTTGGTATTTCCATAAGCCTATACTTTTACCCACAGTTTAACTGAGTTTGACGCTAATCTTCATGACAGTCTGAGGTACTTTTAACATACATTTATATTAATATTATGAATAAGTGTTGACCTTATATTTTGAGCTACTTTTTTTCAAAGATTTTATTTATTTATTATTATGTATACAGAGCTCTGCCTACATGTACCCCTGCAGGCCAGAGGAGGATATCAGATCACATTATAGATGGTTGTGAGCCACCATGTAGTTGCTGGGAATTGAACTCATGACCTTTGGAAGAGCAGTCAGTGCTCTTAACCGCTGAGCCATCTCTCCAGCCCCTTATTTTGAGCTACTTTATTGGGCTCTTTCAACCTTATTCCACCAAATCCATTCCAAACCCCCAACACTAGGTAGGAGAGCAAGAAGGTTAGAGGGAAAAGGAGCCACAGACTTCTATAGGCCACTTTCTGCTGACTAGGGACATAGAGTTCCTTGAGACAAGGCCAATCTTTGTTATCAGAAGTACATCAAACCAGCAATCTAGAAATATTAGATGCAACAGCAAACACAGCAGCAGGGTGAACCAGTATCAGTGGTGGCAGCAGCAGGGATAGCAGCAGCTGCCCCAGGCCCTCTCAGGGATTTCCCATTTATACCCTTTCCAGGGTCCTCAGAATTAAACTATCTGCAGCTTGCCAAGATTATGCCCCTGCTGTGCATGAGGCAAACCATAATTATCTGCTTTGAATCAGCTTCTTATCCCACACCTGGGATGAAAACAAAAACATATTATATTTACATAATGTTTGTAAAGAAACCAAAACTCTCACTACATTTTCCTTTTTTAGTCCAAAAACGGCTTTTCCTGTAACCTTAATAAATTAAGTACAATAAGAACAATTATGAGAGTAAGAATTATATTTACAATGTCCAGTTCATATATACTTGACAATCTTAGAGGAAGTACTCTACCATTTATCCTATCCTGGTGGGTCCAAAAGTTTGTAATTAAATCATCTTCTTGCCATAACTAGCATTTACCACCTTTAGAATATCTTTTTAGACCCTAAAGCATTTCCTAGATCCTTAAGAACTTAATATTTTATCTCTCTAACTTTTAATAAAGAAAATTCTAAGACTATACTATTTAGTCTTCAACCCCATCAGAGACCTGAGAAGGAAAACTATGTATTACCTTAAAAAACAGAAAGCAAAAATGATAGATGTTGCTGAATATCTGGACGGTCATCCAGGTTTCTCTGTATCATTGCGGCATCCAATCTTTGGCCCTACTGGCCCAGACTATCTGACTGACTTTCCTCTGAATCAGGAATTTTGAAGGAAAGGTATACACAATCTCTGCAAAATTGACAGTAAACTTACCAGTGTTCTGCTTTTCTACAGTTTGGACAGCATGCTGTCTGTAGTCAGGGTAAGATTAGTATTTTGCTCAGTGGTTGGCTTTGCCACCTTGAAAATAAACTGCATATGGAGATTCTTTGATGCCCATCATCTTCTTCGAAGTATTATGGGGGGTGCTGCCGGGAGCTGACATGTCTCTCTACCAAAAACGTCTATTATTATAATAAATCTTAAATGTCATTTGTAGATGTCCAAGTGTTTGAAGACCATCTATCTATCTATCTAGAATATATATTAATAGCCAAATATTGCCTGTTTCTAGCTATTTACTATCTGCTTAACTTTACAGGAGGCGAAGTAAGTCTTATTTCTGTAATTAACTAAACTACTATCTAACATGACTACCTATTTGATTGACTCTCTACTAGCTTGCATTTCTTAATTATTCTAAAGAGTTTGTAATAATAACTTTGAAGAACTAGGACTTTACATTACTTTTTTCTGAGGCAGGGTTTCTCTGTGTAGCCTTAGCTGTTCTGGACTTACTTTGTAGAGCAGGTTGGCCTCAAATTCACAGAGATCCACTTGCCTCTACCTCTTCAAGTGATGGGATTATAGACATGCACCACTGTGCCCAGCTTTCGTTATGTTTTTAAATGAGTCACATATGTAAAATACTTGAAACAAGAGTTGAAACATATAAACAGTATGTTGTAACAAAAATAACTTTAAAATTGTATTTATAAAAACCCATATTGATATAAAAAATTTGAGACTAGTAGTTGCTTTTTAGTTTAAAAGTAGATTCAATGATCTACCTTTCTTATCCTGTCATTCCTATATATTTCCCTGTGTTCTTTTCATTTCCTCGCCTCCATTTTCCCCTAACACTAGGTAGGAGAGAAAGAAGGATGGAGGAAAGAAAAAGAAAGAGAGAAAGAGATCCCTGAATCTAACCTCCTTTACTTGGTTTTCTTCCTGACTAACACCATTAACTACTTGCAGCCAACACATCTAAATAATGACAAACATCTTTTATTCACTAAAGAACCAAAAGTGGCCTACTCTTCCTCTTGAGAATGGGGTATTGTTATCTTAATATTGCTTCCTGTTCTCTGGGAGAGGGGAAAGGCATCTTTTGGGGCCTCAAAGGGAATTGGGATATTGGCCCGTTCCTGAGGGAGCTAGCTGTAACACTTGGTGTCCAGTTTCTGGGGGATGAGTGAGTACAGGGCTTAGTGATAAAAGAAAGACAAAGACAAAGAGCTATGGAGGGATAAACGGAGACTGAGCACCCCAGACCCCAGACTTCTTGGTTTTTAAACTAAAGATATCTAAATTGCAGGTGCCACACCCGACTCTTCCAGGGGCTTGTCTCCAGGGCAGCTTTGACATGTATTTCTTCAAAGAGCCAGCTTTGGACACATTTCAGCCAATAGTCTGTGCAGTTGGCCTTGAAAATGTCCCTGCAAGGCACTAACCTGTAGGGTCTTGTGGGCTGTTGCCAGCAGGGGTACACTCACCTGTTTCTGAGAAGGAAGCTTACAAGAAGGGAGAGAGCATCTATCTCCTCCACCTCCAAAGGCCCACAATATCTGTGAAAGATGGCACAGTGAAACCTTTTCCTGTTTAGGGATATGCATCTTTCCTAACATTTGTCAAGATCATGCTCTTAATTGCAGTGTTAATGCTTTGAGTTTACGCAGTCTCCCTCAACATCTACTGCTTTGAGCATGGCTTTGTTAATATATCACTAGACACACTAACCTATCTGTGTCTTACTCCTCCTATCATCCCATTCTGTTCTCTCTGAAGAATGTTATCCGATTATTAGTGGTTTCTCAACATTATCTTTTGTGTCTTTCTACTGTCACAGTCTTGGTCCCTCCAGAAGTGATCTTCACCTAATCCACTTTGACCTTTGCCCAGAGGGCTTAAAATATCTACCTAGTCATATCCAGAATCCCTTCCATTGGGGGAAAGGTTCTAGTTAGGTATAGCAGTAGACCGGATGGAAGGATAGGAGAAAGATCAGAACCTTTCTATGGAGTCAACTCAGATTTCATGCCCTGTGATCTTGAAGGGTAAGTTGCTTTCTGAAACGCTCTTACCAAATTTCCTTGCTTTCTCATCAGTGCCCTAAATACAGAAGACCTATATTGTTAATACGTTGACAGCACCTGCCAAGTATTAAAATAATTAATATTCTTAGGCTGAGCAGGTGCTTGAGTGGGTAAACTACTTGTGTCATAAGCACGAAGACCTGAGATCAAATCACTAGAAGTCATGTAAAGCTGCGTAGACCATGGTGTGTCTGTAGTTTCAGTGTTCCTGTGGTGACCTGGGAAGGAAAACGAGAGAATCTCCTAAGGTTCCTGAATCAGGTGGCCTGGTGTATGGAGTGGAGAGCAAAATCAAACTTTGTATGACAAAGTAGAAAATGAGAACTGACACCTGAGGTTGTCCTCTAACCATTACACACATGTGAGCACATACACACATAGACACACACACACACAGACAGACACCCACGCAAATGCTTGTTATTAAGCCTTTTTTGAATGACTCTAATTTGAGTACACAGTCTGTTTCCTCTTATGCCTCTGAGTAATTACATTGCCAAATATGTATATTTGGTTTTTCCTATAATTCTGATATATAAAATGTTCCAGAAACTAAATTTCAGTTTTCAACAAATTTGGATCAGACTCTCATGGCAGTAAAAATTTGAGTTGAACTCTTTACAATTTTTTTTCTCCATAACTTAACTATATTCATGTTTCACTACAGAAAAAAATTAGAAAAATCTGCCTTTAGCTGTCTTTCTAGTATAGTTAATTTTAAAGATACACAAAATCAGAGGAGTATAAGCAAACATTTGCAGTTATCAACCAGCTGTATCTTATAGCCAATCCGGTCCCATTCATACGCTCAAACAGAGGCCATAATCAAGCAGTAATTGGAAGAAGAAGGTCCTAACAGAAGCAGTCATTAACAGTAAGGGGGAATTGACATAATGAGAGATCACAAAATAAAAATAAACAAAAGCTCTGAGGAATTTAGGAGTAGTGGGTCAAAGCATCAGTCACTAACCACAGAACTAAGATGTGTGCCTAAGGAAGAGACCTAGGACTAGAATACAGACTTTACCAGAAGTCACAGTCTTGCTGGATGGCAGAGCAATCACTGTGTGTTAGCTGGTGGAAATAACTTGGAATCCACCCTATAGAACACTGAAAAGTCATTCACAGGGAGGTGTCTTGTCAGAATTCCACTGCTCTTACACATCTCAAGAGTTCATATTGTTATTTGTACTCTGAAATTGGGATAGTTAGTAACTTATTCATCTTCCTTCTCCTACATTGAATATCTTTGCTCTAAAGAATATTGAGGCCAACATTATTACATTGTCTTAGAACTTCTCATGTATTTTTTTTATGATAACCATAAAGCAATCTCAGAATAGCAACAGCAGTGTCACAGCCCACAGTATGATTGTTACAGCAGTTTTTTGTTTTGTTTTGTTTTGTTTTGTTTTTTGCTTTGTTTTGTTTTTTGGTATCCTTGGTTATATCTAACTAGTGCGCTGTCCTTTTTCAGTTCCAGTATCACTCACAAAATTCCACATCGTGTTCACTTATGTGACTTTTCCTTTCTCTCATTTGTGACAGTTGTCATTTTTGTCTTTATATCTTTCATGTGTTTAAAGAATAGTGGCAACCCTCCAGCTTGCAACCATCAAGTATTTGATCATGATTATATTGACATAGCACATTCTAAAAAATATTGCATAGATTATAACTGATAATGTGTTCATCAGTGATCTTTGTCTGACTAAGACAAATGAGATGAAAGCTGCCATTTTCCTTACAGTCACAATAATAGGCAAAGCTTGCACAATAATAGAAATGGTGGTGGTGGTGATGATGATGATGATGATGACTATATTAATAGGAAGAAAGACGTGGAGTCAGTAGAAAGAAGTGGAGAGGTAACTTTTTCATGGAAGAATTATAAATAAATTAATTAAGCAAAATTACCTGAATAAACACATCTCAAAAAAGAAAACCCAAACAGCCTTGCAAATATTTAGAGAAATGTTCAATATCATTAGCCAAAATAGAAATGCAAATCAATGCCATAATGAGAGTTTATCTTATCCCAATATCAAAACAACAAACACTGATGAGACTCAGACAAAGGAAAGCATCATTTACTGTAGATCAGAATACAGATTAGTCCAGCAGTGACGGCACGTGATCCTTTAATCTGAGAACTCGGGTAGTAGAGACAGGCGTACCTTGGTTTGTTTGAGGTCAACCTGGCCTACAGAGTGATTCCAGAATAACTAGGATTACGCAGAAAAAACCCTGTCTTGAGGAAACAAAACAAAACAAAATGTAGATTAATGCAGAGCAAAATGGAAGTTCCTTGAAAAACTAAAAATAGATGTACCATATGATGCAACTATTTTATATCAGGGATTGTATTTACAAAATGAGATCAATTTACTGAAGAGAGCTTCCTTGTTCATGTTTACTGTAGTATTATTTATGATTATTAAATTCTGAAATGAGCTTAAGATCCCAGCCACAAATAAAATAATCTAGAAAATAACATTTTTATTGCTTTATTACATATTCATATAAGATGTCAACAGTTTTCATAGTTCCTTTGATATAAAATGTGGTCTTGTACATTTCTTAAGATCTGTTGCTTTGCTACATAACTTTTTCTTAATGTCACGTCTGAAACAAAGAGCTATTTGTATGTATATATATATATAATTTGTGTATATTATATATTTGTATATATAATATATATAATGTGTATATATATTTCCACTATAAAATTAAAACTATTTTTATTTACTGAAAATTGGCTAAAATATTAAACTTATTAAGAAAAGTTATTGAGTAACATGCAGAATTGTGGTTATTTAATGTTTGGAAGAGGATAAACAGAATGAATTTAAAAAGACCGATTTTCATTAATGCATGCTACATGTATGTGAAGATAATGCACACACTCTAATAGCATGTACAACTAACGTGTTAGTGCAAATAAGACAAAGAAAATCAATTAAAAAAAAAACCTTTAAATGCGAAATCTCCCATTGAATGTGTCATTATTGAACAAAGTTATCCAAAATCAAAGGGACACAGGAAATTTGGAGAAAACGTAGCTACTTCTGTAGTGATATTTTCAATATCACTTGCATATTACATTTTCAAGGTGTAAACATTAAGCATATGTAACTTTTGTTTATAAATTATATCATCTAATGATTTTTGAAGAATCAGTGAAATTCAAAATATTTTTAAAAGAAAAATGAAGGAAGAATGGAAGGGGAGGAAAACAAAGTGAAAAGTATAACGTCACCGTGGAAACACTAGAGTAATAGTCCCATCAGGTAAGATACAGTAATGGCCTCTAACAGGTGTTTTACCTCAGAGGACCAAAGGGAGCTTTGAACATTTACACTTCTACGTGCATCATTGAATTTCAAATGTTGGAAAACAAACACAGGAATAGTTTTATTCATTAAATTCCATTTTTAGTTAGGATTATTTTCTGAAATCACTATTACTTTATTTTAAAATTTCCATTGTCAGATATTTTTCACTTTTAAGCTTAAAATTTGTATACAGTTATGGAGCATAATGTAATAGCCTGATAATCCCATTAATGTGCAATAATCAGATCACATAATTGCCATTTCAGTCTCTCCATTTTCTTGTATTTGTGACTTCCAAGCTCATGTCATCTAGTCATGATAATGTTTTATAAACCACAGTTACAAATTGGACTGTGGGACACTAGTATTTTTCTTCCTTGGTTTCGGTGGTCTGACTTTCTTTCAGTCCCACCTTTCATAACCCTTTTGGCCCCCAGTGACCATTACTCCAGTAACCATGCCATTTTTTTTAGATTATTCACTTTAATTGTTCTACTTTATTTCTATATGGTAAAGGAGATGTTTATTCTTGTCTTTCTAGGAAAGTCATATAATGTCTAGTCTACAATATCTCTTATCTCTGTTAAATTAAGACACTAACAAAGTTCTTCCTTTACATCTATCTTATGGATTCTAAATAGGCATGTCTTTTAATTTTTGAGGAGAAGTATTGGTTTCTGATTTTTTTCAAAACAATAATGTAGAAACACATAGCAAAAACACAAGTGTTTATTGTTTTCTGCTTAATAAGTAGTTTAATAAGATAGTATAGTTGGATTCCTTTTATAGTTAGTTCAGAAACTAAAGTGTCTTTGGGATGTCATTTATACTAATAGAGTGTGAAAAATATTATTTTGTATCCCAAAGACCAAGTAAAAATATTGTCTCACCTTGTACTGAATTATGAGTATGTATGTTTTATGCAGAAGAGAAAAAGGAACAGGTAAAAACCCTATAGTGTGGAAGGGATGGCCCAGTAGGAAGCAATACTTGTGATGATCTAAACTCAAAATCCAGAATCAATTGTGGTGAAAAATGACAACACAATCTTACAGGTTGTTCTCTGACTTCCACTCTCACGCTGTAGCATGTGATTTTTTTTCTCTACAAATGTAATGTAGAAATATATTAATATATAAAATTAGACCTACAAAATACAAAATAAGCCTATAGGAAAATTTGGTATTATTTCAAACATGGGAAAGTGATTGTTGACTACCCAGTATTGATTGTGTATGTTCATGCGCATGATGCACAGGCTAATGACACAGAATATTGTCCTGCTGATCTCATTCTCAACTGTCCTTTCTTTCAAATATTCTTATTTCTTGTCTTACTGATCCTTAAAAAAAAAACCTTCCTTGATATAGAACATTGTGGATTTGTATATCAAACTATCAGAAAGATCTGTGCATTATATTTGTCTTTTCAGAAGGTGTTAAGCTCTATGTAAATAGAGTCCAGAGAGCTGAAATCACAGAGAATCAGCAGGGGATATTCGCAGTGACCTGTGAAGAGGATTTGTGCTGTTCATAGATGAAAGGAGAAAGATGACAGTGATTTTCCACCATACATCACAATGTTTAGAGAACTCCTGGGTAATTCAATCGTATCTCCTTGATGGCACCCTTTCTTGAGATGTATAGCCTCACTTTAATCATAAGAAAACATTAAATATGAATGGAAAGGCACTCTTCTGTTTCCTATTTTGTTAGAAAAGAGAAACAAGGGCTAAAATCTGGGTAACGCCAGGTCTCAGTGTATCAAGGAGAAGGAGCATAAGAAACATTGGAAATACGTTCACCCATCACCAGAAATACTGTAGCCCTCAAGAAAGGATGTAATCCTAGCTGAGACTCTTGGCAGCAGGTGATATAGATCCTGAAGTGGCAGGACTTCTAGGGAAGAGATGTGTGAGGAACACCAACCCACCCACAAAATCTTTGGCCCAAAATTTGTCCTGTCTACAAGATGTCCAGGGATAAAAATGGAACAGAGTTTGAGTGAATAACCAACCAAATACTGACCCAACTTGAGCTATCCCATGGGAGAAAGCCAACCCTGGACACTATTAGTGTTACCCTACTATGCTTGCAGACAGGAGCCTACTGTGTGGTGATGTGCAGGGGCACTTGGTACTCATTTTGGGGGAGCTCCGCTTCTTTAAGGATGAGGGGGAGGCTGGGAAAAAAGGAGGGAGGGAGCATTGTGTTCAGGATGGAAAGTGAATAAATTAATGTAAAAAAGAGAAAGGAAGTGATCTTTATAACCAGTTTCATGTTTTCTTGTGACTTGGTTGTGAGTGTGAGGGATTCTGTTTCCACTGAAATGGTGACATTTTTCAGGACATACATGATTGCAATTCCTAGACAGTTCACTTGAGGAATAATGCATGTTTTAAACAAGTAGAATATTCAAAGATTTTTCGGAAAACAAAGCATGGATGAAGACATACTTTGATTTTGGTAATTTGTTTTATATATGTGTTTAAGGGATGTCATCCACATATATTCTTAATTGTTCAGAAAATATTACATTAGTGCTCCTCTCACACCTAAAGAAGACTTTTAGTAACTCTACAGCAATTTTTTATCAGATTTCAAAGTAAGGGAAATAACTTTTTACTTTGTACAACTGATAAGGAGGTTTGAAAATAATTCATACTGGTTTAGAGAAATCATATATATGTTATATTACACACACACACATATATATAATATTTATATTGTATAACATAACACATATTATATGGTTTAATATGTACATACATATGTACTTGCACAAGCATTCCTTGTCTTTTGGTAGGATACTTTATAAGTTTTCTGATTATTAACGTGCGAGGCAGTGCACATTCCACAGAATGGGATTTTAACTTGGGGGCTTTTAACTTTTAATTATTGATAGTATCTAATCATATGTAGTTGAAATTTGATCTTTCCCCAGGCTTGTGACATATAAAGCTACCAAGAGCCCCACCTAGTTACAGTACTGATGAACCAAAACAAGACCATAATGGCACAATGACTCCAAGGGTATAGTAGTAACACACAATCCTTGGCAGTAACCAATAGCAGATATCTAATAGTATTTAACACTCCTTCAACAAAAAGGACAACATACCTGGTACTGGACGCTTAACCAACGATGCAGGGGTAGTAAAGTTTAAATCCTGTAGGAAAATCCATCACTGACCGAGAATAACAACATTTGTCCTTATACCCATAGGTAAGTGTAGTCTTCAACCCTCATCAAAAATTTTTCTTTTTTGCAACATACACAGACAACTGAAGAAAATAAAAAAGCAATCAAAATGCAGAGTTGTGGATCCCTCTCCCAGTGGCTACATCTGCTAAATATTCCCCTACCTAAGGTCAAGTCGCACTGTGGAAGAGGGAGCAGAAACACTGCAGGAGTCTGAGGATCAGAGCATTTGGCTTGAGATTGTTATCTCCCAGAACCGTCAAGAGCTACTTTTCTACACTGAAATGGCTGCCTATAAACATGAGTTGAACAAGAATGACACCAGTAGACATGCCAAAGTGGATGGTTGACCTCAACCCTACATAAAGAGCTATGGGCAATTGGAGGATTTTGAGTGTGGGAGAAACAGCTTTCTCCAGTAGTAAATGAGCAACCCTGAAAACATACATATGATTGACATTATACAGACTGAGAATGTTATATTTAGGAATATGTAGGTATTTACAAATAAATATATACATGTAGCAGAAATGAATGAAAAGGGGTCACTAATATGAAAGAGAACAAGGAGGAGCATATGAAAGGGTTTGGAGGAAGGAACAGAAAACAAGAAATGTTTTAATTATATTATGATCTAAAATATAATATAAAAAAATAATTAGTACTTTGGAAAACTTACCCTAAAATCCGTTCTTTATTATTATTTTAATTTTCGTACTCTAAGAGTGTTTACACACTGAAGAATATGCTGAGCTGTAAAAAGGTCAAATATTAAATATTTTGATGTTTTTGGATAGTATATTTGAAAAATTCCAACAAACACGCATGCATTTCATTTCACAGGTGGTTGTGCTCTGCTTATTTAATTAGCTGTAAACTTCTTGGGTAGTTTTGATGTATCTTTTCTCCTGTCTTGGGATATGTGTAGCATGGGTACTTATTTATGTTTGATTCCCTGATGTAAAATTTCAGAATGAATTAAAGATAGCTGATGTATTGCCCACAGGACAGCTATTACATGACTTAAGGAGTCTCTCTCTCTCTCTCTCTCTCTCTCTCTCTCTCTCTCTCTCTCTCTCTCTCTCTCTCTCTCTCTCTCTGTCTCTCTCTGTTATCCTCGCTACTCCATTTCTCTCTGTGTAAATCAGGCTGGCCTTGAGTCCACAGAGGTCTGCCTGCCTCTGTCTCCAGTTTACTAGAATTAAAGGCATGTGCCTCTACACCTGGAGATATATATATATATATATATATATATATATATATGATGAACCAGAGGTAAAAAGCTTATACTGCTCAGTAACTAGCACCCATGTTAGTTATCTTACTAACTCCTGTAAGCTGTAAATCTAACTCTAGGGTATCTGAAACCACTGGCCTTTACAGTCACCTACACACACACACACACACACACACACACACACACACACACACACACACACACACACGCCTGCATGCATACACTCATTTAAATTGAAATTTTAAACAAAAACCTTTACACTATCCACTAAATCAAAGTAAAACTTTCCCAGTGAAAGCAGAATTCCCTGAGGAATTGTTTGTATGATTTTAAAAATATATAAAGGTGTCTATTCTATCTTGGAATGAGCCAGGAATATTAAAGTTTTGATTATTAAAAACAATTTACTAAAAACATACTGCTGAGTTAGGTACACTGAGGCACTGTGATATTTTGAGATTCTTCATTAGCATTTTAATTTCAGATTCATGAGCACAATATCCTACTGTTAAAATATGTGTGTGTGTACTACAGTTATGCATGTTTTATTATTTACTTCTGAAGAGGAAGACCTAGCACAAAGGGAATTGACGAAAACGGAATCCAATAAATACAATGTTTAGAAACCACTTTATTTCACTTTCCTCTACAGGTCAGACAAAAACATTTCAGACAAAATAAGGCAACCTCTAGCCTTGTATATATCTTTTTTTTTTTTTCATATACAGTGGGGAGGGGATAGAAATCTAAGGAAAGGAATTGTTTTATACACATTTTGAAACCTCCGTGGTATACTTCAAATTTTTGTCTTCGTTGATAGGAAAAGAGTAAACTACAGCAAACTTGAGAGTTTCCAATAAAAAGAGTAACACATGGCGCTATGGAGGGTACGCAGGCAACAAAGTGCTGTGTATGCATGAGAACCTGAAACTCATCACAGGTTCTATGAAAAAATAGCTGGGCATGGCAGTATACACTTGTAACCCCAGTACAGAGCTAGTGGAGAGAGTGGGGACCTTGGGAAGGTAGAGACAGGCAGAACTCTGTGTCTCCATGACAAGGCTGTCTAGCCTGATCATTAAGAGCCATTCTTTTTTTTTGTTAAACCTATTATAATTTGTTCAGATTACATCCTGCTTCTTATCTTCTTACTTGTGTCTTCCCATTCCCACCCTCCCTCCCTCTTCTACCCTATTCCCCTCCCCTAGGCCTCTGACAGAAGGGGCCTCCTTCCCCACCACATGGCCACAGCCTATCAGGTTTCATCCAGATAGCCTGTTGCCCCTTCCTCTGTGCTGCTGGGCCTCCTCACCAAGAGGAAGTGATCAAATGTGGGGGGGGGGGGAAGACAGTTCATGTCAGTGGCAGTTCCTGCTCGTAAAGCTGGTTTCTGGCTTTCACATGTACCTCGCGCATGTCCACGTACACAAACACGAAAATGCAGATATCAGTATGCAAACACACTCACACACACACACACACACTAAAAAAAAAAAAAAAAAAAAAAAAAAAAGACAACATATCTAACTTGACCCTAGTGGTTGACGTTTGAGTTGGCAAGTTAATATTACCAGATATTTCACAATATTTTTAAAGAAGGCTGAAGGTTGAGATTTGTTTCTGAAGTCCATTTTTATGTATTGAGAAACAATTCAAAGTATGAAAATGAAAAGTTTTGGGAGCTAAATATAGTCTGCCAAACAAAACATGTCAGAACATTTATAAAATCTATATAAGGCTATGATGGATTATGGCTGCAAACCTAGCCTGTTGCTTCACTCGGAACCTGCTCTTCAGTGGTGCCCGCGTCTGACACTTGAGGTAGAGTAATAATAAAGAATCACTAATTACCCCATGTTTTGTGCCAAGCGACTTACTTAATCTTCACAACTATTTGGCTACTGTATTATAAACTTAGCTCAGGTGAGAAAAATGCGATGGAGGTAAGAAATATGCCTCAGCTCACCAAGGCAGAAATAGGACACCCAGCACAGCAGTCACAGTTACTTCTAGGGAGTGGCCCTGGCCACAGGGACAGTAAGTGACTTTCCTTAGATTTGGGCAAGTGGTAAATGTCCCTCTACTCCCAGCTATGCTTTTGGCCTCAAGCTAGACTGCTCTCGAATTTTCAGGACATCATCTCGGGATGCAGTTGTTCCTGTGAGATTCAGCAAACTCAATAAGGACTTTCAGTTTGTTTCCTTGCATCTTTATTTAATCAATCTGTCAACTGTGCACAGGGCAATTTCCTCCAGAGAGAAGATAGAAGAACTTCTGTATTTGCGTACTGCTTAATGTTTTCTCTTAAAATAATCCCGTGAGCACACAATGCTGCTCTGATGCACGTCTTCAATCTTATGCTCATATGTCACAAAGAACCCTATTATGCATATTTCTTTCTAGTACTTCAAAGGCTTAAGAGGAAAATATTGGTTTACTTACATACTACCCCAAATACATCTCAAATCCTAAAGAGCTGTGAGAATTGATCCCCAGCGTCTCATAAAGAAACATAACTCTTATCAGAGTATGACTACCGGTCTCTGGAACAAAATGTCAAAATCAAAATTCGCAGTTGTGATGAAGTGAAATGCCACCTAACTCCGTTGATTTTCTCCCTCCCTCCTTCCCTCGCTCCCCCTTCTCTCTCTCTCTCTCTCTCTCTCTCTCTCTCTCTCTCTCTCTCTCTCTCTCTCTCTCTCTCTGTCTCTGTGTGTGTGTGTGTGTGTGTGTGTGTGTGTGTGTGTGTGTGTGCGTGCACGTAGGCATGAGTGCATGTCTGTCTGTCTTTCTCTCTCACTTCTCTCCTTAAAAGCTGTTAAGAAAATCACATGTCCAAAGACTGTGTTACAACCATCTCTTTTATATACATCTTCATAGACATGGTCAAACGTTATCTTTATTATCTAGCCATAAGTAGCAATGTCACCCATAAGTTCTAGTATTTTGCTCCCTTGCTCATCTCAGGAGTCGGACTTGAGAATTAGATGTAATGGAGTGAAAATGAGCTCTCTCACTGTGCTGACACACTCTGTGTGTTTACGGCTTCATGAGAAGCATTCTCTCAAGATATATGTTGCACTTCAGTGTGCTCGGACTTGGAGAGACCTCTAATACTTCCAGGCTTGGTTTTTTTGTGAACACTACCACCTACACTGTTCTCTTTGATTACAAGTGTTATGAGTTTTTTTTCAAAATGCCTAATTTTTACAATGAGGACACATTGATTTCTTCTGTAGAGTCATATTTTATTTGTTGATTTATTGTACATATTATTTAAAAGAATTATTTAAAGAAACATATTAGCTTCTATCATGGCATAGTTATACATCGTTAGCATTTTTAATGATAAGCTGCCTTTGCATAATTATATAATTTTTAATAGTTTCCTTTCTGAAGCATATCACTACAGAGAAGTATACATTCCTAAATGAAAATAGTCCAGAATTACCTAGATATCTATAAGAGTCACTAGAGTGTTAACTAACATTTACTATTAAATAAGACTTTTTTATGAAATCACAGTCATAGATAGAAATCATAAGTAAATGTGGTTTTATTTAAAATTACACATTTTAATTTCAAGTTAGATTCAAGGTGAATCATTATTGAGAAATAAGATTGAGTAAAACTATAGAGTTGAAGCGATGACAGTCCACTAGCCTTGGTGTCTTTTCATTGTATATGCATGGGATCTGAGGCTTGACTTATTTTACCTGCCAACTATTTATTGAACATTAAATGATGCCCTGCTAAATTTTCTCTGCCATTCCTATGGTGGGATAAGTGCCTCCATAAGAAGCACATTTGATTACCGAGATTTTGTGGCCTAATGCTGAAACAACTCATGCCCCCTAGATTGATATTAAAAGTTGTTTCTTCAAGGTTTCTACCATTATCTATATTACTGTCTTTAGAGACCCAAACCACAGTTGACATCATGATCTACAGCACATTTCTGTTCTTGTTATGAATTCTCTCAGTCATTTTATAAATCATAAAGCTCAGAAACCTATTGTCAGGCAGGTCATACTTTCTGAAACATGCTAGAGCTTTCCAATTTGTATTTTTATAAAAGACTAAAAATAACTACTCTGCTACATCCACACAAGTTCACCTGCTAGAACCTGCTGGAACTATCACTTCTCATGAGGTAAACATCTGTTTCTATCAGCAGACCCTATAAATGCAGTTTTATTAAAGACTGACTTCATTTTATTTATACATTTTGTGTCTGAGGACACTGGTATCTTCTCATATGATAAAATCAAATTGGCTGGCAATATCTATGTATTTGTATAATTAGATAGCCATCTTTCCTTCTTTCTTAAAGTATACATGAATGAAAATGAATGTAAAATAAGAAGGGGATTCAAATGAAAAGATATTGGTTGAGAATCAATACATTTATGAATTATTTCTGACAATGCTTCATAATTCAATTCTGAGTCAGTCATCAATGAATTCTATATGTGTAATTGTAAACCAGCCCATTCAGGTGATTAATTAATTACTAGTACGTCCTTAAACTAAATTACAATTCTTAAGTAATAACTATATTCAAGGTGCTGGTACAAAGAAAGGAGAATTCTTCTACGGTTGTCCTCCTAAGAACTCAAGCAACAGAGAATAAAAGACATAACTGAAAGGTAGAGTGTATACTGTGAAGGGTAAAATGCAGCTACCACTTTATCTACACACCATCCATTTGTGACACACCGGGATTACCAAAGATGCATTAGACATTTTCTTACTGTCACCTAAAGCATTTTTGGGTCCATTAGTGTTGATGTTTCTTCTTAGTGCTTAGCATAGAGATTATTCTCCTGTTTAAAATGTTGAAAGCAAACTGAAGATTAAATGATACATTTTTCAGCCTTCCTTTTCCAACTGTTTAAAGATTCTTCTTATCAATCTACTTTTAGTCCATTGTGGGCAGAGATCATACTTTTTCCCTTAAATTTTGTGATAATTCCCAGGCTTATTCTTATCTAAACTTGTTTATGAGCCAGTGGAAATTTGGAAGGAATATCCGTTCTCCACTCTGATGTTAGTGAGTTCTGCTATTTGGTCCAAGGTTTCTCTCTCATACTTAATCATTTTTGATAGAGCTGTGTTAATGTCTGTGATGGGTGATTTGTCTCTTTCTGTCTTCAACTCTGTCAGGCTTTGCTTCACTCTTTTACAGCTCTTCAGATTTGTGTATTTAAGCCTGATATGTCTTTTTGGTATGTAGATAATGATTTTTCCCAACTATATAACATTCAAAGAATCTTCCCATACCAAAGAGACTAGAACATAGAGCTGAAGGCTTCATGCAAGCATCTGTTCAACACATCCACATTCCATGAGCTGTGTGGAGGTTGTCATCAGCAATGGAGCCCCACTGTGAGTTTGTGGAGAGCAACTCTCTGTTCTAGCATCAGCCTAGGTGGTTGGGGGAATCTCAACAGGACTCCCTCTGTCAATAACAAATGCAACCCAATACCGCCAATGGGAGCTACTTGGTTGCAGAAATAGCTACTGAAGACTCAGTATTGTATGCTGGCTTCTAGGCATTTGGGTTTGTGGTGGTTATAATTCTAGATCCTGATTTCTGAGTTTATCTTTTTTGGATGGGTGTTTCTTTTTGTTTTGTTTTGTTTTTGTTTTTCTGGTTTTTTCGGTTGTTGTTGTTGTTGTTAGTTTTGTTTTCTCTTGGTTTCTGTTTCCTCTCTGGATTTTCAGAGAGTGAATTGCCTGCTTTATTAACCTGATTGGCTGGTGTGTTCAAAGGGAGTTCTTGCAGGTGTTGGAAATTCGGGGAAGGGAAGGCCAGGGAGAGATGGTCTGTGAGATCCACAGGCAGCATGGATGCTGGGGTGGCAAGGTCAGAGCTAGTGTTCTGTATCAGCATTAGGGGCAACCTCGAGGATTGGGTGTGTGGAAGCAAAAGAGTAAAGTCTGTGGGCCATTACCTGGCCTCCTGATAACTATCTTTTAATTGATTGTTGATTTTCAACCCTCTCATTGAATCCTTGAACTAATTATTTCACTTGTTTCTCCTTAAATTTTAAAATTTCCCTTAAATATCTTGTATTACCTTTGGAAACTTCAAACATCTCTGTTTTTTACAGACATATTTGTAATTGATTTTTTATTTTTGTGAATTTTATATTGGGGTCTACAATGGGTCGTAATTTTCTTTTTATATCATAGACCCATTATAACATTTTATTTTCTTGGTACTTATGATATTTTCATTTGAAATAGCATGTACTTATTTTAGTTTAAATCATTTACTCTTTTTAATTGACAGGGTTTTTTTTTTTTTTTTGCATAGTACACACATATGCAATGGGTGTTTTAATACATGTCTTCAGCTGGATGCAGTAGCACACACCTGTAATCCCAGTACTCAGGGATTTAGAGGCAGGCAGTTCTGTATGAGTTTGAGGCCAGCCTGGTCTACAAAGTGAATCCAGGACAACCAAGGCTGCACAGAGAAACCATGTCTCATAAAAACAACGCCCTCAAAAAGAAAAAAAAACCCACTAAAACCCAAAAATAAATCTATGTCTTCACATGGAATGATGAATCCTGCTGCCTTAAGCTCTGCTGGTTCTAGGCTCTGCAGACTTACCAAACAGATTGCCAAGGGATGTCCATTCGGCTGCTGACTACCCACCTTAAGGTCAAACAACTGGGTTCCGTCATTAGAATTCCACTCACATCACTTCTAAGATAGCTTCTGCCTTTCTACCACAGAGGAGAACATTATTCAACTGCTGTGGCACCAAGAGCCCCCTGCTCATTATCCTATATTACTGTTCACAGCTCTGTTTTCGTCACCAGCCAACCTCTTAAGACAAGCACGGTTGGTATCAGACACTGTGCAGGATAATATGTTTTTGGCTACACAAGAACTGGCTGTGAAATAGGCTGATCAACATCTCTAGATTTTATTTCTGTCATCCCGACTGAAACATATTATTTGCAAATGTTTTGTAAGTAATTGTCTTCATAAAATAAGGCTCTGTTGGCATATTTCACTTTTCTCGGCTCAAAAAAGCTGAGACACTAGGCCGAAATCATCGCCAGAGTTATACTAAATACAATTAAAGTGAAACAACATTAATTCATCTCTTCTTTATAAAGTTGGCAAACATGGTCTTCCCATTGGTGCTGAAGTTTGGATGTGCATGTATTTTGAATCTAGAACTAGTTTACAGAGCCTGAAGGCATGAGACAGACCTCTACGCATATTCTCAATGTTCTGCCTCCCTGATGTTCTCAAGCGAGAAGCAGAAGTGCTCTTCTGGGACCCATTGTGGAGCAGCGATGGGCTGTCTGTCTGCCTATGCAATGCTAGGATGCTTTTATGGCTAGCCCACACCCTTTCTGATTTTGTCTGAGATGGGTTGAACTACTTTTCCTTTCTGCTGGTGTCCTCATCTTTTCCCATTATTGAAGACTACTTCCCGTTTTTTTCCTTCCTTAACTCCTGGTCGAGTTTGATAAAAAGGACTCAGGGGCCATTTAAAGTCCAGGAGCATTCCAACTGTAGGACAGAGGACTCTCAGGACTGTGTGCTGGCATATCCTCTGGACAGAAGAGCAGGCAACAGCAGGGAAGGGCTGAAGTCCTACAAGTGGCTTTTCAGATCCAAGCCCTTCTGTCATTTCTATTTCCTTTAAGAGGGATATTAAACATTCTAATATATCAAAAATTCTTTTATAAATATAAACCCATCTACTTTTCAATCAAAGTAGATGTATAAACTGATTAATACACATTTTAAATACTTTTCTACTCCACAGTTTATGAAAATAAGAAATTACAACATTAATAGTGGGTGGATACACATGGTAATAATTGAAATACACAAGCAAAAAAAAAAGTCATTAACTATGTAATCCATAGCATGAGCAACAAGATGAGTCTATATTTTGAAATTTCAAAGTAATATGGAATCCTACCTCCAAAGAAACAGAAAAAGTCTAAGGTGGTTAGAAATGAGTGGGAGGGTTTTTCTAGGCTTTCTCTGAAAAGCATGATTTTGAATTTGTGCTTACTTTTATATAACTAGGTTTCTGACCTATAAGTCAAATGTTCAGTATTAGTAACTGACACATTATTCACTGTGCCTCCACCACCATTATTAGAAGGATAACCAAGGTTACAGGCATGGCACTGCTTTGACACTTCCAAAGCATCACTAAGTATGGTTTTTTGTCTTCTATCACTACAAAAATGACAAACTGAGTCAGATATAACTAAAAGAAAAATTGAAATTAAGAATTTTCAGTTTGTTGACTTGATTGAAGGCTAAAAAAGCATTCATTTTAATAGTTGTAAGAATTCATCTTAGTTTTCTGTACTAAAGAAAATAGTATGCTGTAGTAAAAAATATCTTATATTTAGTTTTAACTCCAAAATATGCATGTTAAAAGTTTAAAAATTAAAAATACAGGCACATAGTAAATCAAATGACATTAAGATAATAATGAGAAAGGGACTCTTTCTATCCAGCTCCTATTTCTCACAAGAAAAACTTCAGTTCATTTGTTTCTTATGAGATTTATCAGAATATATTTCTAAAACAATATTGACTGAATGATAGCTTAGCGATTTGACCCCCTAAATGTCTCCAATAAAAACAAAGACTTTCGTTTCGTGCCCTATCTTCACCTATCCCAATGTTGTCTTTCCAACACTACAGAATCACTATGCTGACTGCAGCTCAGCAAACCAGCCAAACCCTTCCCAGAGAGGCCGCCTGTGTGTACCATGATGGTCCACATTTATACATCCCGTGTGTGATACACTGTTTAATCACGCCTTTCTCTCGGTAAATCCCGATTCTCCAGTCACGCTCTGCAATCTGCAACAGTTCCAGTGCAACTGCTTTTCTCTGGCCCCCTTTGCTGTCTTCAGATTTATTAAATTATGACCTTCTTCCAAATTCATGTTTTAAAAACTATCTAGAGCTTTAAGACATTTTTTTTCTTGTATCATAAACCGATAAAGGTGTCTTTCTTTTGTCTTAAAACTTTTTTGTTGTTGTTGTTGTTGATGCCAGTTGGGATTTTCCATTGGACATGGGAGTTCTCTACTTCAGTGAAATTTGATTGACTTCTTAAACAGTTTCCCTGAATCTCACTCTTTTTAAAATGCTCTTTGTCATATCTCTCTGTCTTTCTTTCCCTCTGTGTTTGTCTGTGTCTCTCTCATTCTCTCCTCTTCCGGGTCCCCTTCCAGGCCGACTCACTCTTTCTCTTGTTCCCTCCTATATTTCTTTAATGTTTTCATTCAAAGCTTCAACTGAAGGTTTTGTTTTGTTTTTTGTTTGTTTGTTTATTTGCTTTAGCAATTGCATTTTCTGTAATGAAGAATTATTTTCCCCAAACTATGGGAGGGCAAAAACTCCATGATAGAGATAGGATTCCCAGCCCTTTATGTACTTCCCCTGGATGTGAGAGCGTGCTCTGATGGTACTAAATATTCTGAGCGTGTTATTTTATGGAGAGGGATTTGCCATGGTCATGGAGACTACTGCTCCATAGTCTTTAGGTTCCTTGGAATGGAGGATGGCCTCATATAATTGGTTGATCTCCCTGAGGGTCAGTAGCAGAAGGCAGAGACTTGGACATGTGGTGCCCTAGAGAAAGTAATTTTCACGTTGTGAACTTCTCAGCAAGCAGCTGTGGATACCCTCTAGGACAATGCTTCTCAACCTCCCTAATACTGCCACCCTTTTAATACAGGTCCTCATGTTATGGTGACCCCAGCCATAAAAGTACACCTGTTGCTAATTCGTAGTTGAAGTTTTGCTACTTTTATCAATCATAATGTAAATATATCTATCTTTCGATGATCTTAGTTGACGCCCCGCCAAAGGGTTGTTCAATCCCCAAAGGGGTCAAAATCTACGGACTGAGAACCACTGCTCTAGGTATTCAAGGAGGTCTCGGACACTGGTACAGCTAGCGGGACAATGGTGATCTGAGTCCTGTGACAGAAAGGAAGGAATGCTGTTATCATACTTTCATCTTTAAAGAGAGGCCTGAATGTGCTCTGAGATTGCACTCCTGGATAACTCCTGACCGTAGCCCCGTGAAAACCTGAAAGAGATATTGTGAGCTCTGAATGAGACCTCAGGGCTGTGGAGTTGAATTCACAGCAGTAGAAGCTGAGACTGGACCGGGGCGAGGGGGAGGGGACTGAAAGGGGGGATGTGAGGGGGAGGAAGAATGTTCTCCCCTCCTGAGGATGCGCTATTCGTTCTCTTGTCCCCCCCCCCCCATTGCTTTCATATTTTTCTTTACCATTTTAAGTTTGTCCTTGAGCCAACAAATGGGAGCTATTCTTATCCTTCCCTATGCTTAGATGTGAGGCACTAAAAAAGAAATCTGACACCTGAGAGAGACCCTCTAACAAATAGGTTTCCATTCTGGTAGAATAAAAAGGAAGCCCGAAGACACTTCTTTCTTTGTATTGAATTTCTCAAATAGAGAATTGTTTGATCTCTGCCTGGGTGCTAACACCAAACTGCTAGGATCCAGCTTGTGAAAAGTGAAGAGCATCTGTCGAACAAGCTGACCATTGTTAACGAAACTTCCGGAAGGCCTTTGTGAGCTTGCTTGTTGCACTAGACCCCAGCAGATCAAGCTAAAACAAAACAGAATCACTTCTGCTAAGAGTAAGGAAGCAGGCACACCGTCCAACAGAGAAGCTTCACTTGAGCACGGAAACTTTAAACTTGTTTAACAGAAAGGACCTTATCTTTTTACTCAGTGACATAGGGAGGCCCCATCTGCTCTGACTTAGACAGGCAGTGACCTGTAGTAATCTAGTAGTAGTAAATGCACTTTTTTTTATTATTTCCTTTTTTCCCTTTACCTTAAAAAACTAGCCATTTTTTTTTTTTTCCTGCTTGGTGAAACTCATTCTTGCTGTTTGCATGGAAAGAAGTGCTTCCTGCTACCACAACTACAAAATGAAAGCAGAATTTGTAGTCATTTTACTTTTTATTTTTCTTTCTTTTTTTCTTGACAGTACTGATGACTGATCCCAAGGTTTTCTTTATGCTAGGCAAACACTTTTCTAGGGACCCACAAAATTTATGTTTCTATAAGGTTAGTATCTATCTTCAGATCTAGGATACAGAGGTCTCATTTTATCTGGTTTATCAATGTTTAGACACCAGTTTTGGGTTCTGTGTATAGACAGCTTTTGGACTGACTTGAAGCATGTCCTGCAACACTAAGCATCACACATCTCTCTCCACAGCACATGAGGCAGGCCTCTGAGAACACTCAGGCCTTTGCCATAAATCAAGTTTCTCCAACTCTTTTTTTATCTGTACACATTTCAGATTAAGATACTTATTTTTTTTTCATAATTATATTTGGAAAAAATAATTAAGAGCAGATGAGAAAAACAACCTAATGCAGGTAAGCATCCTGCAGAATTTTACTAAGGGTGTTTTCTGCATACGATGTATAAAATTGTGTGTATATGGTAGAAACTATTAACCACAGCAGAAAGAATCAGTTGCCGCAGCTCTTCCCTCTTAAACAGGCTAGGGTTTAGCTCAAGACACCTTCGTATTTATCTAAGAGCTTCTCAGCTGATGACTGCCACTGCTTGTCATGACCTATCGGGCCTGCCCCTCTGCTCACTACCACCCTCCCATACTTCACCATTTCTGACTTGCTGGAGGCGAAGGTGCTTTGCTGATGAAACTGGACGTTTTCCCTATTTCCATGCAAGCAGCTCATGTCACTCAACAGCCATCAATGGGATGACAGAACTTAATTAGTACAGAATTATTTTCTGGTTTCTCTGTTTTCTAAGTAAGGCAGAGAAAGAACAACAGAAAATGAAATAAAAACTCTTTAGAAATGTTCTAATTTTAAAGAAGTTAGTTATTAAATATTAATACACAAATAGAATACATTTATAGGTGTTATAATAAGTTGTAGAAGACTTACAATTTTCATCCTAAATTCTAATGAAATCTACAACATTATAAAGCTCTATATAAAAGCACTGATAGATGCAACTATTACTAAAGACATGAATGGATAATGAGGCAACTGGAAACAATCTATTAAAAGAAGCAAGACCTGTGAAGATTTTATTAATGTGCAATGAATTATACATATAATGTACTACTGTCATATTTCTTTTATAAAGGTAAGATCTTCATAATAACCAATAGAAAAGAAGACTCGTGTTTATATTCAGAAGGATAAAAGAAAATTGGGAATGATCATCATCCCAAATTGACGTTACTCACTGTTACTTCCAAAGAACTTTTGGGCTTTGAGGACAGGTTGATCAGAACTATATTTGAGCTGCGAATTTATTTCAACTACGTTTCTGGGTTTTTGGAAATAAGGAAGCAACACATTCATATAATTATTGCTTTTTGAAACGAGAGAGAAAGCAATTATTATTATTAATATTAGCAATAAAAGCTGTTGTGACTGCAAAAATAAAATTAGTAGAGACAGTTGAAGAATCACATTTTATTTATTTATTCAGCTAATGAAAATATGTCTATTACAACAGTTTGTAGGCACATAAAGATATGAAAGCTAATTATAATTATAAGTTGAAGCACAAATGCAGTAGGCGTACAGACAAAACAAATAAATAATACCAGAATATGTTTGCTTCCTTCAACAGACCCAGAACTAAGACCAGAATGGCTTATACATGCTGGTTTATTATTTCAAGACACCTTGTTCCACCTTGTCACTAATGCAAAGGAAGAAAAAGCGTCTAAGCCCCCTTTCTCTCTCTTTTTAAAGTTTATTTATTTATATTAAAGAAAAAATATGTTTTCGCAAAATATATTCTGATTATGATTTCCCATGTCCCAAATTTTCTCATATCTTTCTCACTTCACTACCCACCCAAATGCCTACCCTTCTTTCTCTCTCTCATTCGGAAACAAGCTGGTAACTAAAACCCACCCACCAATCAATCAAATAGCCAAACAACCAATCAAACCCGAATAAGATAAAACAAACAAGAAAAAGCAAAATAAAATATACAGATACAGAGGTATACACTCACGCACACAAAGATTCCAGAAAAGCACAAAAACTGAAGCCATAATATATAAGTAAAAGGCTAGTAAGGTACAAAAACTGCCAGAGCAAAGCATTATGAGATAAAATCTCTCCAAAAAGACCATTCAGTTTGTTTTGTATTGACCGTCTACTGATGGGCACAGAGTCTTGCAATTAAGTATGATTTGTATACTCAGAGAGACTGGCAGACAGAGCTGCATTGTGCGGTATTTTGTGGAACCTGTGCTTCATTTAGAACCTAAATATTAGTTAAGAATTGTAAATTTGCTGTGGTTATCAATTGTAATGTAATAGCTGATAATACAGGATACTGATATGTGCCCCCAAAGCAGCTTTGTGACCCATAGTTTGAGAACCTCTGATGTAGAAAATTTCATCACTGGGTGCATTTGATCTCAGGGCTCTGTGCCAAGAGAAATCACCAGTGCTTGTCAGAAATCAGCTCAATGTTCAACGTACTGTGCTCAAAAGAGAGTTGTCAAGGAAGAAATGTAATGGAAGAGTGGCTAAAGGATTTATCTTGCAGCTGTGTGACATGGTCCAGTCCTTTCTAATACATTTTCTTTCTTTCTTTTAAAAAATATATATTTATATTATTACACACATATATTTACACAATAAACTACCTATAGCAAGAAAAAACATGACACAATTAGAAATTATATAACTGCTACCTTCTTTTTTAAAAAATATATATTTTATTGATTTATTCAAATTACATCTCAATTGTTATCCCATCCCTTGTATCCTCCCATTCCTCCCTCCCTTCCATTTCTCCTTACTCCCCTCCCCTATGACTGTGACTGAGGGGGACGTCCTCCCCCTGTATATGCTCATAGGGTATTAAGTAATGTTACATTCTTAGTGCTTTGGCTATTTGTATTTGACAGCCTTGACGAAAACGTCTTTCCTATCTTGGTGTGTCTACAATTCTGAATGTAAATTAATCTCCATCACACTTGTCATTATCAGCTTAAAACATCTATCCAGACCTAAAATCATCTTATCTCTTAAACAATTAAGCTTCATTGTAAAACTAAGCTACCTGGTCTTCAAATCCAACTGAGACTTGAGAAGGAATAAACTTGATTACCTGAGTATGCCGGGAGTGCAGGTTAGTAGCTTTACAAATGCATTCTCATTAAGAAAAGTTTCTCAGAATAATGGGAAGTTTTATATAGTGTTTTCTTAATTTCTACATAAAAACTTCATTCTATCATAATTTTCTTATTGTAAGTTTCTAGGACCCTCTGGATCCTTCTACTTTGCTATTTTCTCATGTTTCTCTCATCTAGAGTCTCAATAGAATGTCCTCCCCTCTGTCTCAGTTTCCTGCTTAGTGAAGACTTTCATGGGACATGCCCCTTGGGCTAGTATGCAGATATAAGTGAGTATATACCATTTAACTCTTTCTGCTTCTGGGTTAACTCACTCAATATGATCATTTCTAGTTCAATCCATTTGTCCACAAATTTCGGCAATTCCTTGTTTTTAATAGCTGAGTAGTATTCCACAGTGTAAATGTACCACAGTTTCTTTATCCAGCAGATTTTGGCCCAGGGGTCCCACTCAAACTATGGCACCAGCCAAGGACAATACAGGCCGTAAACTTCAAACCCCTACCCAGATATAGCCAATGGGCAGGACATTCTACACAGTTGAGTGGAGAGTGGGGTCTGACTTTCACACATACTCTGGTGCCTCATATTTGACCACGTCCCCTGAATGGGGAGGCCTGGTGGCACTCAGAGGAAGGATAGCAGGCTACCAAGAAGAGACTTGATACCCTATGAGCATATAAAGGGGGAGGAAGTCCCCCTCAGTCACAATCATAGGGGAGAGGAGTAAAGGGAAAATGGGAGGGAGGGAGGAATGGGAGGATACAAGGGAGGGGATAACCATTGAGATATAATATGAATAAATTAATAAAGTAAAAAAAACTTCATTCTATGGACAAGGCTAGAGAATATTAGCATGAAACTCCCCTTACTTGCTTGTGAGCTTTATTTTAATGTTTCACAGCCTGGTATTTTACATGCAGCACCCTATGACTCTAAACAAAGCCTGTGCATCCTAATGCTTTGACATGATTTGAAACTTTAGAAAGACTGTCTCTTATAGTTGTGCTCCCTAAACTTCAAGACTCAGCCCTATCACTTGGCTTTGAGGAAGTTAAGGGCTGTCTCCTGCCTCCGACTTGTCATCTATGAAATACATGCATCACTACTTACAGTTTTATCTCATAGAATTACCGTAGGGATGAGAAGGCCAACGCATATAAGGAAAATAGTCAGTGTAGATAATGTTTTATATTTAGGAAAAATCTCATCATGGCTGGGAGGATAACGTGGTACCTGCCTTGTAAGCAACAAGGACCTGAGGTTGACCACTAAAACCTAGGTAAAACTGTGAGTCACGGTCATGAACTCACATGAGGGACTTGTGATGGGGAGGTAAACACTGGGGGATCCCTGAGGCTGTCTAGGCAGCCAGCCTAGCAGAATTGATGAGTTCCAGGCTAATGTGAGCCATTACCACAAAGGACAGGGAATTTTTCCTGGAGATGATCCCTGAGGTAGTCCCTCGGCCTCCACATTCATGTGCACATAATTCTCCACGTACATACATTTAATTTACCTTATCACAATTTTTATTTCATTACTTGAAAGGGTTGATTTTTAATCTTATAAGATTATTAAGCTATCAACCAATGGATATTGAAACCACACATCAGACACATACACAGAGTTCTGTTATCCGTTGGAACTCTTTGCAAATATGAATAGAGCATTAGAGCAAGCGGAGCTGTCCAGTCAGAGGAAGTGGGGACGTCCTCGCTTACTGTGTGCTTTGCCCCACTGAGGGATTGTTTCTTGAAAAGTCAGCTCGGAAATCTCCTTATACAGCTATTTCTAAGAGGTGTGGACTACACCGACGTCTAAATAAAAAATAAATCTTCTTTTTCCCTTGTGTGACTCATATGAAGTCATTTAACATAGAGAAGCCAGGTCTTTTATTGACACTTTAATTTCCTATTGCTTTGGAATGGTATGTGCAAAAACATGTGCTTGAGCATTAACCCTTTTTTTAACCAAGATTCAGTTCTTGATTACTTCTCACTCTCTAGTGAGGGAGAGGTGACTCAGTTTCTGATTTTTCACATATAGCAAAACACAGAGAATAACCATTAAACTGCTGTTTTATTAGAATCATCACATATAAACGTTGCAGATTCACTCAGCGCATAATAAGATGTCAAAAAGTATTAACTATAAACAAGAGAAATATAAACTAAATTAGAAGATGATGACAGTAAAAATGGTGAGGGCCTCCAAGTATTCTTTCCTCCCTAACAATATTTTCATTGCTTTAAAAATAGTTGTCAAATCTTTTTCAAAACCTGAGGATTATCCCAAAGCTTATCAGAATCTAAGAGCTCAGCTGAGTGTCACCAAGAACAGGCTGGTGGCTCCTTAATGTCCCTCACCACCTTGTTTTCCTGTCCAGTGAATGGTCTCCTTAGAACAGTCCACACCCACAATGCAAACAGCAGCCCCACCTATTAGAAGTGTAGCTGGTTCTAGGTCTCTTCCTGGGCTAGGGTACCACTGTTTTACACAGGTCATGCTTTTGTGTCCCAGTTAGAGATGACTGCTAAATGTTTAGACTACCTGAGACTACAGTTATCATGTAAGAATAAACAATGGGCTAACCAAAGAACCGATGAGGAAAATCTGGGGGGAAATTTTTGGAAGATTTTGGAATGCTTTTATTTACCTAGAGATCTGTAAAACCACGTGCATTCATTTATCTACTGACATGTCTAGGGCTACATCTATGCTAGGAAGTAAAATCACCACTAACAGCAGCAAGAAGAGCCCTGGACAAACAGGGAAGACCTAAGCCTGCATCTATGACCAAAGTTTTAAGATCTTTGCAACCCAAAAGTGAAGGCTATAGAGAAATTGTAAACTCTGGCACAGTGCTGTGTAACAATTTCCTCTGCATTGAACATGTCATTTTGGAGAGTGGCTACTTAAGACTCAGGAAGTAAATGAATTTTAGAAGGATCTGAAAGTAAACAGTTCACAAATCTTTTTTTTTCAGGTTGCTATTTACTTTTATTTCAATGTTTCTCTTTCTTTCTTTATTATGTTTCTTTTTTAATGTATACATTTATATTATTACACGTGAATAAAATAAACTACATGCATCAGGAAGAGCCATGAGACAAGCAGGAATTATATAAATGTTACATTCATAGTGATTTGGCTATTTGTGTTTGGCAAATTTGAAATAAACATCTTCCCTATCTTGTTGGGTCTAAATTTCTGAATGAAGATTAATATCAATAATATCTCATTTCTATTAACTTAAAACATCTATATTGATTTGAAAACATCTTAATCCCTACTTCAGTCGGGATGTAAAGAATGCAAACTGCAGAACAAGCAGGTAACTAAAATTGCTAATCCTGCTACATGGGAATTACTCTGAGACTGGCTGAGATACAAAGGTCTATGCTTAAACAAGCCTTCATGTTGATCACAGATTCTCTGTGACTTATAATTAGAGGCCATTCTTAGTATGGCATGAAGGAATATTTGCAGATGTCTTATTTCTGCTCATACAATGAACAGAGAACCAGCCTTAATTGCTCTGTATATCCTGGACACTTCATACAATCACAATGTTAGAATTGTATAATGTTTGTAAGAAATAATGTTTTCAGAAAAAAATAACCAGAGACAGACGCTGACAGGATTCATTCCTCTCAGCAAGCTGCATGCTGACATTCTTCATCCTCCATGTTTCAACCCCAGGTGCCTCAGTTGCTATTACCCAACAGAACAAGACAGCTTCCAGGATAGCATTGTAGAAAGCTTCTGATCCCAATTGGTCCAGCATTTCAGACTGTCCCACACAGTTATATTAAGCCTGGAATTTTGCAACATTTGGAAAATGGACCACAAATGCTATCCCTGGCTTGCTTAACCATTTTCTCCAATTTATTTTTGGGAGGAGGCCCTTTAAATGTATTATTTGCCCTAAATCATCCTGAAGAAACCTTAAGAGAATGACAACCCATTTTCTCTAAGGGGAGTTGGATAGGTTTCTGTTTAATCTCTTGGTCTACAGATGCTTATTTTCATTGGGAATTGGCTATAAGTATTATTGGTCTTTTACAGAGAAGAAGCTGGGTTTGATTCAGAGACGTTTCTCTTTTCCTTTATCTTTCTTTTGTAGGTAAAGAAATAGGAGCTGAAAAGAAAAAAAGGGGGATATAAAATTTAGAAGGAGGATAGAACAAAAGGTACCTTATTGAATCTACTCCTCATCTCAAGGCCTTCATTAATTGTTACTCACAAATAAGGTTATTTTTTAATTCAATCATATTGAGTTTTAAATATTGATGCAAATCATGGTCATGTCAAAAGCTAGTCCAATTTTATCATGAGAATATATACTCTAGGTCTAATAGATAGATATGATTCTATAGATATATAAAGTAAAATAGTTAAATAAGGTCTTCAAAAGCCTCAAAGACCTACAGAATATGACATTTAAAGATGTTTTTATTATTCTGAAGATATTTTGACAACAAGGCAAGTTAAATCTTGGCAATACCCACCATGCCTCAAAGAAGATGATGAGCATCAAAGAACCTCCTTATGGAGATGGCTTCAAATATGGCAAACCAGTCACTGGGAAAAAGGTCCTCATTTCTGCCACAGACAGAATTCTGCCTTAAAAATGGGCAAGCTTAGATGCAGGCAGAGTCAACAGCCAAACTCTGCCAAGACAGGGTAAGCAAGTCTTCAATAGTTCCTGCCTTGCATATATGTCTGTCATATATATTTGGCCAGAAGGATGAAGATGATGCTCCAACATCATAGAGAGTGTTGGGTGACCGTTAAGGCAGTAAACTTGTCTCAGTCATTGTTTCATTTTGGAAGCTGCTAACCTGCACTTCTGGTTCACTCAGGTCTTTAAGTTGTATTTCTTCTCAAATCTCTGATGGGGTTGAAGACCAAATGGTTTAGTCTTTCAACAATTCACAAATCTTAAGAAATTATTGGAATTTTCCAGATTCATGAGACCCTGCCCTAAGGTCATATAATCTATAAGAACTTCTGGAGAAGGGAGTAAGGAAGGGAAGATAGAACAGAGACAGACTTCCAGACATCAGACCTGTTGAGCTGCCCGCAAGTTGTGTAGGGAGATCCATGGATGCAGTTTTCATGAATTGGCACCCATGGTTAGGTGGCTTTCTTGGGGGATGCAGCTACCTTAAAGCAATTTATGCTACTTGAATGACTCCTCGTCCATTCTCTTGTAAATAACTCTAATAAACTGGCTGGCTCACTAATCTAGACTTGGATGGAACGGTTTATCTATCCTCATTTTCTTGTTTGGGTTTATTCATGTTATCCATGAAAAGGCATAGGGTACTTAATACATTTTCAAAATTCACACTGACCTTTGTCAGATATTGAGAGAAGTTTTTTCCAGGTACCTGAGAAGGACTACTGAATTTTTAGCTGTTTGCTGAGATAGCTGTGAGGACACTTCAAGGAAGTGACAAAGAAACCGACATAACAGAATTAGTTCAAAACATCAGTAACAAACAGCAAACACAGCAAACCTTAAATGCAGGGAGACGCTGGTGCCCCAAGTTGCTTGCTGCATTATATCATTGAAAATGCCTAGGTTTCAACATGAGATAAGCAAACAAAATGAAAGATGGCCCATACATTTGGGGAAAATTTAACAGAAATTGTAGTATGGAAGCTTAACTATTAAATTGTCTAAGCAGATCTGATTCTTTTAAGTTCAAATAACTGGAGAGAATGTCTAAATCACTGAAGAAAAATGTTTGTGCTTCAACTTCAGTCTGGTATTATTAAAGTCTTTAAAGTGGTGGTGTTCAGAGGGTGGAAACTGTAAGAGGCAGTCCTCAAGTACAAAGTAATAGGGTTACTGGGATCGCTGCCATAGGAAAGCATCAACATAGTTCCAAGTGTTCCCAGAATGTTCTTGTAAAAGTGGTCACAAAACAGCAAAACTGACTGTTATCTTCCTTTTGCTATTTGTATGAGCATGTGATCACTATTACCTAAGTCACCACTGCTGATACCACTCCCCAATGCTGGGGTATTGAGTTCTCTGAACTTTAACTCCTAAACGCATAAGCTACACAAACGTCTTTCCAAGCTACAATCTCAGGGTTTTTTGTTGTTGTTGTTGTTATTGTTAATTTAATGGGAAAATGGTGAATAATATAGAAGGACCAGTAGAGAGATCAGAAGGTAAGGAAATAGGGTGGGAATTAAGAAATATTCTACACACTGTTTTATGCCAACCAAGTTTATTAAGAAGTACATCTTCTTATATACTGTTTCCAGAGAGAAATAGAAAGAAGTCAGCAGGAACCTAATTAGTTTTGACAAGGAAACACAGGGTATGTTGAGAACACTACAGGCCAAACCTACAGTGTCGTTGGGACTGATAGTCATAACCCTGTACAGAAGGAAGAACTGGGTTCAGAATCCAAAGCCACAGTTCCTCCAAAGCTTTGGACCCAGGCCATGCTGGATATGTCGTGCATATTCTAGTTTTAAAGATGGAAGTGTGTTCCTTTTCCATAGATCAGGCCCCCAGGGAAAACCTTGAATCTGACCAGCCATCAGTAATAGAATATTGATTAAAAATAAAGAAATATGAAGAATACTATATTTAAAGTGTAAAATTTTAATGATAGAAAGGACTTCATAGGTAAATCAATCGAAACTATCCAGTCTTGTAAACAAGCTGTATACAAAAGTGAACTAAACAAATAAACAAAACCTTAAAAACTTTTGGAATGTTTTTAAGCTCATCAACCCACGCACAGAGGTATTGAGGAGTTGCAAATACTACTTGAATAGGAACTAGTTCAATTTTCTCAGTTTTAATGAAAAAAAAAATCTGACAACTCAATGATCTCAAGTTTTAAAGTAAAAAGAAAGTACAAAATTTACCATGAGCAACAAGCAAAACCCCAAATTCTTAAAATCTGGGTATGTTGAAAGCAGAGTGAGGCATTGTACTTGGTGTGAGGAAACCTCTACTTATACAAATGTTTTATTTTTAAACAGGACTAGTGGGTGTCATGGCTGAAAGAACCCCAAATTATTCTTACTCGGTGAAGATGAAACCAAAATATTGATGACGAAGTAAAACTGAGTTACTTACTTTAAGACTTGACTTATATAGATCATAGTGGAGACATTCAGGGTGAGTTGAAGGGACAAGAGATAATCTTAATGAAGTAGCCCAGTGATTTTTATGATAAACAATATAAAATAATAAAAATATAATGAATAAGAGGTCCAGAAATATGACAATTATGTGGTAAATAAAAAAGTATGGCTATCTTTCTTTCTGAGTTTACTCTTCTAAAAAATTTAAACTATACCTACATAAAAATTCTTATAAATTATTCTTAGTAGTATAATATATGATATAATTTAAGCAAAGGTGATAGCTAGGAGGAAGGAGAAAGAAATGGAGATACACTTGAGGAAAGCTTTTACTGTATGCTATTTTGGTTGTAGTGCGTAATCTGAACTAGTATTTGTAAATTGTTCTTATAATCCCCTGAAATATGAACAAAAGTATGAAAAACTAACAAAGGAAATTAGTATTGTATATTTGAGAAAACACTCATTTAACACAAAAGAACTTGGCAGTAGAAATCAAAGGAGCAAACATGCATGCAAATATAAGCAATTGAAATATGCTCAACCATGTACATAGCAGCCTTATTCATAATAGCCAGAACATGGAAACAGCCTAAGTGTCCATCAGTAGAAGAATGGATAAAGAAACTGTGGTACATTTACACTATGGAATACTACTCAGCTAATAAAAACAAGGAATTCCAGAAATGTGTGGACAAATGGATTGAACTAGAAATGATCATAATGAGTGAGTTAACCCAGAAGCAGAAAGACTCAAATGGTATATACTCACTTATATCTGGACACTAGCCCAAGGGGCATGTCCCATGAAAGTCTTCACTTACCAGGAAAGTGGGACAGAGGGGAGGACATCGTATTGGGATTGTAGGTGAAAAAAGCATGGGAGAATGGGAAATTGAAGGATCCAGAGGGTCCTAGAAACCTACAAGAAGAACATTATTATGGGCGGATCTGGGCCCAGGTGTCCTGCTCAAACTATGGCACCAGCCAAGGACAATACTTGAAGTAAACTTGGAACCCCTACCCAGATCTAGCCAATGGACAGGACATTCTCCACAGTTGAGTGGAGAGTGGGGACTGACTTTCACACGTACTCTGGTGCCCCATATTTGACCACGTCTCCTTGATGGGGAGGCCTGGTGGCACTCAGAGGAAGGATAGCAGGCTACCAAGAGGAGAATTGATACCCTATGATCATTTACAGATAAAGGAGGTCCCCCTCAGTCACAGTCATAGGAGAGGAGAGTAGAGGGAAAGCAGGAGGGAGGGAGGAATAGGAGGATACAAGGGATGGGATACAATTGAGAAGTAATATGAATAAATAAATTATATATATATTATGCTTATACAACTTCGCATTAATTTATTAAATGTGCTGATTAAAATGGAGACTGTCACAGTGGATAAAACTGATGCAACCACATGTTGTCAATAAGCAGTGCATTTCTTTTTTTTTTTTTTTTTACTTTCTTTTTTTTTTTTTTTTTTTAATTAATTTATTCTTGTTACATCTCAATGTTTATCCCATCCCTTGTATCCTCCCATTCCTCCCCCCCCCCATTTTCCCATTATTCCCCTCCCCTATGACTGTTCCTGAGGGGGATTACGTCCCCCTATATATTCTCATAGGGTATCAAGTCTCTTCTTGGCTACTTGCTGTCCTTCCTCTGAGTGCCACCAGGTCTCCCCCTCCAGGGGACATGGTCAAATGTGAGGCACCAGAGTATGTGAGAAAGTCGTATCACACTCTCCACTCAACTGTGGAGAATATTCTGACCATTGGCTAGATCTGGGAAGGGGTTTAAAGTTTACCTCCTGTATTGTCCTTGGCTGGTGCCTTAGTTTGAGCGGGACCCCTGGGCCCAAATCTGCCTATCATATTGTTCTACTTGTAGATTTCTAGGACCCTCTGGATCCTTTTATTTTGCTGTTCTCCCATGCGTCTCTCATTTAGAGTCCCAATAGGATGCCTTCCCCTCTGTCCCAGTTTCCTGGTAAGTGAAGGCTTTCGTGGGACATGCCCCTTGGGCTAGTATGCAGATATAAGTGAGTATATACCATTTGATTCTTTCTGCTTCTGGGTTAACTCACTCATTATGATCATTTCTAGCTCAATCCATTTATCCACAAATTTCGGGAATTCCTTGTTTTTAATAGCTGAGTAGTATTCCATAGTGTATATGTACCACAGTTTCTTTATCCACTCTTCTACTGAGGGACACTTAGGCTGTTTCCATGTTCTGGCTATTATGAATAAGGCAAGCAGTGCATTTCAAAATCCAAGATAAAATATGTTAAATGTGAAAAATACAAATTTTGCAAGTACCAACCAATAGGAAGCTTGAATGACTACATTGATGTCAAAAAACAGCACTGCAGGAAAAAAATGTTCGTAGATTCACAGACAGATATTGTATAATGATGGAGATATCAAAAATTCAAGAAGACACAACAGGTATAAGCAGGTAACTAACACGAAGCCTAAAATATGTGTGGTAAAAAAATCACCAAATTGAAGGAAGAAAAGGATCAACTTATCTTCAACAAGCTAGTAATTGAAGTCTTCAGGATCACTCTTTCATTTCTGAATAAAATAACTGGTAAATTCTGGATGCAGACATCACACTAAACATGGCTTATAGAGAACCAGGCTTTATGGATATCTACACCACACTCTAACCATTGGCAATGGCGACACACACCTCTCAGACCCAAGAAACACTCTCCACAGTAAGCCAATGTTAAGCCGTAAGCGAAGTCTAGGTAGAAGTGATGTCATTAAGATAACGTGGTTACCTGTCTTAACAGGTGGAACGACAAGAGAAACTTTTGGTGTCCTTGTTATTTATTTATTTACATTTTTTATTAATTTATTCTTGTTACATCTCAATGGTTATCCCATCCCTTGTATCCTCCCATTCTTCCCTCCCTCCCATTTTTGCCTTACTCCTCTCCCCTATGACCGTGCCTGAGGGGGACTTCCTCCCCCTTTATATGCTCCTAGGGTATCAAGTCTCTTCTTGGTAGCCTCCTATCCTTCCTCTGAATGCCAACAGGTCTCCCCCTCCAGGGGACATGGTCAAATGTGAGGCACCAGAGTACATGAGAAAGTCATACCCCACTCTCCACTCAACTGTAGAGAATGTCCTGTCCATTGGCTAGATCTGTGTAGGGGTTTAAAGTTTATGGCCTGTATTGTCCTTGGCTGGTGCCATAGTTTGAGCAGGACCCCTGGGCCCAAATCTGCCTATCACAATGTTCTTCTTGTAGGTTTCTAGCCAGAACATGAAAACAGCCTACGTGTCCCTCAGTAGAAGAATGGATAAAGAAACTGTGGTACATATACACTATGGAATACTACTCAGCTATTAAAAACAAGGAATTCCCGAAATTTGTGGATAAATGGATTGAGCTAGAAATGATCATAATGAGTGAGTTAACCCAGAAGCAGAAAGAATCAAATGGTATATACTCACTTATATCTGCACACTAGTCCAAGGGGCATGTCCCATGAAAGCCTTCACTTACCAGGAAACTGGGACAGAGTGGAGGACATTCTATTGGGACTCTAGATGAGAGAAGCATGGGAGAATAGCAAAGTAGAAGGATCCAGAGGGTCCTAGAAACCTACAAGAAGAACATTATTTACATTTTTCAAACAATATATTTTGATCATGTTTCCCCTTCCCCAACTCCTCCCAGGTCCTCTCACACCCCTCTACTCACATTTTTCTTCGTTCTTTCCCTCTCTCTTTCAAAAAATAAATGCCGCAGAACCCCATGGAGCTCACCTTACGTTGACTAACTACAGACTGTGGGGCTTGCCCTGGGACGTGGCTAATATATTGATTGACACTCCATTAGAAAAAACTGAAAACCTTTTTCCTCTTTCTCATCTGGTATAAATTGCATATAGCTTCTGAGTTAGTGATGGAGTCCTATCTCTACATCTGCCTCTTAGCGCTGGGCCTGGTGATGGAGTCCTATCTCTACATCTGTCTCTACATCTGGGACTTGTCAGGCTTGAGCCTCTGAAGGCCCCTTGTGCTTCCCCTGAGGACTGAGTGTTCTGAAGTCTCTCTCTCTCTCTCTCTCTCTCTCTCTCTCTCTCTCTCTCTCTCTCTCTCTCCTCACTGTCCCTTGTGGGTCTCTGTGCTAAATACCCATCTACTACACAAAGCAGCTTCTCTAATGAGTGTGGAGTGAGACACTAAACGGAATCCCACCCTAGCATGGAAGTTTGTAAAGGGAGGAGCGTTAAAACGTTATAAACATGCACAAGGCAAACCATACAATCCTCAACAATCAGTATTCTATTGAGGAAATAACAGAAACTAAAATACTTCAAAATGAATGAAAATTAAACAGGTTTGTGCAGATAATATAGTATTTGAAGGAGAATTGATAATGGATACTGCTTAAAATAGAAAGGAAAGTCCATTTCACAGGCCAGTCTCACATTTTCAAACGCTGTAAGAAGAGAAAACCAAAGAGCACTAGAAAAATGACAACTCACAGTAGGAGTAGTTAAGAGATAGTTTCCCTTGAACAGGCCCGAACATAGTTAAATCCTGAGAAGCAATGGGGACAGGTAGTACCCTAGTTACTTGCTACACAATGAGTGTATTGTGAAACGTCAGATTGCACCAAGTACTATAAAAGTGGATAAGTTATTTATAAACAAAAACTTTAGAAATTAGGAAAAATTTAGTCTTTCTTTTTCTCTTTTCTTCATGTTATAATGTACCCATATGTGTACAGGTTTATTTACATGTGTACAGATATTATTAGCTAGATTCTCCATATAAAAGAAACCAGCTTCCTTTTTTTTCCTGAGATTGTGTGACTTTGCTTCATATTCCACATTCTAAACTATTCAGCTCTAAAGAGTGAAGTTAACATTTTTGCAGGAATGTATACCAAAACAACCCTTTTGTCTATGTAAGTTAATTATCTTGGGCAGTTTTATGGTAATTACCAGAAATTTGAGGGAGTCCTAGCAACTTGCTATATGATATCAAATAGATCATCTGGCCAGCTGTAATGGTAGGTCTTCATGCAAACCAAAACTTCATTTTCTTGTCTAGAGGAAGGGCTGTCAGGGCTACTCTAACAATGCAATGTTTACTGTTATACCACTTTATTGGTACTAAATAATTTGATGCTCATAGCAATCCTGCTATCGCTGTCATTTTGGAGATCAAGAACTGAAGCACACAAAGCACTCAAATTGAGTTCTGAAAAAGGATATGAAGCTAACTGTTCTTCTAGTTCTAATTTTGTCATGGATTTGTTGTTGTTGTTTTGGTTAGGGTGAAGCATAAGAGCATAAAATATATTTGCTACCTAAAGTGAATTTTTTGTTTGTTTGTTTGTTTTTTTGTTTTTCGAGACAGGGTTTCTCTGTGTAGCCTTGGCCATCCTGGACTCACTTTGTAGACCAGGTTGGCCTTGAACTCACAGCGATCCGCCTGCCTCTGCCTCCTGAGTGCTGGGATTAAAGGCAGGCGCCACCACACCCGGCCCCTAAAGTGAAATTTTAATGTGAAATTCCTCAGCTTTTGCTTCAAATGTTTATTCTAACAACATGGACATTTCGTTAGTCATATATATTTTGAGTATTGTTAATTTTGATTTGTTATGCTTTTTATTTATTTGAAAAACGTTAAGTTTATTAAAAAGGAAATGACAGTTTTGGCTCACAAAAAAAAAAAATTAGGAAAAAAAGGAAAAGAAACAATTGGTTCCTTGAAAAAAGTCAGTAAAATTGACAAAATTTTAATAAAAAGGGAGATGATAGACAGACAGACAGACAGACAGACAGACAGATAGACAAATGGATGATATGAAGAGAGTGAAGGAAGGAGGGAGGGAGTGGGAAGTGAAAGAGGAAGGGAGAGGAAGGAAAGGAGAGAAAATGAAATCAATCAATAACTAAAACAATCCAAGAAGAAGTGAGATTTAACTGCCAGTCTTATTGAAATTAATAAAGAGATTTTAGAACATTTTGTATACCAAACAACTAGCTTGTCTCGGTGATAAAGATATTTCTAGGAATGCAAACACACCACTGAAAGTGAAATAAGAAGACATTGAAAATCTGACTAGACGGCAAAAATTTCGCAAAAAAAAAAAAAAAAAAAAAAAAAAAAAAAAGAAATGAATAAAAGCCTCGTGTTCTAAAACCTTCTAAAAATTTTTCTACTGCTCTGGCCCTCCCATATGGAGGATGACTTTAAACCATGTAAGCTGTTTACATGAATCTGGTGTTCTGAGAGCTAGGAACACGTGATCACATTCATGAGTAGAAAGGAATATTGACTTTATATTGGACACCTTAATGTTTAAGTATTACATTCAAAATGCATAAATAAGAAACTTCCTTGTTTTACATAGAAAGCTAAGTAACGTAAGCTACACTCTAGGGAACAGACTCACTATAGGAGTAAATGCGAATTACATAAACCAAGATCTAAAAATAAGAATTTTAAAGGCTGTTTTACTTAATGTATACGAGTGTTTTTCTTGCTTGCATCTGCGTCTGTGCAACACCAGCATGCCTGGTACCTGCAGAGGTCAGAAGAGCGTGCCCAGAAGAAGAGTTACAGAAAGTTGTGAGCCACTATGTGGATTCTGGGAAATGCATTCATACCCTCTGAAAGGGTAGCCAGTTACCACAGAGCCATCTCCTCAGCCCAAGAAGCTGGGATTTAATGAAATGTTTCATATTTTGTACATGGTTTTGTACAAAAAGGTTGAAATGGAGAGGGTAGAACCTTGCCTATGAGAGATGAGAGATCTGTTTTCAAGATCAGTTGTATATTGTGCTTAGTACTTATTTTAAAGTGGGATACATTTATTTTCCACATGTTTTAAAACACCAGGGCAATGTTTGTTTCTTTCTAAGCATTCTGTGTAGCAACCATGAGAAAACTGTGCTTGAATGTCAACTCAGAAAAGTACACAAGTGTCCTTAAGAGAAGTTCGGGAGTCTTTTTCCTCATAACTCCTGTATGTCTATGGCTCTTCTGTGTGACCAGCCAGCTATAATTGTCACTTTACTGCTTGGCCACAGAGATGTTATATCCATCAATCGAACAAATAAATGGGACAGCTAATTAATACTTTTTTTTGCTGTTGTTGTTGAAACCAATTTAGGGGAATTAGAGCAAAGCAATTTTGATTTTCAACAGTGCCGTCTGCTTTTGATGAGACTGTGGACATCAGTTTGTGTTGCTGAGCAATAAATACTTCTCCCATGACTTCTGAGTCCCTGGGATCATTCTATTACTGTGTCACTCAAGCTTGTCACACTGTGGGGTGCGGGACTCCAATTGCCGCACAGTCAGCCACGCACACCCGCTGTTCCTACAGTGGGAAGAGATAAATAAGAGAGAATTTGTGGAAAGCAATATGATCAAAAGATTGGAAAAGGAAGGCCACATAAACCTAAGGGTTTAAGAGATGTGTTTTTGAAAGGAAATGTAAGTCATTGTGAGTTCAGGCATTTCATCATTTTAAAACACAGGTAAATTTCTCAGCCAGCAGAAATCCATGGCCTTTGGCATGTTTAAATTAACTTTATCATTTTAACAGAGGTTCTAGGGTGAAATATGCTATGTTTTCTGACAGCCACATGTTCAGCTCACCACGGGCTTTATAAGCGTTCTGATGCCCGTGAAGACAGCAAATGCTTTGGAGACCCCTGAGCTTCTTTGAAGGATTGTCAGAGCCAGTAATCTCAAAAGGCCAACTACTAAAATGGCACATAGTTACTTATTTAAAAAGCATCTTGGTATGTTTTAATTAGTGTTGCAAGAATGTTTATTTACTTTATCTTACGACAAAGGTATCTGTATTTACTTGTAAAATTTCGAATCCAGTAAAACGATTCTAAGAATATACGAATAAGGTTTTGTCTGGCCTACAGGAATAAAGTATGAAGGCCATGGTGGACATGTAAAGTTCTCTAAGCTTTAATCAAAATCCTGAGTGTGTATATATATATATATATATATATATATATATATATATATATATATATATATATATATATATATATATCATATTGGTGACTTAGTCCCCTAGAGAAACTAATTTAGATAATGTAACAAAGGAAAGCCTTACAAATAATAATCCAATCATGTTGTGGATATTATCTAGTAGAGAGTAATACAATCAGGTAAGATCAACAGATTGTAACCTCCACAACTTCCCAAATGTACCTTTCTTTATGTTTAATTCCCTGATATTCAAAATAACCAGGTCAACACAGAGAGCACCAAATTTTACATTCAACTCAAAAACATTTTCATTGTTAGTGTCAGAATGTGTCGCAATGAGCTAGATCGTTTTACAGATTGAAGAAATTAACCGAATTAAGGCAGGACTCCACTTGAGTGCCTGATTGTCCTTATGCATACCTAGTTTTAAGTTACTATATGATGGCACGTGGAACGGAATTGTTTTTTAAACATTGCTCAGTCATGTCAGACAGTAGCTATGGAGGTGGAATTGTTTCACAGAGGGAGACGACCCCGAGGTAACGTGGCTTCAGATGCCCCACCCTTACAGACTGGCGGGACCCCGCAGCACGTTGCTTGCGCTTCCCTATGCTGAGGACATACTCCAGTGCTCTTACTGTTAAGCTGCAGTAATAGACTTAGATAAATGTGAAACAACTGACCCAAAGAAGACTACGGAAGGGGCAGTGGGACCCACAGTCACTAGGCTCTTTTTTCTCACCACACCTAGACTCACAGGGACTTGTCATTCTCCCTCCATACACTTTGTTTTGAAAGCATATATGTCATAGAGGAAAGCAAATGACAATGTTAAGAAAATACAACATTTTAGTATGAAAGATTCAGATTAGTCTTATTATTTCTATGTTCATTTATTTTCTAATCAGACTATACATTTCAATTGAAATATAATTATATCAGTTTCTTTCCTCCTTTTACGTCCTCTAGCCCCTCCCAATTACTCTTCCTCAAGCCTATCCATACAGCTCTCAAATTAATAACCCCTCTTTTGGAAAAAAAAATAGTACATATATATAAATGCAACCTGCTGGTCGTGTGTGTGTGTGTGTGTGTGTGTGTGTGTGTGTGTGTGTGTGTGTAGTTTCAAGGCTGGCCACTCTGCCTTAACTTAAAGGGTTGCTCATTCCTTGAGGTTGCCAACTGTCCCTCTCCCAGTAGTCATTAGTTGTCTAGAGTTTTTGTCTATGGGTGAAACACCGTGAAAATTCTCCCGTCCATGTTAGCATGTCCATTGACAGCAAGCCCCCTCACAACTGTTGGTCTCTGCATTGTTCTCCAGTTGTGGTTTTCTGTCATGGTCCCTGTTTGCTGTAAAGAGGAGCTTGTTTGGTGAGGACTGGTTGCTACACTTATCTGTGGGTGGGAGGATAATATTCAGAATGTGGCAAAGAATTTTGCTGGTCTATCAGAGTGGCAGTGGTTAATTCTTTTCCATGGACCACTGCTTCATTGGCCCAGGTAAGTTGCCAAGGTTTCTAACGGCAAGTATATTTTCTGTTGAAAGAGTCTTAAATCCAATTAGACAGCTATTGGTTACCACACACATGTGAATACCATTTGTTGGACCTTTGTGGATGATTTGCCATGCTGGTAACTGTTGTGGGTCATAGGTGTTGCAACTGGGCAGGACTATAATTTGCTTTGCTTCCTCAAGAGTACTATGGTGTCCTAAGTATGGAGTGCCTTCAGCTGTGGGTGTTTACTTTCAGTATCTGAGAGGCAACCAAAGACTAAATCAATAGTGTGTGCTGTATTGAGAATCACTTGGACTGCCCTGAACAACCACTGGAAATAATGTTTCTTATATTTGGTGCTGGAGTTTTTGTTAGTGTTAGGCAAGCGTAAAATAATATGATTCACTGAGGCTGCAACAGATAATCTTGGTGTTCTTTGACCATCTTATTCTCATTCTGTAATTGATTCTTGCTCCTTGCTTCCAAGTAAGAGCCCCCACCCCTTATCTCTTTCCCATCCCATATCGCCTATATTCTGCTGCTCCTTTCTCAACTCCTCCCTTACCCACCTGTGGTTTCCTTCTGCTTTCCTGGTTTATTTGGTTCTTCCATATTGTATAATCATATCTGATGGTTTGGAGCTGGAAACCACAGGTGAAAGTGAAACGCAACATGTGCCTTTTTCTGGGTATATTATGTTTATTTTTAAAATAATCTTGTCAAGTTCCATCTATGTATGTGAAGTGTTCCTTATCTCACTTGTCATTAAAGATGAATAGTATTCCATAGTACACATGGACAATATTTTCCTTTTCCATTAATCAGTTAAAGTACATTTGCTGTTTTTATTCCCTGGCTATTGTGAATAGGCAAACAGTGAACTTTGCTAAGCAAGTATCTGTGGGACAGGATGTGGAGTCCATTGGACATATGCCAAGGAGTGCTATAGCTGCATCATATGGTAGAGCTATTTTCATTTTTTGAGTATTTTCTATAATGATATCCAGGGCAGCTGAATCAATTAGTTGTCCTAACAACACTGAATAAGGGTCTCCTTTTCCACAGAACTTCATGGGCATTTATTGACAATTGTTTGGTGGTCTTAGCCATTCCGACATTCACGAGATGAAATCTCAAAGCTGTTAAATTTGCTTCACTTCTTCACTCAACTTGGCTACTTCCTTGGCTTTACTGAAGCCTTTTAGTTTTATGAAGTCAATAGTTGGCTTCATTTCTGGGCATATGTTGTCTTGTTCAGAAATTCTATTTCTACACATTTCTGCCTATGTTTTCTTCTAGGAGTTTTAGTGCTTTGGGTTTTAAATTGAGGTCTTTGACCCACTTGAATGGAATTTGTATTCAAGGTGACAAATACAGATGAACATTCATTCTTCTGCATGCAGACATCCTGTCTCTCCAACACTATTTGTTGAAGATGCTGTCTGCGTGTTTTTTTTTTTTTCATCTTTTTAAAATACTGAATAGCTGTAGTTATGAATGTTCATATTTGGGTCCTGTTGCATTCTATTCAGTGCCAGTCCCATATTGTTTTATTGCTATAGCTCTATTAGGTAATCTGAAGTCTGAAATATCAATCCTTCCAGTATTCTTTTAGTTCAGGATTTTCTTTGACACCATCGCCTTTTAAAGCTTGACATACATTTTGCCAGGCTCTTAAAGCTGTTATTTTAATGGGTTTCCTTTATACATATGTGGCTTGTGGTTTCACTCTTTAAGCTTACAATAGCCTCTTTTTTCTCTGTATATTTAATGTTTTAAGTATATGTTCTGGGGAGTTCCTTTTCTTGTCCTGTGTTTTTAATGTTCTGTATGTGTGTTGTACATATATCAGCATGCCTCTCATTTTGTGAAAGTCTTTTACTTTGATCTTTTTGAATATTTAGTCTGTGCTGTTTCTGGGATTCTTATAGTATCTTATAATAAGAAATTTTATTTTTTATTGTGTCCTACAATTTCTGCATATTTATTTAGTGTGTTACTTTTTAATTTTTAATTTTCTTTGCTTGGCTGGTCCAATTCCTCTACTAAACAATTTAGCCTTGATATTCTATCTTCTACTTGGTCCATTTGACTGGTAAGGAGCTCCTCTGAGTTTTCTAATTGGGTTATTTGGTTTTTCAATTCCATCTTCATTAAATTTTGAATTCATTAAATCTGTTCAGTATTTTTCTGTCTGAGAAACTGAACTCAATTTCAAATCTAGAATGAATGGGTTCTGACATTTTACTCAGCTATATATTTGTGGTCTGTTGGACATCACTCATGAATTTATTGGTATATTGTTTAAGTTCACTGAGTTGTTTTCAAGTTATTGATTTCTTTTATCAGTCCTATGATTGTTCTTTTAAATTGTGTATCCTGGAGCTCATCTAGGTAATTCATATTGAACACTATGTCTATAGGACTGTGCATTTGGCGGACAGATGACATAATATTATCGCCTTTCATAATGTGTGTGTGTGTGTGATATAGGCATGTTAATTTATTTCATTATTTATGTTTCTGATGTCACAATCTATCCTGCCTTTTATATGCTGGCCAGGTGCAGGAGCTGTTGGATCAGAGCCAGGCCTGAGAAGACAAGGTTCTGGCATAACACAACAGGAAATGCTTCTGTGTGAGATGTATGACTGAAACTAGATCTTCAATGTGGGAATGGCTCGGATGAGTGGATTTCTACCACTTGTTATGCATTTATTTAAATTCAAATGCTCTGTTTTTATAATAAATGTATTTTCGTGATACAATTGTTGTCCTCTGCAAGTCTCTATTTTCTTTACTTTTACCCCAACCCCCTTATGTTTTGATTATGGAGATAAAAATTATCTTTGAAATTGTCAGAATAGAAGGGCATGACTATTAAAAATTTTGCATTTTTGGATTTTACATAGCTATCCAGGACTAACATGAGTGACTATCTTTTCTCACAAAGGGTGTATTATAAACTCAACTAAGCCATGGCTGAGGTTTACTTTCTCTATCTCAAATCATAAATTACCATTTCATTTTTCTTATTCTGCTCACACAATGCATGTGCTACTGTTGTTCTTGTTCAGGAGGTAATATGCTGTATAGTGTGGGCCTCTATTTTTCAATTTTAAAAAGATAGGCTTTCTAACAAATATATGCCATATTCACTGTGCTGACTCACAGAAACACAAGAACTCTACTACTGCATTCACAATGCTGAATTAAACTCCAAGACGATAAAGTGAAATGCACTGGCAAGCACATTGGTTTGGTGGTGGAGATTAAATATATATTTATCTTCCCTCTATTTTTGAGCAGAGAATTTAGTTAAAAATGAGGTTTTCAGTTGTCAGATAGCATAAATATGGGTAGGCTACATAGTCCAGATTGATACCTGAATAAGTTACTAGTAACACATTTTATATCATATCTGGTAATGATTAATAGGAGGAAATTTTTATTGTATTTTATTGTTCTATCAGGCTTGCTGTTCTAGATGCATTTTATTCAGTGAATGAGAAAGTAAGCTATAGATATAACCAGAGTATAAACTTCATAACCTTGGCAAAGGCTAGCTGCTAATAACAATGAGCATGGGTTTTGAGGAGGCTGGAGAAAATTATAAGAATTATTTGAGGCTGACTTGGTAATGGGAGTCCATTGGTTTGATGAAATCATTTATAAAGATATGTAAAGACATTAAGAAATACTAATTCACCAATTTGTGGATTCATTAGTTGAGATTATTATTCTCATTCATAATCAGGATAATTTAAATGAATATGTTACAGTTATTAATTCAAATATTGCACACATTTGGGTTTATGTTTTAAGAAAATCTAGGAAAAGAATTTGTATGTATGAGCCATGCATATTTTCACTTTACCTCCATTTCCCAACAAGATGAGGAATACCTTGAGAGCAAAACTGTCTAATTGTTTGTTATCTTCATTTCCTAGAACATTTTCCAGCTTAGGAAATTGATAATCAAAGGGTTTATATAATTTATTAAATAAAGTTTATTGCTCAGTGAAGATAATCATAGGAAGACAAATGGAATAAAAAAAGATGTTTTTAGGAAGGTCACATTTAAGCTACTTATAGGGTAAAAGTGACTTAGTCTTAGTCTTATAGTAAAACTATTTGATGCATAATTTTTACACTTTTGTCATGATAATTTTATGGCAAAAATGTACTGCTGATATTGGTATGGCGGATTAGAATACATTGTTAAAACAATGCTTGTGAACGTGTATTGAAGAGACAATGTGCACCCTTCTGCCAGAATCCTGCAAAGTAAATGCTGTCTCAAATACCATTTCATTTATTTATTTATTTATTTATTTATTTATTTATTTACTTTTATTGACAATAGATTCGTTTTTCCTTTGTTAAAAATTAAGTGTCCATAGTTATGTAAATTTACTTCTGTATCTTTGATTCAATTCCATTGATCAGCCAGTCTATTTCTATACCAGTACCATGTAGTTTTTATTACTATTGCTCTGCAGTACAGTTTGAAGTCAGGGATGGAGGTAACTCCAGAAGTTCTATTATTGTATAGGATTGTTTTAGCTATTCTGGTCTTTCTTTTTCCATTAGAAGTTTAGAATTATTCTTTCAAGGACTGTAAAACAAATGTATTGGTGTTTTAATGGGGATTGTATTGGATCAGTAGATTGCTTTTGGTAAGATGGGCAGCTTTACTATAAGGCGGCATGCTTAAATCTCAGTCATAAAGGGACATAGAATAGACAGAGGTAGTGGTTGAAGAGAAGGAACAAAGCAGGAGAGGAAGTGCAGAGAGAAGCAAGGGTGGAGCTCAGACCTGGGGAAAGTGGGGGCAGGAGGACAGTAGGCCTACATAGAAAAAAGAAACTGTGGGTAGGGGCATCTCTGTGACAAGCTGGAGACCTAAATCAGAATACGCCTCCGGGAGGATATAAGGGGGACTATAGCTGAGACTTCTAGCAGCAGGGGCCATGGAAACTGAAGAGTACATCCTGTAACTACTCAAGACTCCTAGTGCAGGGAGGAGAACACCAATCCAGCCCACAAAAATTTTGATCCAAAACTGACCCTGCCTATAAGACATGCAGTGATAAAGACAGAACAGAGATTGAGGGAATATCCAACCAATATCTGGCCCAACCCAAGACCCACCTCATAGAAGAGAGCCAACCATTGACACTTAATGATAGTATGCTTTGCCTGGAGACAGAAACCTATCGGAGTTTTATTCTGGGAAGTTCCACATAGTTGGAAACAGATATTGAGACCCAGAGATAAACATTGAGTGAAGCATAGGGAGTCTATTGGAAAAGTGAGGGGAAGGATAGAAGGCTCTAGAGGTGACAATGGCTCCACAAGAATGTCAACAGAGAAAACTAACAGGGTCCCAAAAAGGGCCTGTGGATTCTGAAGTGCTAACCAAGGACCACACATGGACTAGGCCTAGGTCCTGTACATAAATGTAGCCAATGGGCAGCTCAGACTAAGTGTGGGTCCATTAGTTAGGTGAGCAGAGGCTTTCTCTGATCTGAACTCTGTTGCCTGCTTTTCTTTTCTTTTTTAGCATATAAAACATGTAATTTACTTACTTTACATCCTGATTGTAGCCCCCTCTTTTGTCACCTCCTCCGAGTTCCACTTTCACTTGTTCATGCCCGCTCCCCACCTGGTCCTCAAAAAGGAGGAGCCCTCCTCCCCTAGCATCTGATGTAAGCCTATCAAGTCTCATCTGGACTGGCTATATCCTCTTCTTCTGTGGCCTGGCATGGCTGCTCCACCAAGGGGAAGTGATCAATGTGTGAGCACCAGAGTCCATGTCAGAAATAGTCCTTCCTCCCCATATTATGAGCCCCACAAGGAGACTGTGCTGCCCATGCATGGTGAGGACCTAGACCTTTGGCTCAAGTGTTGCCTGATTTTCAATCACTTCCTCCTGACAGGAGTCCCTTGCTAGGCCACAGGGCAAGAGGATGAGCTCAATCCTTGTGCAATTTGATGAGTTGGGATGGGTGGGTGGGTGGCTACCCTTTTCAGAGGAATAGGGGAAAAGGACAGAGAATGAAGGGGCTGGATGTAAAGTGAATAAATAAATACATTTTTAAAAGAAAATAGAATCTTTTCTTATACACCATATCCCAATTATAGTTTCTCCTCCCTTTACTCTTCCAAGTTTTTCCCTACCTTCCCTACCATCTGGATCGATTCTCTTTTTTTCACTCATTAGGAAAGAATGGGCTTCTAAGAGATAACAACCAAATAGGACAAAATAAAATATAATAAAATCAAACAAAAACTATCATATTGAAGTTAGACATGGCAACCCACGAAGGTGGAAAGTGGAAAGGTTCCCAAAGGCAGGCACAAGAGTCACAGATCCACTCATTCTTACAGTCAGGAATCTCATAAAAACACTAAGCAAATAGCTATAAGATATACAAAGAGGACCTGTAGGCCCTATGCTTGCTGCTTCAGGTTCTGTGGGCTCATATGTGCCTTGTGTAGTTGATTTAGAGGATTGTATTCTCCCTGCGTCTTCCATTCCCTCTGGTGCTTGTAATCTTTCCTCCACCTTGGCTTCTGGGGAATTCTATGAGCTACTCGGAGGAAAGATTTGACTTAGACTTAGACTCTCTCTCTCTCTCTCTCTCTCTCTCTCTCTCTCTCTCTCTCTCTCTCTCTCTCTCTCTCTCTGTGTGTGTGTGTGTGTGTGTGTGTGTGTGTGTGTGTGTGTGTGTGATGATTCATTTAAGAGCATTGGTTCTCTGGGTAGACAGCATAAGTTAAATCTCCTGGCACTCCTTACTTTTGATACATTCTGAAGGTATATTTCTTTATCCATCAATAGAGGTTGATAATTGTGATTCATGCATTAAAAACAGGAGAAACTATAGCTTTGAACAGAGAGCAACTAATCTGTAACTGTTAGTACTTATTGCTCATTACTATCTCCAATTTGCAATAAGGCAGAGAATTAGTTGAAGAGCCTAAGGAACTTGGCCAACAAATACAGCCACCATCTCCTCTTGGGGTGTCTGATTTTGTTCTCAGGAGCCCTTGTATGTGAAGCTGTGAAGAATTTTACAGCGGGAACAATGTCTTTCAGAAGGCACAATAAAGTGGCACTGATTATTTCGCCAATATTTGCCTTTGTTAACTGTCACTTTCCTGCTAAGCATGGCTCTCTTCTGTCTTCCTCAGCCAGCAGATCCTGCTCTGCAAGGCTCAGCCCCCTCTGCTTGTTTGGGAACAGGAATTACCACCACCAGATGAGTTGCAGGTCACTGAGTTAACTAAGCCAAAGCACCAAATTCCCTCATGAAAAGACGACTTTTCTCAGCATATAAATTGCTTCTTCATATTTTGAGAACAATCTTGAAGTCTCACATATACCTTTACAGTTAATCTGTGGTGTGATCACAGATTTTATAGCTTGTGGAAGACCACCCAGTAGAGGCGTGAGAACATGGTTTTGTGGTATTATTATGGATATATTTTTTTTAATCCTAAGGATTCCTAGCACTTATTGAGAACCAGCTGATTTTCAATGTATGTGGGTATGGTATAGGATACAAAAATTATAGTAAATAAAACAAGCAGGTTGATTCAATTGCTTTGAAGTAAATTTTAAAAATCAGTCCATTAGCTGCTATTATAGAAACCATATATAAAAGAAGAATTCTTTAGATTATTTTATGGGGCTTAATGTACTAAAGGAAATAAATCACTGACACTTGTCCATCCTTCAGAAGTGTGAGAAAAACATATTAAGTGATACAAAAACCATAGTAAAGATGGTCAGAATAGAAAAATTACATTTGTCTGATGAATTTAAGGAAGAGTTCTATTCCAGAGAAATTAGGAGAAATTTGATATTCAATAATGTCTCTTGAGAATATAAATATAGTTTAGATGCTATTCTACGGGACCTGTTCCTACAGAAATTTAATCCTTAAAGCTACTCTGTGTGTTAAACTATATGATTTTACTTCCTTAAGGAATACAGCTAAAGCTTCTCCAGTAGTAATTAAAAAATATGTATTGTGTAATGTTAGAGTACAGTGACAGGAGATGGTTGAATTGTAGGTAAAGTTGACCTGATAATCTAAATGAAGTGCTAGCATGGCAGTGCAAACATCACTGCAGATTAAGCCTCAGGGCCTGCTGATCCACAGGAGGATGTGCACACACATTTGAGAAAAATGGATAGGAGCTAAAGACATCTGAGAAGACAACAGAAGTTACTAAAGCTAGCACTTGGAGTAAGATAGGTTGGAAAGACTAGATAAAATTTGCTTTTATTCAGAATGAGAATGAGACAAGTGTTTAGAATTTTGATGGTGCTAGTGCACAAGGAAAGAAGTCTTCAACGGAAGAGCAATGTATTTATGAGATGAGCAATGGCTTTTACGTGTGGGAATGAGTGAATTGCTATTATGTTTCAACAGTGGCTACACCAATACATCCTCATTGACAGTGCATCTGGGCTCCAATTTCTCTAGTCTTCAGCAAAGATATTCTTTTCTTTTTCCTTTCCTTCTTTTTCCTTCTCGTCTTCCTCTTGATGGTAGTCATGTCATGAGTATGGAATATTTCATTGTAGCTTTAATTTATATTTCTATAATTTGTGATATTTAACCTCATTTCACACTGTCATTGGCTATTTGTATATTTTTGATGATTTTTTTCTTTTTTATTGAGGGATGTTTTTGTTACTGTTTAAGAAGTGTCTCATTATCTAGCTCAGCCTTCTCTTTCACTTATTGTCTTCCTTGTATGACCTTACAGAGTTTTAGAATTAAAGCATGCCTCATGATAATTAATATGTGCATATACATGATATATTATGTGTATATTTGTCTACATAAATATTTTTGTAAATTTCAGTCTTTATTATATTGGCTATGGATATCTAGTTTCCTTAGAATAATTTACTAAGAGGACTGTCCTTTCTCCTTGAGGCAGCAACAATGGCTTTTGAAAACATCATGTCACTAGATTATTGCAGGATAATGACCCTGGGTACAACATCCAACATGTTTCTAAGACCAGTGCATGACATACAAAAATGAATATGTTTTCACAATATTTTCCAAAAGCTTCACAAGTTGTGTTAAACAAGTCAATGATTACTTTAATAATATACTCAAGCAAAACAGTTCCTATCCTGTATACTGGAAATGGTGCCCTATGGTAAGAATATGAAAAGCAGAGTGTATTGTTTTCCTGGAGGGTATATTCTAGTTATAGAGCGTCACATGCAACAAGACAATATTAATATATAAAAGGAACACACAGGATTTTGTGTTGGAGATGAGGGGAGTTCTTAGTAATGCAAGCCAGGGAAAATCGATCTGAGCGGGTCTGGTGGATATACAGGACCTAAACATGAATGGAAGAACATGACAAAATCTTCATGTTGAGAAATTTGGTCTTTTTCAGAGACAGTGGCTAATCAATAATCCAGAGATTAATAAAGTAGGAAAGAAGGACCAATAAGCAGTTAGAGATACAGGAAACATCACCACAAATTAACCTATGAGCTATTGTAAAGGGGTTTGAAACAAAATGAGTCCCAAATTCATTTGGTTTAAGCAAGATGCAAACAAAGACAGCATCATTTAACATGGTAATTAATTGAATACATAAAGTCATAACCATACCATGACCTACTTAAAAAGTGAAAATACATTCATTTATATTGAAAGAAAATAGGTTATTCACAAATGTAAAAGCAAATGCAGGTGTATTGAGTCAGTTGGTGGAGTCAGAGGAGCAAAGGTGCAAGGCATTAGTGCAAGCTGGATCTTGGTCCAGCATATCATTACAAGGCAATGAATGAAGCTCACTGAGGTTGCTATCGCCACTGCCTGCAAGCCCAGTTTCCATCCACTTAAGTAGAAACACTGCCATTTTCATTCTTAGGAACACATACTTGTTCAAATTTATTTCTCAAACATTTTACTTCTCTTCCAAAGAGCAACTTGCTATTTAAAATCTGCATGCTTAAAAGCCGTGATCTCATAATGTCAGCCTGTGCATTATGAACTAGTTATAAATGTGGAAATGCGGCTGACTTCAGGGTTATTGTGAAGTTGACAACAAATGATCACTTTGCTGATATAAATGAAAACATTAATTAGCAATTACGTTTCTTGAGCTTCAGTGGCATTTCACTGAGGCAATGTAAAAATTTCCTCCTGTGTTTGGGCCAAAACAAGATAAGAATTGTCCAACAAGATTGATCTACAGGAACAATTAAAGAACAAACAAAGCAAACTTTGAAAGTGATTTTTGGCTTCCAAAATTTCTTAAAATTAACGGTTAAATCAGTTAATATAACACCAAATGCAAACATGTACCAAAAAAGAACTTTGAAAACTAAAGACATCTGAACAGCGGGAGCGAGAAGTATTTATGATGTTTATTCTTGTCTTTGTTAGTGTTTTGTTGCTGTGGAGTGACACCATGACATCAGCAACTCCTAAAAAGAAATCATTTAATTGGGGCTGGCTTTAAATTAAGAGGTTTAGTCTATTACCATCAGCTGGAAGAGAACTGGCTTGAGATTCTGAGACATGAAAGCCTACACCCAGTGACACACCTCCTCCAACAAAGTCTCACCTCCTATTAGTGCCACTTGCTATGGACTTATGGGGGGGTATTTTTATTCAAACCACCACACCCCTTGCAGAAAAATTCAGATTATTTTATGTTGTGGATATACATAGTCTTTTCTAAATATAGTATGTATGCAATAGTCTACAAACCCACATGTACTTAGTGTGGTGTCTTTAGTATATCCCTTTATGTTTCTTCTTTGACCTTATTTCAATAATGTTTTAGAAACAGAAGGAAAGTGTCTTGATAAATTAAGCTGTTCTATTGGTTTATAAGTTGATAACATGGAAATTGACTAGTCCACAGTGCAGTGGTTCAGAGAGGATACAAGAATGAACAAAGATGGAAAATACACAATTGCAGGTATATAATTGAGGAGATTTGTACATTCTCCAAAGTGTGAGCTCATGGGATGCTTATTCTCCTGAGATTTCAGAATACTCTTGTAAAGAGGGAACTGGATAGTCAACATAGGAGCCTATTCCAGTTGCTCATATGGAGATCTTAGCTAAAGCAAAAGCCAGTGCTAGCAGTTCCCGCTAGCAGTTCTAAATGTGGAGGAACAGTAAATTCTTGTTATTGAAGAACTGAAAGAATAATTGGTGTCTTCTAATGCCTTTTATCTGAAAAATATTTCTGGAAACAAAGGATCTATTGAGGAGAAAGCATTTTTTTCTTCCAAGGAAAGGTATTAAGATTTTAGGATGTAATGCTTGTGAAAAACTATATGTTTTCAGAGCAAAAGAGCTGGACTTTGAATCTGGATCAGACCTGACAGGGTTCATTCCTCTCTCAGCATGCTGGATGCTGACATCCTACATCTTTCATGTTCCAGCACCAAGTGCTTCAGTTGTTGTTCTCCATCATAACAACACAGATCCCAAGACAGCTTGGAAAAAAGCTTCTGTACCCAATTGGTCCAGCATTTCACACTGTTCCACACAGGACTTTTATTAAGCCTGGAAGTTCTCAACATTTAGAAACTGGACCACAAATGATATTCCCAGCTTGTTTAACCATTTTCCCCAATTTTATTTGGGCCTCTACAAAGGTATTATTTGTCCCAATTCAGACAGAAGAAACCTTAAGAGAACAATGCCCATTTCCCTTAAGGGGGTAGGGTAGGTTTTTGGATGCTTTCTTGGGCTTTAAGTGTTTATTTTCAGTGGTAGTTGGTTGTAAGTTACTAAGAGAGAAAACAAGGTTAGATTCCAGTATCTCTCCTTGTTTCTTTAGCATTCTTTCTTGGGTTTGGAGATGGGAATGAAAAGAGAGAAAGGGGGATGTGGAGGTGTATGGGCAAGAGATGACAAAAAGTGGACTGTTGAGTCGATCCCTCAACTTAAGGCTTTGATTCTGCACACAAGGTTAGTTTTAATTCATTGGGATAGAAATTTATATATTGATGCAAAATAAGTTTAATTTCGATACATTGGTTTAGAATTCAAATTTGATTATTCTTAACACATTATATACAAATTTCTACTCTAATATGAGTTATTGTACCCATACCACTCAAGTAGAATATAAGGTTTACCTCCAGTGCTTTGAAAATGCTACTGCAGGCTGTTAAGGATAAGTAAATTACACAAGTTAATTGTCAATTGATCAAATCATGGTCATTTTAATTACTAGTCTATTTATACCACAAGAATATACATCCTACATGTAACAGAGAGAAATGATTCTATAGACAGATAAAGTAAAATAGTTTAAGGTCTTCAAAAACCTCAAAGTCCTACAAAATATGGCACTTAAAGATATGTATATTGTTTCAATGATTCTTTGACAACAAGACAGCTTAACTCCTGGCAACACCCAGCCTACCTCAGAGAAAATCCTGAGCATCAATGAACCTCTTAATGGAGATGGCTTCAAATATGGCAAACCACCCACAGGGCAAAATGTCTTTTTACAACCACTGACAAAACTCTGCCTAAGACTTGGCAAGCTGGGATACAGGCAGAGTCAATGGGCAAAATCTGCCAAGACAGGGTAATCAAATCCTCAATAGTTCCTGCCTTACAAACATGTCTGTCACATATACTGAGTCAGAAGGCTGAAGATGATGCTCCAACATTTTAGAGAGCCTTGGGTGTTTGTTCAGGCAGCAAACTGTCTCTCTGTCATTTTAAAAAGATTATTATAAAATTAGGAAACTGCTAAAATGCACGTCCTGTTTACTTAGGTAATTAATTTTACTCCTTCTGAAGTCTCTGATGGGGTTGAAGACCAAATAGTTGAGTGTCACAATTAAGCTTAGTTGTTTAGGGATTAATGTGTCTTTAGGTCTTGATAGATGTTTTAAGTTGATAGAGATGAGATATGATAGATATTGTTACATTCAGAATTTTAGACTCACCGAGATAAGAAAATCTTTTCTTTAAGGTTGCCAAATACAAACAGCCAAAACACTATGAATGTAACATGAATGTAATTCCTGAATGTTCTGTGGTTCTTTTGCTGTATGTAGTTTATTTTAAATAGTTGTGATAATATAAATGTAGATGTAAAAAATTAATAAAAAAGATAAAGTAAAACATGACATCAGAAATAGAATAAAGAGTATGAGCCAATAACTGAGACTTAGGTTTCTTAACTAATGTCCCCTAGGAATATGTACTATCAAATTTTAGTCTACCACTTAATGTTTGCTAGACTACTATGCAGGGATTTCTCTAATCAAGGCATTTTATATGATTTTGTGACAAGAATATTGTTCAATAAAGTACTGAAAAAGAAAACTGTTTTCCACCCAACTAATCAAGATGAGTTTTCTTAGATGGTCATCAAAGTTTGCATGGATTTTCTGCTATACTGGAACTCATTTGGGGTGCTTTTATGATCATCTGCCTTGCTGTAGTCTTATCCCTGCATCATTGCCAGCACCAAAGTGATCTTGCAGATGTGAGTGCTGTGCAGCATTGGGATAATCATCCAATATGGCTTTTTAGAGGCCTGATGTAGTGGAAAGAATGTAAATCCCCTTGAGGCATGATTGATCTTGAGGATACCCTTGGATGAGAGGACACCACCAAACATATTGGCGCAGTCCAAGAGGAGAGTTACTATAGGAGTCTTCTGACCTAGTCTTTTTTAAAGTACCCTAAAGCAAGAGTAAATAAATATCTTCTAAAAGGACCTACGCATTACATATTTTGTTTTGATTCCCATAGAATATTGGGCTCAAATTCTCAACACTGCTATTGATAACAGATGGCACTGATAAACAAATAGGTTTTTTGTTTTTTTTTTTTCTGATAAAGTGTGACTTACCAGAAAAGGTAATGTGTTGCTTTGTTCTATGATGGTTTCATGGGTGGGTTTCTGCCCTAAAGAGATATCTGCCCTAAAATATTTCTTTAGCAAACTGTTGCATTTTTATGGTGAAAAGGGCTCTAATCTAGTATTATACATCTCAATACAAAGAAGCTAGAAAGAGTGAAGCAAGAGCAGTTACAGGAGATGCAATCTCATGAGAGGCTCTACTCTTAACTACTTGGGGCATTTTACAGCTGAGTGAAAACAACAGGGTCTGGACAATAGTTGTCTCTTTGCCATAGTATTTATCAACTTACTTCAGTCTCTAGCAGAATTCCATATCTCCTGAAAGACAAAAAGTTGCTTCCCACAGCCACTGAGTTCTTTGGTAGATTCCTTGTCTCTAGAGGATTCTAGGATCCTCTACAATTTGTTGTGTTTTGAACAGTTTAAATTATTAGAGAGTAAAACTTCAGCTGTAGGGTTGTAAGTAAGTGAGCACACTAAACACTAGCTTAGAACCCAATGCCAGCCTTTTCCCATGATAACTTGCTCCTAAAAGATTGTTTCACATGAAAAAGAAATCCTCCTCCGTACTCACAAATGTGCCTTGTTGGGGAAAACATTAGGCATGTTTTGATTTCACTCTCTGCTTTGGCATGTATTTATAGACTTTTAGGTCTCCCAGAAAGAAAAACTTTCAGCCAGCACATAGCTATGCCTTTTTCCAAGTCCCTGGGAAGTCTGTGCCTTCAGACACTCTCATGGCTTCCATGTTAGAGCTGCCCATTGGGCAGATCATAGAAAAAAGTCCAAGGCCTAATGTGGTGGTGGTTTATAGAGCCTATGTTTTCCTGACTATATCATGTGGGTCTTGTTACTGAAAAAAAAAAAGTAGGTATATAAAGTTTGTGATTGTGCTGAGACATTTCTGGTACTCTAACTAAGTATTGGAGAAACCAACTTAAAGAAAGAGAAAACATTTATTTTTCTCAGGGCTTCAGAGTGTTCATTACCCAGTCATAGGACTCCATTCTTTTTTTTTTTAATAAATTATTTATTTATTCACTTTACATCCTGGTAATAGCCCCATCCCTCCTGACCTCCCAGTCCCACTCTCACTCTTCTCTCCCCCGCCCCAATTCCTCAGAAAAAGGTTCCATTCTTCCTGGGCCATTCTGTGGTGGGAAGCGTGTGGGCAGACAGAAAACAGAAAAAAAGAAGGAGGACTGGGGTCACTCTAGTGACCTGCATTCTCTCAAAAACCTTTCTTCCTTAAATTTCCATAACCTTGCAATATCTACATAAGCTATGCCTCTGTCCATAGATTACTATGTTGATGATGTTAGAGCCATTATGAGCAAATTCCCTGTGGAAGGCTTCCTCTCTTTACACTGTAATATTAGGGATCAAACCAGCAACAGGTGATCTTTAATAACAACTACATATCGTACATAAGTTGAGTACAGAGCCCAAAAGTGATACTAGAGGGATGCTAGACTGATACTATTGTTCTTACATTTAGCGTCTCTACTGTTCTTATCAATATGTAAAATATAACTATATTTGATGGACTTGCTTTGAGCATTCCAAGTAAAACACTTGGAAAGCTCACGTGTCATGGCAGTTGTCATCCAGGAGGAACTTGTGTCAGCAGTGGAGCTTATGGAGTTCCCTTTGATGAGTGCATATCAAAGATGTCAAGCCCTGTAGGGATCATACTCAGAATTCTCCTTGCTGCTGCCAGGCCTTGTTATGCTTTGTGCTGCCATGATTTTGTATTTAACGTAGCATTTTTTACTTTGTGGGAGACTCCTCCCCATCTCTGGGCAATTTTATTTGTGGTACATAATCAGGATTATGACTTTCCTAGGACAATGCGCTTTAGATGGATTAAATAATCAGATGAAGTTTCTGTGAATAGTTTAAAGACATGAGTGGCTAGGCCTTTCTAATGAGGGATACAGAGAAGATAGCTCTGAATAAAACTTAAAAAAATATCCTTTTTTTTTTTTTCCCCAGTTGGATGTGAAACTTCCTGGGGATAAGGGATAAGAACAGGAAAGTCTCAGGCATTGCTAGCCCAGGAGTCTTGTCTGTGAAAGACAGGCCAATGGTCCAAGAAAACAATTATGTTTCTGTAACTAGAGTTAGGTCTGAGTTTCTGGTTAGGTCCAGATCTAGGTACAGGTTTTTGGTATGCACCTAAAAAACAAGAAGAAGAAGAAGAAGAAGAAGAAGAAGAAGAAGAAGAAGAAGAAGAAGAAGAAGAAGAAGAAGAAGAAGAAGAAGAAGAAGAAGAAGAAGACCAACAACAACAACAACATCAATAACAACAACAAAAACTGAGTTGTAAGAGAAAAATGACCCTATTGGGAGTAAAGGAAAGGAAGGCAGATGCGGCAGGCACTAGGGAACTCAGTGAGGTCTTCAAGAATAAAACAAAACCAAAAATCTGCCAGATTGTAACTACAAACTGTAGTTAGTCAATACAAGAAAACTGGTTGAAATATACTTTGCTTGTATAAACTCTGCTGATTAATAATAAAATAATTATTGCCTGGGATAAAGATGTAAAAATGGGAGGAAAACTAGGAGGGAAATGTATAACCACATGTGGGCTTCTGAGAAAATTTCTTTTTTTGAAAAATGTGTCTTGTGATTTTTGAGGTGATTACTTTTTCTGCGTACAAGCTTTTGTTCTGAGTAGTATATAAGAGATAAAATAAAAATAAAAGCAGAGAGAGAGAAAGAATGAGGAAAATATGATCTTGCTTCAACCATAATATATTTGGATGTCTTTTTTTATCACCAACTCTACTTTTCCTCCTTGGAACCTTGAGCTGCTGGAGCTGGACTCCGGCAACATCACAGGAAAAGCATTCAGTGATTGCACAGACAGACAGACAGACACACGCATGCATGCTTGCACCACCATACTGCCACCACCACCACCATCAAACACCCTGAGGTCTAGTGTGTGTCTAATTGAAAGAAGAAAACTAGGAAAGACTGTATATGTTTTTTTCTTGTAAGATTCTGCCAGTTTCTCCTGTAGATTCATGAAAATTAAATAGTTCACAACTGTCATTTATCTCTGCTTTGATTTTTTTTTTCCTCCAGTGTATGAAAAAGAAACTTTGATTTCTATGCTGTCAAAAATAAAATCTGAACAAGTTACAGAACTTCAGAAGTTTTTTTGTGTGTACAAAGAAGTTTGGGAACCAGGAGGTATCAAACCACAGTAGTCGACAGCTCTGCTCACAGCAGTGAGAGCATCATTTACAGAGCAGAAAGGAAGGAGGATTTTGATCTTTTTCATGTGATTAAGTGCTATACATTAACATGTTTTTTTTTTTTTCAGGGCAATTACCATTTTTAGGAAGATCTGCCTACAAGAGATTGGTTTGGTTTCTGAATTGTGCTGACTAGGGTATAAGACCCACTAATTGCATGCATTTAATATTAGAATTAGCATTTGGGAGAATCAGGAAAAATGACTTTACTTTTTTTTTTTTTTTACATTATTGTGTAAGGATGGTGATGGGTCTTGGGGGTAGATCTAAGAGATGGCTTCCATTTTAATGATTTTCTTCAATGAGGCATCCTCTTGATGCACTGGGTCTTAAAGGTTTCAGTGTTTGAATTGTGACTGTGCATTGCTTTTATGTTATAATAATAGGTCGTTTGGGGTCGAAGACAGTTCACTTCTCTGGGTATCTTTTAATTGCAAGTAGTCTTTGAAATATATACCTTAAACAGCTGTATATGCATACAGTACCAAACGAGGTAAAAGACCTGGTAGGTATGAAGCAAATGTGGGCCTTCATGATTACTGCACTGTATTTTCACACCCTGGGCAGGGATCCTGTTTATGTGAAGCCTAAAGAAAGAGACAGTGAGTGAGACAGGAAAAGGAAATGCCACTTCCTTCCAGGCTCAGCGCTGTTAAGTTCTGCTGTTGAGGTAACCTCCTTTAACTCTACAGTTCTTTTCTCATTGGAGAGATGAAGATACTGTGATGAAGCCACACCTTGATGGAGAGAAAGGAACTAGGAAGTGTTTTCCAGTGTACTTACAAATAATACACTGGGGACAACACTGCCATCCCTTGTAGGGAGTGGGGAAAACACTGAAGCCAGTCACTAAAGAAAGGCACAGTGCTGTGTCCTCCTTTGTGCTTTCTGAGAGAGAAAAGGCTGATTCGGTGCAAACAAGCCCAGAATTGCCTAATTTGCATATCTATTTAGCAAGCTCGGGATGAAAGAGCTATATTTATTTATATGGTATATACCTGGTTTTATTAAGACGGATGATAATGACCTACGGTTGAGAGCCCAGATAACAGAAGTAGTAGTTAGGGTGTGGTCCACGATGTTGAAAGAGGACCACCTGATTTCACCCAGGACACAAAACTGCATCACCACAGCACACATAAGCAGCTTGCATTATAGAGACCAAAAGAGGTGAACTTAGTAAATTTCTAGGCTCACCCTCTGGGATGAGGAATGGTGTGTTCCTTGCTAATGGCCTTTAAACAATAGCAGTTTTCTGACCTTTACTGAGGTCAATTTTCTTAGATTGTTCTGGGCCCTATGGACCTGTATTTCATACAGACTGACTATTGACTTTCTAACCAAATGGTATCTGGCCTCCAACACTCACAGGGCATCATGGACTGCTTAAAAATTGATGTTTCAAGCCACTTGTGACATTGCAGGTGCCTTTAAGGTAAAAGGTAACAAGCAGTAAATAGCACAATCAAGCATCATCCTGCCTCACAAAATAAAGACTTTCTGAGTCAATTCAAAGATTAGCAGAAAGAGACTCATTTCAAATTGGAGTCAGCCTGGGGTAAAAGTGCAAGATCAGCAGTAGCGTCAATATTTTCTCAGTTTATATAGGACTTTGCTGAGTTTTATTTTATACACTGTCATATGAAATATCTTACAAAGTATTTGAAAAATGAACATAGCCATTTTAACTGATAGTTTAACATTTTTGTATTTTAAAATAAAATGAGATCAAATAAAAGCGTTTAGTTAAGTATCTTATTAAAAACAAACTTTTTAAAGTTCCTAATTTCTATAAATCTGAAAGACAAAGTACAAGTTGTACTAATTGCATATTTTGCTTCAGCCCCTTTGAATTTCTTTATAAATATTTAAGATGACTGCCTAAGCATGAGGTGAACAAGGACAACAAAAATAGCCATGTCAAAGTGGACCAGGGAAAGCCAATGGGGCTTCAACCCTATGCAAAGAGCTACTGGAAACTAAGGAACTCTGAAAGTGGGCAAAATAGTCCTCTTCTGGGAAGAGAACAGTAATTGGTTATCTCATATCAAACGGTCAGTTCTGAAAACATAAGTAACATAATATAGTCTGAGCAGGTTATTACACAGGCACATGCACACATTCATATATGTATGGAACAACAATTAATGATAAAAGTCACGAATTTAAAATAAAGAGGAGTATATTGGATGGGGGGGTGGGTAAAGGGAGAAATGATGTAAAAATACTTTCATACTCTCAAAATACAGGAAAAGTGAAAAAAATTTCCATAATGATTTATTTGAAGACTGATTATTCTTCAAACCATAATAGGAAGAAGGATTTTATCAGTGTTATTTTCTCTGATATCTTTTTCGGAATAGCATGTAAGAGGCACTTCAAACCATTTGTTTGATCTTCATGTGGTCAAGCAAAACACTGGGCATGTTGAGAACCTTTGTAGAGGCATGGATTTAAATATATATATATATATTTAGTTGTTAGTCTCTAATGGCTGTGTGTATGAACATTTAATGATGAGGTCATAACATTTTCCTGGTTCTAAAATTTCTTAAAACAACAAGAATAAAAGCCTGTCTTTTTTTTTTTTTTTTTTTTTTTTTTTTTTTTTTCATCTGTTTCAAGTTGGCTAAGGGCTTCAGTAGTTCCTGATTAGGATGGACACAAATTCTCTCAGAAGGGCTAATGCAATGCTCTGCACACTTTGATATCATCTGGGGGAGGATATACACTCTTTAACTCCTAGAGGGTGCAAAGGCTTTCTTTCAGTACCTTCATTTTCACTCAGCTCCTGAGTACTTGTGCCACCCAGGTCTGGTTATCTCTTTGGGGTACCCCTGAGTGGAAGGAGTGAAGCTTAGCTTGGGCAGGTGGGGTGCAAGCAGGATGTTGGTCAGCATGAGTCAGGAGAAACAGCCTTCTCTGGAGACAGTTTTCAGTGAAATAGCTCTCTTTGTTGGGGAAAACAAAGGCTATGTAAACTATAGGGAGTGAGTAGGGGGTCTTCAGGGTGAGTGTGCACCATTGGGTGGGGCCAAGGTGCTGAGACTGCTTCGTTTGCCTGAAGAGGAATTCCAGGTATTTGCTGGGCATACCCTTATAAGGAGAGAGGAAGTTTAACCTAGAGCCTGGCCACGATGCTATGTGACCACCTCAGTGTTAGCAGATGTGAGTGTCATAAGGCTTTGTGTGCTGAGACATGCAGGCCAAGGGCAGGAAGGGAACAGTGCTACTTCTTCTGGTCTCAAGATGAGATTTTCTGTGTTTGTACACATTTGGGCCTCACTCTTGCTCTGGATCAGCTCCCAAAGTCACAAGGCTTATTGGTCCCACATGCTTGAATTGCCATTGAATACCTATTTTCTCTTTAATCTAAAGCACTCATCAAGATGATAGCTAACAAAAGAGGGAGTCTATATGTTATAGGAAAAGTATAGAGACCAATAGCAAAGGAGAACTAAGGACACAAAACTGGAGCCTGGTGATAGGCAAACTCTGGGCCCTATCTATGGATAGCAACTGATCTAGTTTATGTGAGGGTGAGCCATGCTATCACTGTGAACCTGGTTTTGACCAAGGAAGCCTACTGCTTTGCTCTCATTGGTATCTCTTCAAGTAGAAGCCTGTACAAAACACTCACTGACTTTCAGAAGGCAAAAGAAATTAGAGACAAGAACTGCCATTGCTTGGTGTTAGCTTCTGGGGTCCAGGAGTTATGAAAGGGAGACAGTCCTTGTATCTTGGAAGAATGTGGAGAAGCTGTACCTGAGGCAACATTGGGGCACAAAGGGGTTATTTTGTTTTCTCAGATTTAAACTATAAATGGATAGTGGGAATAAGGATTTATGTCTCTGTATCCTACACTAAGATTCTAGTTTTTCTTATTTTTGTTTCACATTATTTTACTTGTTTGTGTGTTCATCCAGAGATTCTTAGTGCATAGCCAACCCTGGATTACATGTTTGTATTCACAGCTTTCTCACTGATATGCAGAGTAAGAAATGTTAGCCTCATCTGTAAATCTTGAGGTATTAAACATTCCTTTTTTAGATACTTTTGTTGTCACTTAGTAGAATTCCCTTTCATTCTTTTTATGGTAGGTAAGGATTATTCCTAAACTCTTTTCCCAATTGGCTGCTGGTGACATTAGAATGTTTCCAGTCTTTTGGTGTTATACACAATGCTCCAGTGAGCATTCCTTTCACAGATGAGCATGTCTGAGAAGTAGTCACTCAGATGAATGCAACCTATATTTGCTATGTTTACAAAGTGGTCTTCTGTAAAGGTTGTGATAATTTAAAATATTACAAGCAAGGCATAAGAGCATCTGTGCATCCTGATACCCATCACATAGTGTGCTAGCAGTGTTCAGGTCATTCCTAATCTGGGAATTAAAATGGATCTCATAACTTCAGAACATTGATTTCTTTAACTTATTTTTAGTTCTAAATTTTGTTTGCAGAATTTAGTGCAAAAAAAATGTCTTCCGAGTAAAACACTCTTTCTTTAAATTATGGGAATTAGCTGGTAACATTTGTAAGTGGCTGTTTGGAAATTTTAATAGACTGATAAATTAGAGTCTTCAACAAAATTTAGTAAGATGCAGCACATTTAAGAAATAAATATATCCTGGTTTTGTGACCCTTATTTCCCATGTTCTATGTGGGAAGGATGGTAGGCATTGTCACAGGTGAAAGCAGTCTTGGAGGGCTTTGCCCTTGGACACACCATGGATACTCCCTGAAATTAACGTTGAGATAGACTGGGTGGAGCCATCCTGGGCCTAGAATTCAGGAAGCAGACCTGGGGACTCCACCTGGACTATTGTGTTTCTTATCGACCCTCAATGGGAGAGGGAGACCACCCCTTGCACATGACAGACAGACAGGTGGACAGGAGTGAGAAGCAGCAGGTTCAGACCCGGCTTGAGCGCACGTGGATCGGAGGGAGGATCAGCAAACAGGCCGGACCAGCACACAGGCCAGAGACACCTAGGGACCCGTCCCGTGGAACGGATACAGGAAGGTTCACTCTTTTTTCCCTTTAACCTTTTTTCCCTCTTGTGTAAGCTAGTTGGGTTGTGTAATAAAGTTTAATTGTTAAGAAACAGAGCCAACAGTTTTATATTAAAATAAAGCTGGCTTTGAGACATGGAAATAATCCCCAAATATTAGAAAATAAATATCATTTTCTCAGGCTCAAATAAAAGGCATGAGTGGGAACCGTGTTTCTACCTCATCATGACCCTACTTACTGCCCTAGGAGCAGATAATGATAACCTCATGTTTGAAAAAAGTAACTGCTCACTAAACAAATCAAAACAAAATCAAAAGACTCATCACAACACTGCCTACTGTTTCTACATTGCTATAAACCGACTTCACAGGCATGGGCAAATCGTCTGCATTTCCTGTGTCCCAATTTCCTTCCTTTCATTCATTTAATTATTTTCACTTTGAGCTTTCTGAGACAGTCTGTGCTTATTATCTTTTTGGTCAGCTTGACACAATCTGGAGTTGTCTGAGAAACCTCAGTTAAGAAAATGTCCTGGTCGCACTGGCTGTAAGAAAACCTGGGGAGTATTTTACTGGATTAATGATTGATGTGGGAAGGTTCAGCGAGCTGTGGGCTGGAGTACCTAAGAAAGAAAACTAAGCACGTCCGGAGGAGCAAACCGTTAATCACCACTCCTCTGTGGCCTCTGTTTTAGTTCCTGCCTTTATGTTCCTGCTTTCAGGTTCCTGCCTTGAATTCATGCCTTGGCTTCACTCTATGATGGACTAGACAGTATAAGCTGAAAGAAGCACTTTCCTCCCTGAGTTGCTTTTGGTGATGGTGTTTTATCACATCAACAGAAAGCAAAATAAGACAGTCTTAGCATAGAGCCCAGCCTGGCTTCAAACTTGTGATTCTTTGACCTCGACCTTCAAAGTGCTAGAATTACAGTGTTTGCCAGCACAGCTGCCAAACTGCTAGATTATTAAAAACATAGGGATGTACACAATTCTCATGGTCTTCAAATACATCTGGTTGCTTTAGAATTCATATGCGAAGATAAGAGAGAAGCGAAATATACCAGCAACATGCTGAACTTACAAACGTGTGAAGTAAGCACCAAAAAAAAAAAAACCAAAAAAAAGTAAGCACCTGCAAGGTACATTTTTTTTTCTTAGAAGACTGTTAAGAAAAATTGTACTGTGCAGCCACGCCCTCATCAAATGACTCAAGACATGCTCATTATTATTATTTTGATAGGGTCTTGATATGTATCCCAGGCTGGCCAATAACTATTGCAATCTTCCTGCCTCAGTCTCCCAAGGTCTGAAGCCATAGACATGTGCCCAGCTAATACTAATATCTTGTTGTATGTTGGCTCCCAATCTGCTAGAGAGAAATAGAGAGCAGGGAAGATAATTCACTTTGAAAGTTTAATAACAAGAAGTTTAGAAAAAGCCTTGTTTTTCTTTCCCCTTAGCAGTTATGTTTAATGTATGTGGTGAAAATAAAATATGTCTTTTAACCTAGGAATCCTGTATCTTTTAATTCAGCCACATGTACATTGGTAATGCTAAACTGGTGGTGCTATGCTAAGTCTTATTCCCCTATAGAAATGACATTGAGATCATATTTGATATTAATAGTCTTTCATGTGCCATCTCTGAGAAATATTTCTTATATTGTTAATATGACTTAATATATCTAGTTCTGTCTGTCACATTATTATTCAAAGCATTTGCAAGAACTTCTTTTCAAAAGATGTGTGAGATCCCTGGAGTGACTTGTGTTGTATAGCAGGATCTCAGTGGGAAATTAGCAATGCTCCAGGGTTTGGAGATAGCTGAAAGTTTTCTATAGTCATTTTACTATACATTTTATTGTCTTTATAATGATAATGTTCAATGGATAAAGAACAAGATATATTTTAATGTGCTAATGCCGTTATCATAGCTGTTTATTTCGATAAACAACATAAAGGATTCAGAAAGTAAGTTGATAATAAAAGCGTTTCTTCCATGAATATAATATAATGTTGCCAGGCATGGTAGCACATCCCTTTAATCTCTGCACACAGGAGGTAGTGGTAGCCAGATCTCTGTGAGTTCGAGGCCATCCCACTCCACAAAGTTAGTCCAGAACTGCTAGGGCTTTTTTACACAGAAAAAAAACATGCTTCATAAAAAACATAGATAGATAAAGAGATGATAGATATATAGATGGATGGTAAAATGTGAACACTGAATGCAGTGAAGTAAATGTGTGATTGTGTCTAGTTTATGTGTGAATGGCTCTATGTGTCTATGTTTGTCTCAATGTGTTAATGTATGTATGTTTCTTCTTTGCGTGAATTTCTATTTCTGTTTTTCTCTCTCTACGTGTGTGTGTGTGTGTGTGTGTGTGTGTGTGTGTGTGTGTGTGTGTGTGGTGTTTCTGTGCATGGCAGGAGATCATTGTAAAGTAAGGATATAAGTTACTTTTGTAGAGAAAAATTACAAAACCCTTAAAGGGAATATAGGAGGTAAAGTTATTATTGTCAGAAGTCTGATAAACTAAGGAAGAAAAAAATCCAAATCCACAAATCTCACTCTAGTGAGAACAAACTGCTGTACAATTTATGTAAAACACTAGTTTAATTTAGCTCTCACCAGGTTGGCTAATTCCCCAAGGCTACTTATTTATCAGAGCATCAAGGTTAGGTGAAGATATGTTCAGGTCAACATTGAAGAGGGGAACTGGTGTCACTGAGCCAATGTATAACATCTGTTTCCACCCGTTTGGATGCCATGGTATTTGAATAAAGAATTATGACTTAGTTGGCTGCCCAATGATGTGGATTAGCATCCATGCGCTAGAACATCATATCCACTTAACTATTATAAGCTTCATTTGTAGAAGACACACCCTTTAAGCATGTATGTAAAATAGAAGTGTGTCTACATTTCAGACCTTTTTTCTCACCATAATCTGTTCTTAAAGTATATTGGCTCTAGTTTTCTAGTCTTGTTCATTGCAAGCTCTGGGTCTATGACAAGTCATTACCTAGGAGTCAGTGAACTTTGAGAACAGCTATGGGAGTTTCTGCTTCCCATGGTTATCTCTCACCTTCCATGCCTTTGGAAGCTACATGAGTGGCAATGTTTCCCCGTATGAACCTGGTCTGATAAACAATCACTGTGCCCTGGTAAGCAAAATCCATTATTGTGGTTCGCCTGTTTTCTTCTCATTCTTCTGGCCTAGGGAAATCCATGAGATCCAAGATGAGGATTAAGGCAGGTCTACTAGTAGATACTTAGGTGGAGCATTATCAGGAAAACTCACTTATGAAGGTCACATATGAACTGGGCACCTGCCAACACTTGGTCTCATTCATAAGAAGTTACCTTGTTAGGCTGTTGTCAATGCTACATTTGAATGGCTTATTCAAATAACTTTTAGGTCATAAAAGATACTCTAAGCTTTAGATATTTACTTAAGCTAGCTCTTCCATGCTTTACTGGAATGCAGAAGTTAGGCAAAAGATGCCTGTTAAGAGAATATTTACTTTCAAAGTTTAGGGACATCTGGTGTACATTTTCCACCAAGATTGCAAGAGTCATTATTCAGCATCACAATCTGGCGTAGATATTTCAAGAACATGGCATCTGTGGTCTAGTCATACCAGGCACAGCAGAGAGTCCTCTTTTGTGTGGGACCCATTCAAAAGTGCCCACCCTCGGGTCATTCAGTAGATGGCTTGCAATAGCACATCTAAATGTGTTATTTATCTTGAAAAACCCAAAGAATTTTAGCAAGTATTTTATCTCCTACTTTTGAGTCAGTGTTTGGAAGACAAAGATTTTTCTAGAAGTTTCAGCTAAAGGTTCAGTAAACCATTTCACACTCTTTCTGTTCAATATTTATTCCCAGCAGTGTTCTGGAAACAATTGAAGCTAATGTTCTCTTGTTTCTCGGACTTTAGTTCTTCCCCTAAGCCAGTGGGTCACAACCTGCGTGTCTCGATCCCCTGGGGTCGAATGCCAGATATCCTGCATATCAGATGTTTACATTAAAATTCAAAAAAGTAACAAATTTGCAGTTATGAAGTAGCCATGAAGCAATTTTATGGTGGGGGTCACCACAACACGAGGAACTGTATTAAAGGGCTGCAGCATTTGAAAAGTTGAGAGCCACTACCCTAAGCTTTTTTGATACCTTGGTTTGTTGGGGAAACTGCATTCAGTGTTTATGCCCATGCTATCTGGGAATGAAGGAGAACTAATGGCCCCTTGCTACTCTGTACCTAGTTGAGGATGGGTGATGCTAGATTTCTGCTCATGTGGATGATTTTGAGTCACAGTGATAAATCTTCAAAAGCTCAACAGCACTATATCCTTTTTACTTTGGGTGATTGACACTGTAAGATGGAACCTTGTGGAAATCTACTGAGGTTTCATATTTTATAATCCACGGTTATGAAATTTGGCCAATGGGAGACTGAGCTGAAGAGCAAACTGTTCTGTCTCTTCCTAGCTGGAATGTGCTGGTGCACATACTATACAACTCAGAAGGCTCAACTGCTGTGCGTTGGCCAAATAGTTCCCTTGCCCTCTTTTCATGTGTTACATTGTCAGTGCCTCCCTGCTGCTTCTAGGGATCACTTCCTAAATTAACTGTGTGCATGAATGAGGCTTTGCTTCATAGTCTAGCGCAGGAAAAGTGAAATTTCTTAGCAGGTCTTGAACTTCTGAGCTGTCACCTTGACGTAAGTGGTTGGCGCCGTTTGTCTCCTATGTTCTGGCATGTATCTTATAAGACATTTGGACTCCTGCTAACCTCATGTTCTCTGAGCAGGCTCCTGTCTCTACAGCAGATCAGGATGGGGCTTTTGTCATCGTGGAGGTAGTTAAGGTTCCTATGGGCTAACTGGAGGGTTCTGTGGCCCAGTTATGCAGAGCTGTCAGAACCCCACTGCAAGATGCTGGATGTATGCAGCTGTTGCTGTCAGATGGGAGCAAATAACTTCTTGGGTTTTCAGATAGTTGGAATAGAAATGGAAAAAAATAGAGCAGAAACACATACCAGGTGCCTGGAGCTGTAGTGATTTGCTCCAGGAAAGAGCTCCCATCTGGAACACAGCTTGGGCTCAATTCACCACCTGATTAAGGTTATGCTAATCTAATATTATTTCCAAGAGTCTTTTAGCCTCAGAGGCAGATCATGTTAAACAGTGGTTTTAGGAAAAATCACAATAGCCCTTCCTACAATTTTGGTGACTCTACAGAAAGAATTTGATATGGTGATGATATCATCAATATACAAAGGGTGGTCTTGGAAGTAGGATTTTTGCACTCCACTTTACACTTAAAGTAAGAAAGCTTGTGCCTTCAGAACCCCCCTTGAAGTTGAACATGTACAGCTCTGATGAATTAGAATCTGGAAACCTCTAGACAGGACTTTTTACTTTCTGAAGACACCAGGCAGTCTTGTGATGAAAGCACATGGCTGTGTCTTTTGCCATTCTAGCTCTTGATTAGTGAAGGTGCTGCACCCAGAGCCACAGCACGCTGATCTGTCTCTTTCTAAGCATTTACCATGTAAGGCATGGGGTAGAGTATCCCAGAGGAGTGACTGCTCCAGGCTAGTGGATGATCTTGCACTTGAGACCATTGCATGCAATGAAGAGGTTGGCCACACAAGCCAAATCTTTGTTTGTTCCTTGTTTTTTATTTGTTTCTTTGTATTGGGGTTGTTTTTTTGGGGGGATTTTGAGACAGGGTCTTGTTGCGTAGTGCTCTTTGCCCTTGATCTCATTATACAGACCAGACTGTCCTTGAATTCACAATGATCCTCTTCTCTCTGCCTCTGAAGTGCTAGGGTTAAAGGTGTGTGTTGCCAAGCCTGACTATAGGAGTCATGTCACTTCCTCCTCAAAGTGGGTGCAAGAGGTCATTCCTTTAACCTATGGCACAGTTATCCCACTGTAAGAATCAGATACACACACACACACACACACACACACACACACACATGCACACATGCACAGGCACATGTGTGTGTGCACAGTTAAGTTATTTACCATAGAGACTACAACATTACTGCAAAGCATGCTTTTACTATAGCAAAGAATGATGTTCCTGATTACTAGTCACATAAAACCTGCTTTACCAGAGCATGTTACGGTTAAAGAGTTTTATCTTCTAGCACAAGTTAAAGTCTTACTACCACCCCAGACCAACCAAGCTGCAAGAGTAATCCTCATATTTATTTAAGAGCCAGTTTTCTGCACTAAAATTAGCACCCCTTTCTGAGTTTATAAGTGATTTTAATTGCATCGGACAGAACTCAGCCAAGTTTCATTCCAGGTATGGATTACATACTGAGATCATCTACATACATGTATATATGTATTTTAGGAAGCCTCTACAGTTGTAGGTCTCTATATGGGCTTTCAAGAGGTAGATCGCTCCATTCCCCTGCTAACCTGCCCTCCCCTTCCTCCTTCCATATACCCCTTCTGTTCAAACTTCTCTTTTACCCCTTTATAGTTTATAAAACTATATTTTACTTTCCCTTCCTTGGAAGATTTCCTCCTTCTTCCTTGGTCCCTTTAGCTACTGAGCCACCTTTTGGATTATTTTAAATGAAATAGGCATACCTAAAGCATAGAAGCGAACCTGAACATACATGAGAAGAAACGCAACCTTTGTCTTTCTGGGTCTAGATTGCTTCACACAGAGTGATTGTTTCTACTTCCGTCCATTTACCTTCAAGGATAGTTTTCTTCATAGTTGAACAATACTTTGTTGCACTACATTTTCCCTATCCCTACATCATTGATAGACATGTAGGTTGTTTCTAATTTTTGCTATTAAGGATACAGCAGCAATGGAAAGGGATGGGCAAAATCTCTGTAGTAAGATACAGAGCAATTTGGGCAAATACTTATGAGTTGTGTAGCTTGATCTTATGGTAGGTCTATTTTCAGCGTCTTGAGGAAACTCCATACTGATTTCATGATGGCTGTACAGTTTGCGCTCTCACTGGCAATGGATGAGTGTTCCCCTTTCCTTGCTTATTCACCAGCATTAGTTATCACTTGTTTTTAAATTGTAGTAGTGCAAAATTGATAAAAAAACAATAGGGTATTGGCATAACAGACGTATATCCAAGGAATACACAGCTGATTTTTTTTTACAAAGAAGCCCAAAATGTACACACTGGAGAAAATTCAGGATCTTCACTAAGTCTTACTAATCAAACTAGATAGTTACATGTAGAACAATAAAAATAAATTCATATCCATAATCCTGCTCAAAACTCAAATCCAAATGAATCAATGACTTCAAAATAAGACAAATACCTTGAATATGATGAAAAAGAAAGTAGAAAATAGCTGGAAGTGATTATTAGAGGAAAGGTCTTTCTTAAGAAAACCACAATAGCACAGCCATTAAGACCAAGAATTAATTAGACCTCACGTTGGCAAGAAAATATTGATTAGCAAAGCCTTGTCATTGCTGGGGCTTTTCCTTTGGTTTCTGTCTTATCTATGTGCATAGTGTACATTAAAGGTAATTTGAGAGAGGGCATTCTTTCCATTGTGGGAACATTTTGTTTGTTTTCTCAGATATTTGCATTAGCTTATATTATTGTCCAGCTCTCATTCTCCATTAATACTGGGGCAGATTGTATGTATTTTCATTGGCCATTCATTCCTTCATTTATTCATTCATTCATTCATTCAGTTTTCGCAATAGTCTTTCAATTAAACATTTTATTGAGTAAAAAGCTAATGGTTCAAATACTTTCGGTTTTTTTTTATCTGAAAACATACTTAGCAAATGGATTCAGTGAGGAAAAGTCTCTTCTTCCCTTAATTGTACCGAGAGGAGTTCTAAGAAGCAGCGATGGCATCTCAACCTTACAGTAGACTTAGTGGATTCCACAGCACTTTTATTTGAAATTGTGACCTTTTCAAAAGGTGACCTATTGCAGTTCATCACCATCTGACTTAAATGATGCAATGTCACTAATTAGTGAAAAGTGTAATGTGTGTCATTTAAAGTTTTTTAACGTGCCATAGTTTAAAAGTCTTGAAGCCCTGATTGACACAGACCTGAATTCTATAATTAACTGCTTGTACTCCAGCAGTAGCTCATTAAGGAAGAGAATAGAGGGAACCTGAGCCTATAGCATCATAATGAAATAAATGAGGTTTCCTTCTCTAAAGAGTTTGGTAGGTCACAACTGAGACACATTGGCAATTTGAATAATTATTTTCCAGAATTACATAGCATTTCCCGGCTGTGTGGAATATATAATAATTAGTGAAGTTTTATAGCAATTAGTTTATAATGATTTTTAAAATTATGTTTGTTAAAAAAACAAAAACAAAAGCATATGGTCATTGAGACAGCTTAAAAGGTAGAGTCACTTTTGCACAATCCTGATGAGCTAAGTATGAGCCCTTGAATGCAAGGTGGAAGGAGGTCATTGGTCTCCCCTGCTTTCCGTATGCCCACTGTGGCACAAATACACTTATACTCACGGACCCAAACAGACACTTCTCTCTCTTACACCCACATAAATAAAGGAAAACTTTACAACTTAGAATTATATTTAAGAGGGATTTGAGAATTGAGAATAGTATAATTCTCTTCAAGTGTCTATGATAGCAAGGGAAACAGGACCTTCTAAGAGGCAACTGTCATATTTTTTCTGTTAGATCATTCCCCTGTCTACTGTGGTGGGAGGCAAGGTGCTACATGATGGCAAAATGACGCCAAGAGACAAGGCCACTGGTCTCCAACCACAGTTGCTGGAGCCTGGTTCCTCATCATTGACTACACTGCTGGTGACTAGATCCCACTTGATGCTCTGTTCCAAAACCTTTGAAGTGCTTAATTGGTGCGGTGCATATCCATATCCATTGTGCACCTGAACTTCAAGGTCCCCTGCAGCCTACTTCAGTAAGTAGGTTTCTAGGCTGCTCCTTGGGGAAATGAGGATCTAATAGAGAAAATATCCCAAATAAGACAATATTCAAAATCTTTGGGGAAATATGATTGAAACATTTAGTGAAGTCGATTCTTTAGCTGTCCCACTTCAAGCGATACCCTCTTCCAAGTTTCAACATTCCCAACAATGAAAAACAGCTAGAAAATGCATTAATGTAAAGCAACACAGCTGTCCATTATATAGGGAAAACTTTTCTCTGTCTTCAAGTGTATGTACTGAAAACTCATCAGTTAATGTGACCTGCTTAAATTCTGGCTACCCGTAGTCATTTCAAATAAAATAACTTATGAATAAGATGGAAAGACAGAGCAAGTGGAGGGTGGAGGGAAAATCATGCTGTCTATTCATAACACTGATCAGGTAAACAGGAGTAGATACCACAGGTGATATAAACAGACTACACCCTGACACTCATCAATTTCTGGAGTTCAGTGCTTGGCTGGTTCCAGAGGAAGTTGGCACAAAACTCAAAGTGACTCCATCACTTCTAACATATTTAGTTTCAGCCTCCTCTAGGGACTAGAGCTGGAATTTACTCAGGCTCCATTTGTTATGCAATACTGGAAACTTAAAGAAAGCTCACATATTCCACAGAAAGCCACTGAAGCCTAAACATCCCTAGTGGCTATTCAGCCAATATGGCTCACACACCCTGAGAAAGCAGGGGAGGTGGAGAAAGAGGAGCTACCTGTGTGACTGGTTACTTTTGTGAGGAGAGGTAAGGATACACTCAGTGCTTCCACTTCTTGTCCACAGTGCATTATTCATATAAATATCACCTTCACATAGCATCCCCCAACGCCCTCCCCCTCTTTCTCTCTCTCCGTCTCTTTCTCTCTCTTTTGTCTTAAGAAACTCCAGGAGCATGGACATGCATCAGCTTGCATTTGTTTTCTTTCCCTTTTGTATCTGTCTCTGTTTCAACATTGCTTTCCTGGAACTTAAAACTAACTCTGAAGCATTAGTATACATATTTTGCTTTAAAACTACATTTTCTAAATTCAGGTTCAGGTATGGTACAAGAGTGTGATTCCTTGTTTTCCGTGCACAGGTCTGGTTGAGGGACCCCTGAAGGTCAAATGATCGTGCCTTATAGTGTTCATGGTGAGGCTTTACCATCTGTAGTTTGGGGGACTATTGTCTGAATTTGTCCATATCAAATTAGAAGTAGTCTGTGATCAGAAACTCAGTTCTTGATCAGGTGATGACTGCGTTCAGAGATGAAGATGCTAGAAGAACCGAATCAAGAATGGAGCAGAGAAAACGTGTCAAAAAGTAAATGCTGGATGGTCTGGTTAGGACAAATCATCATCTCTTCAAGATGGAAGTCAGTTGCTCACTGGAATTTCAGTTTTAAGGAGTCAGCGCTCTCCAGATGGAAGTGGTCCAACATTTTACAATGCGATTATAAGCCTGACTTGGTCCGTAGAGAATAGTACATATAGGTCACTGTGTTTCACTGGTGCTGAGAATGTGTGTATGTAGCAGAAACAGGAGCCAATAGGCTGCAGAGTGGGAAAGTGTTGGTGCTGCACATCCACTGGAGAAAGGAGGCTTGGCAAGGAGCCATGGTAAAGGCTCCTGAGAACGGAAGGACCCTCTGCACTGGGCAACTTTTGGTGAGCATTTTCAGCTTAGATGATACTGTCACACTCTCAATCACTCCAAAAGCTATGTATATATAAAATTTTAAAAGAAAGCTTGTAAACTACTCTTACATAACCAATGTATCCAAGTTCTCTGTTCAGTTTTTCACAGTCCACTAATGCAGTTCTTTTTTCCCCGTCTCCTCCAGCACTTCCTCTTTGGCCAAGGTAGTCAGACACTACATCAGACTGCAAGTGGAGCTGACATGTACCAACACTCCTAGTCCCTTTTCCATCACTTTACCAACAAAAACAACCAACTAAAACACAGGATGAACTTTGTGTAAGAGTTCATTAAAACAATGTGTATTATTTGGCCTGCAACATATACTTTCATCAATATTGGGTTCCCTTGTCCTAGCTGTTAGAGCACTCCTGGCTGACAGTCCAATAAGTTAGCCTGTCTCCTATTCTTTTCTCTCAGTACTGGTAGAATTTTGGGTTTTCAGTAAAAGAATCAGAACAACATACTTCAAATCAAGGTCCAACTTTTCAACAAATTACGAAAGAATACACAATATCTTATGTTCCATCCTTTGTGCTCAAATGTGAAGCAAAATTACCTTTCATTGTCAAAGGAACACCCTGAAATCTTAGGCTTATGAATTCTCCAGAGCTTCAAGGAAGAATCAGAGCTCTGGATCTTCACGCGGTTGTTTCTCTTCCCTTGGCAATAATGACCACTTAGTCAGCTGGCGTTCCTGCCTGACGCTTGCTATCCTGAAGTTCCCGTGAGCCTAATATAGTCAACATAGCAAGGTGGCTAAAGCCTCTCTGGGGTTAAAAGTACTTAAGTGGTACAGAACACTGGAGTGAATTAATGAAGGGGTAACATTACCTTTATTATAGTAAAAAAAAAAAAAAGACAAATTCTCAGTAGTTTTGTTAATTTTGAGGATCAAGATACTAGTAAGTGAATGTGTTTTGTTGACCTACTCAGAAAAACCATTTGAGTATAACCTGAAATAAGAATGTCATTAGAAATTTCTGGGTTTATTATATTCAACAATTCCCCAGGGTCCATCTTCCTTCCTCAGGGGACAATGAGTATAGTAAGTCACAATGTCATTGACCTGTGCAGCAAATATCTCTACATCTCTTGCCTTTGTAGTGAGTGCTCATCTACAGGAATTACCCAGGAACGGAAAGCTACAAACGCTTTTGCTCTCTGAGGCACAGGCCAATAACCAGACTCTACTTGTCTTCTTCACATGTTATCTTTTAGGATAGCAGAAAACGGTTTGCTAAGAATTTTTCTCAGGTTTTTATTGTTATTAAACTCATCTCAATTTAGGAACCAGGGTAACAACCACTAGTTTGGTTCAAAGAGCCACTAGGTCACATAACCATATTTAAGGAAAGGTTCAGTTTACCAACTGATTCTAACAAAGCTACCATATGGATCTGTGGGTGAAGCATTATTCTGGATTTTTCTACCCATGATAACTAGCATGGGAACCATTTTAACATAAATAGCATGGAATTTTCCATTTCCTGGTATGTTAATGTTCTCTTAAATGACCGACCGAAGCTGCTTTGGGAAACTTGGGATAAAATTTATGGCATGTGCTCCTGAGATCACAAGATTCTTTTTCAGCTCTGCTCACTGCTTTAAGCCATGTTTTCCTGTTCTCTGTACCTCACTAAGCATTTAGATGCCCATATATGACAAAAAGATTGCCTACCCACCAAACTCTTTATAAACATGTCCAATGCCAATATTAGCATTCATTTCACTTCTGAACCCTGTATGAATGACAAGGAGCAAGGAAAAGGTCACTGCCAGGAAAGTATTTTATTAAAATCACTACCTGAATTAATGAAATGTGATTTCACAGTTCGATTAAGACAATTCATTTTTTAGACAGTCAAAATATCCAAAAAGATATGGAAAAAAGAACTCACCAGTGCATTGACAGGTGAATATACCAGCCAAGCTCCCATATCTCTCTTTTGCCCACCGGCCACACACTTGCCACACCGTCGATTTGCAGCCATTGCTATTTTGGGAGTACATTTGTGATCTTAATTGAAATAAAAGATCAAAATGTGTATGCTAAGCTTTAGGCACTAGGAGGATCTGTTGATCACATTGATAGAATGCTTGAAAGAAGACAGTACTTGTCCTTAGCTGCATTTGACCTAGATAAGATGGCTTACTGGTGATTAAAGGTGACAGGGCATGAAGTTAAAACTCAACTGCACAAGGCAAAATGTCACAAGAACAGAATGCACACTTTTTATACCAGAAACATTAGAAACTCTGCAGAGTGGATAGGGTGTTGACACGTTTCTTTAATTTAGACAAGAAAGTTAGGTTTTGAGGTCTTTGCGTCTGAAACTGAAAGTGAAAATAGACGGACGTACCTATCTTGCTGATTTAATGAGTAGGAAGTACATATCCAGTTTGTTGCAGAGCTCTAGGGTGCCTTTCAACATGCTCTTCCTGAAGAGTCAAAACACTTTCTGATCTGTATGCTTTCTATCCTAAAAGGTCACTGAAGCCTGAAGAACTTATCTTTCTACAACATTCACTATCCTTACCATAAAAAACACAAACTACCACCCAAAAGCAAATTGACACCAAGAACAAATATCCAAAAACTTTCATTCTGATTGATTTTAATCATATGTTTTTAAATAAAGCTAAATTAATTGTAGTCTACAATCTGTAATTTTATGTTGATTTTTTTGAATTTTTATTTTTTAACATATACATTTATATTATTTCACATAAATACAGTAAACTACCTGTAGCAAGAAGAACCATGACACAATCAGGAATTATATAAATGTTACATTCTTAGTGTTTTTGGCTATTTGTATTTGACAGCTTTGAAGAAAACATCTTTCCTATGTTGCTGCAGCCAAAATTCTGAATGTAAATCGATCCCCATCACATCTTGTCATTATCAACTTAAAACATGTATCTAGACCTAAGAACATCTTAACTCCTAAACGGCTAAACTTCATTGTAAAACAAAGCTACTTGGTCTTTAACTCTATTAGAGACTTGAGAAGGAAAAACTTGGTTACCTGAGTAGACTGGGAGTGTAGGTTAGTAGCTTTCCAAACGAGAAGAATGACAGAGACAGTTTGATACCTGAATAGACACCCAAAACTCTATAATGTTGGAGCATCTTCAGCCTTCTGGCCCAATGTCTCTGACAGACATATTTGTGAGACAGAGCCTATTGAGGAAATGCTTACCCTGTCTTGGCAGAGTTTGGCCATTGACTTATGTTGATATTTTATCAACTTTGATATTTGATACACACTAACACACACACACACACACACACACACACACACACACACACACACACACACACACACACACACACACATCTCCCAGGGGAAAAAATCTTGATTGTTTTTAAAAAGGTGTAAGTTGTAGGTTACAGGGGTATAATGCAGAATACGTTCAAAATAAAAGAAAAACCTTTTAGAAATTTTAAAAAAACTTAAAGCCCCTATAATAACAGAAAAGTCACTTCTCATTTCTTATCATAACAAGGATAGGAAAACATACCAACAATGACAAACCCAATATGCACTCTAGTAATCTATGAATTGACTATGGAAAATTTCTGAATTGAACGTTGTAGAGTCCAACTTTTCATTATAATGTATACATTGGTATGGAAGAGACACACTGCCCTGTTGAATCAGAACAGTATGATAGAGAATATGTGTAACAAATAAAAATGTGACAATTTTTAATTAATTAATTAATTAATTAATTAACATTACATCCCAATTATAGTCACTTCCTTCCTATCCTCCCTGTCCTACCCTCCCTCCCTCCCTCCATCTTGCACCTATCCCTGTCCCATACTCGTCAGAAAAAGGGAGCCTTCCAGCATCCCACCCCAGCACATCAAGTGGCATCAGGGCTGAGTGTGTCCTCTTCCCCTGTGGTGTGGCAAGGCAGCTGCAGCAGGGGCAAGTGATTGAAAGGCAAGCAAAAGAGTCCGTGTCAGAGACAGCCCCTACTCCCCTTACTGAAGGACCAACTTGAAGTCCAAGCCTCTCATCAGCTAAATCTGTGTAGGGGTTGAAGTTTTTGTGGGTAGATGGGTGATCTCCTCCCTCCATTAGGAATCCTGCCTAGTTAGAGGGTGTCCTCTTCAGTCTCTATGATCCATACTACAAGGATTCTCAGGTAGAGTCACTCCCACCTCCCAAAAGTCTGCCCTGTCTTATGTCTCCAGATTGTCACAGAGATACACCGGGCCAGGTTTTCTCTTCTCTCTACAATCCCTGTGTCTTCCCAACCCCACTCTCCTCTGGTTTGATCTCTGATCTACACCCTCATATCTTTCTGCTCTACCTCTCCTACCCTATTTCCTCTCTTCAACCACTGCCTCTGCATATTCTATTTTTCCTTCTCAATGAGAGTTAAGCATTCCCCTTGGGTCTGTAAATTGTAGTATGTTTTCCTGTATTATACAGATAAAATCTTCTTATAAGTGTACACCTCTTGGGGGTGTTTGTCCCTTCCTTTTTTTAGAGTTTTCAGGTGAGCTATTAAGTTGTTAGTATGAAATCTCTCCAATCTCTTTATGACAGCCCTTAATACTATGAACTTTTCTCTTAGCACTGCTTTCATTGCGTCCCATAAGTTTGGGTAGCTTGTGCCTTCATTTTTATTGAATTTTAGAAGTCTTTAATTTCTTTATTTCTTCCCTGACCTAGTGGTCATCAATTAGGGAGTTTTCTTCAGTGTCTTTGTGTGTAGGGCTTTGTTGTTGTTCTTGTTGAAGTCCACCTTTAATCCGTGGTGATTTGATAAAATACAATGGGTTAATTCAGTTTTCTGGTGTGTGCTGAGACTTGCTTTATGACCACAAATATTGTCAATTTGGAGATGGTTCTGAGCAGTACTGAGAAGAAGGTACATTCTTTTGTGGTTGGGTGAAAAGTTCTGTAGATATCCCATTAAGTCTATTTGACTCATGACATCTGATAGTTTCATTGTTTCTCTATTTAGATTCTGTTTCAATCTGTCCTTTGGTGACAGTGGGGTATTTAAATCTCCCACTATTATTGTGTGGGAATTGATGTGTGATTTAAGTTTTAATAATGATTCTTCTACAAATACAGGTGCCCTTGTATTTGGGGCACAGATGTTCGGAATTGAGATGTTGTCTTGGTGAATTTTTCCTTTGATGTGAATGAAGTGTCCCTCAACATCTCTTCTGGTGTGTGTGTGTGTGTGTGTGTGTATATGTGTGTGTGTGTGTGTGTGTGTGTGTGTGTGTGTGTGTGTGTGTGTGTATGTTTTAAATATGGTTTTGTCACGGAATATCTTATGTTTTTTTTTTAATCTATTTTTTTTTAATCTATGTGATTGAATGTTTTCCTCGGTATCATAGTCTGGGATGACATCTGTGTTCTCTTAGGGTCTTCAAGATATCTACCCAAGCCCTTTTGGATTTTAGTGATTCTAATAGGTCTACAATTATATATTTCCCTTGAACCTTTTAATATGTTTTATTTTTTCTGTACATTTAGTGTTTTTATTATTATGAGGCAGGAGGAATTTCTTTTTTGGTCTGATAAATTTGAGTTTTATAAGCTTCTTTTAATTTTAAAGGCATATTTTTCTTTAGCTTTGTGACAATTTCTGATTTTTTGAAAATATTTCATGGTCCTTCAAGCTGGGAATCTTCACTTTTTTCTATTCCAATTATTCTTAAAGTCCCTCTTTTCATGTTGTACTTGATTTCTTGGATGTTTTGTTTCAGGAATTTTTTTTTAATTTAAAATTTTCCTTAACAGATGTATCAATTTCTTCAGTTGTATCTTCTATACCTGAGATTCCCTCCTCCATCTTTGGTATTCCATTGATGATAATCACTTCTGTAGTTCCAGTTCTCTTTCCTAAGTTTCCCATCTCTAGGATTTCCTCAGTTTGTGTTTTTATATTTATTTTATTTCCATTTTCAGGTATTGGGTTATTTTATTCATTTCATTAACCTGTTTGGTTGTATTTTTCTGTATTTCTTTGAGGGATTTATTTGTTTCCTCTTTAAAGGCCTCATATTGCCCTGGTTTTGTTAATTTTGTTCATATGATGGTCTTTAGCCTATAGCTCTTCTCTGCTGGGTTTGTCCTAGTTGGACAGGGAATTAGGGTTTGTGTGTCCAACCTGTATGATTCTGAGGTCTGGCAGGTCTTCTTAAGATGGCTAGTATAGCCTTGAATACTAGTCTTGATTTGCATGTTTCTGAAATTCAAAGTCACCCTCACGATGGTGAAAGTAGCCGAGAGGTCTGAGGGTGGAACTGTGCATGCCTGGCATCCAGGATCCCTCCTTTCTCCAGGAAAACACTAATGTATGCTGGTGCTTTAGCAGCATGTCCACTTTCTTGAACCATAGTCACTGAGCTTCTAATACTCAGATTCCATGCAAGTTGGGCACCGCCATCTTGGAACAAGACCTTGTATGCTCTTATTGATCAGCAAGTCTCCAGAGGAAGGCAGGTAGAACCATGGACAGAAGGTTGAGACCATGTCCCTGGTATCCAGAAGATATCTTCAGGGAGCCAGGAGTCTGGTGTCCTGAGGCTTGAGATGTCCGTGCCTGAAACTCAGGATAATTGGAGCTGAGACCCAGGAACTTTCTATTGGGGAGGGGCTAGAACTGTGCAACCCTAGATTCAGGACTTTTCCTCTTGTCCAGGAAATGCAGACAGACATTTGGTGTTTTGGAGTCTGCAGCCCAGGCATTTGCTTGGTCTGAAGTCTCTGCTCCCTACTAGGCATGTAAGGTTCACACTGGGCATCTTGGGGTCCCCAGCAAAAGTTTCAAAGTGCTATTTTTTATATTTTATATTGATTCATTTGCAGTGTTAGAAATTTAGATAATTTTTTAATCTTTATTTTGTGCTTTCAAAATCACTTATTCTAAGACGTCTCATTAAATAGCCATACCGGTGGAAAAAAATCATGTTGAACATGAGAGAGATAATAATACAACAAACATAGACATTTTCTTGTCGAGATTCCAATGCAATGGAAGAAAAATTTTTATATAACAATTATAACTACATAGGAACTTTCAAAACTACAATGAAGGAAAGTACGTTTCAATAAGATACAGATATACCTTGCCTTGAAGAAGCATCCCCTGGAAGTAATGTAATCTCTCAATGTGTACTTTTGATAATTGAACTTTTTATTTTTATAGTTACAAACATTCATAAGCACATTGCTTAGTCCAAGAGTTACATTTATAGCAAGATTTTAAATGCACCTATGTGTCCTTTGTCTCTGTCAGCCCATTACCTCTTTTAGAAGAAAAGCTCTATGCTTTATTTTGAAGTTCCTCCTGTTTGCCTTTTCAATTTTTCTATAATCATAATCTTTAAACACTTACCAACTATGCATGGAGCTCTATGTTCCTGGGTTGCACTGCCTACGGAGCTTGTCACACTGTGTGTAATTACTTGTCACTAACAGCAATGATGTTGATATTTGGTCCCTTTTGCCAATGTTAATTCACAGAAAATATGAGTTAGAGAATGCTAGATGGTCACTGCATGTCTCTTGTGGCATGCTACTACCTACTGGGTTCTCTAGGAAAAGGAGGTAAGTTCTAGAAATTCAAGTTGCTTTAGAGTTCAGAATTGCTATTTATCTAAACCATAGAAACTTTGAACTTTTCAAAGTAGAGTGACCATGACCAACAATTCCCACATGTCCTCCATGGTTTGTAGATGCCAGCGCGTGCACGTGCACACACACACACACACACACACACACACTTAAAATTTCAAATCTTCAGGATGTACACAGCATAAAGTCACACTTAATACAAAAGTATACATATATTGATACATCAACTTTCATAGTTTGTCCCACCATGTATTAGTCAAGAATTCATGCTGTTCTCACTGAAATTAAGTTGGGAATCTTAACTACTAAACTTTCATTAGTTATTTGTATAAAATGAACCTGGAAATATTTTTGCTTTGAACACTTGGTACCAACTGAGTGGCACTATTTGCAAATGCTGGTAACTTAAGCAGTGGGACCTAGGTAAGATGTAAATCACTTGCCTGGTCCTTTCTTGTTGTATGCTTTCTTTCTTGTCCATCTAGAAGTGTAAAATCTGTTCTGTAACAAACTTTTGCTCCTAAGATGTCAAGAAACCATGGATTGAACTCCATCACACCATAAACCAAATGAATCTTTCCTGCTGTTGATGCAAAAACAATTCTCTCCTCAAAGAGAGTAAGAGACTGTTTGGAGCCACATGTGAATGATCTTGGCCTGGAAACACAAAATCTGGTAGCTCAAAATTCTATATTCCCATGGGTTAATACTTTCTTGAATTTTCAATGTAACATACTAAAGAATATCATAAATCAGGGCATTTTCAAGTACATTGATGGAAACATAATGTATGTGGGCTGTAGCTGTGAGGCCTTCTCTCTCTCTCTCTCTCTCTCTCTCTCTCTCTCTCTCTCTCTCTCTCTCTCTCTCTCTCTCTCTCTCTCTCTCTCTCTCTCTCTCTCTCTCTCTCTCTCTCTCTCAGCCTAAGCCTGGGAACATGACCCAGACAAGCTTGGGAAAGTGACCCAGAAAAAAATTGAAGGCCAGTTTCAGTTTCAGAGATCAAGTTGGCCAACTGAGATAAACAATTTCAACTGAGGTAAACAATTCTCAGAAAAATACCATCTGGAAATTCCCTGGAAACTCCCCAACACCCCTCCTTGCCAAGAATAGCCCCCAAGACCAACGACCCCTGAAATAGCCAATAACATTTAGACAAGCACCCCTAGTGACCACCAGAGCCAATCCTAACATCATAGGGCACATAGCTCCTCCTAACCTTTGTGCTTTTAGCCTTTAAAAGTAGCCTGTAACAGTGACTCAGGGTGCCTCTGCCTCTCGAGTGGGTGCTGAGGTCCCCTGACACACGTCAGCAATAAGCCTTGTGCTTTTGCATCAACACTGTGGTCCTCGAGTGGTCTCTCGCGATGACCGCCTACCCGAGTGGACTCTAGGGTCAAACGTAGCAAAGTGTGGAAATCTCTACTATAGGCAATCATACATTACCTAATGAGACCCTTAGCCTTTTGCTGGTGCAATCCAGAGCTCTGTTAATACGTCTCCAAAGGTTCAGCAGCTAGCTACAAGGTGTTATGTCAGACGCTGAGGAATGCTATCAAGGGAGCTAAAAATAGTTCAATAGAAATATAAGTCCAGACCTCTCCACAATCACTATATTCTAATCAAATAACCAGCTCAGCATAAGAGTCAATGTAAGGTGCCAGTTTTTTCTCACGACTTTGCTCATATACCTTCATTTTGTTTCTGGCAGGGATTTCAGTCACAGCCATGGCAGTGAAATATATTCTTATTTATATATTCTAAATGTCCTATTACCTTTTAAATCTATTTACTCTTTCCTTTTAGTATATCTTTGGATGAAGGCTCGAGTAAATCCTCAATTCCTAATTGTTTTGATAAACATAAATGTTCGTATATAAAATTATTAGCAAAGAATATCTAAAGAATTTGATTGGGATTGTGCTAAGTTAATGCACTGGAGATAATTGATTATGTGATTACAAGGAGGTGTCTCCTTTTAAAAATATAGAGTAGTAATATTGTTGAAAAACATTTCTCATGTTTATGAAATTTCTAAATGTAGGACTAATGTTGGCAATATGGATAATGTTAGCATTATTTAGGATATTATGTTTAGGTATTATATTTTAGTATATGAATATATTTATATTAGCATTATTTTTCTAGGTCTTCCTGAAAACGTTTCTTGTACCTGCTCTATGTCCTAATTCTTTGTAAAGTGCCTGATTGTACAGGTATAGAAAGCCTTTCTTCCACTTCTGATCAGTCTTCTTTATAGTTAATATATGTTAGTGTCTAAAGAGATTACAAAAAATATTCTTTGGAGATTTTACTGTGAATTATCATAACTAAAGAATCAAGAAGATAACTTGAATTTGAATTTAAATTTTTTCTATATTGTATTTGTGTACTTATTTCCTATACTTCTATAAGACCCCAAAGCTTTGTGCATGTTAAGCATGCTATCTGCCATTGAGCTATACCTCAGCCCCAGGTGTTAATTTTGATTTCCAAATTAACAAGTAGCCAAATATTACAATTCTTCATTTTATTGATACACAAAAAGTATTTTGAGTGAACAATTTTTAGTTTTAGTTTTTCTGTCTTACATGGTAAGACATTTCCAATAAAATACACATTTGAAAGAATAATTTATATGCCATAATAATTTGGACATTTCCAAATTTTAAATCAAATGATATAAGGAAATCTTCACTGTGCAGTAATGAGTTGAAACATGGTTAAATACAGAAAGCTGCATTCTTGGTAAAAGGACTTTAAAGTCTCCTTTGTGGTCCCCTAAAATGGCTGATCTGTGATGGCAGTTAAATTGTTGTAGTGTGCTTTGGCGTCATTGTTCTTGCTTATTTCTTAGGACTACTTGGTACAGGAATGCAATATTCATAATCCACACTGAAATTTGTTCGGATTTGATCGTTTTTAACAGAGAAGACATAAGAACCCGCAGGGATTTTAAAATATCAATGAGGTACAACTAACGGGACTCTGAGCAGTGAGAACTGCCGTATGTTCCATAGAGAAAAGAAAGGCAGATAGAGAATGACAAATGAGAGGACTGCTATTTGTTTCTCCCAAAAGAGACATCTCACTTCTATACATGTTTAATTCTAAGATTATAAAATAGGCATCTAGAGTTAGAATAACTGATGCTCTACTGTAACCTTTGTTAGAAATGAATAGTTCCTTATGCCACATGCTTGCTTTGGGTTACAGAAAAATTGTGGGAACTTGATTACTTGTGGGAACTTGAAAAGAGAAAAAAGTGGAACAAAGCCTTGAGCTAGATTTTATATTTCTAAAATGACCGGTTTCTTTTTTCTTTTTGTTTCTTAATTAAAAACATAATTTTCCACAAAAAATTGAACATTGGACTTCATATAAAATAGGCATATAGGTGCTCTGCCACCCAATCACCTCCCCAGTGCTACTAATGTGTGCCAATATTACTAAATATTGTTTTAAAAGATTTTTGATAATTTCTTACTTGAGTGACACATTTACATCATTTTTCCCGTCTTCTCCCCATCCTACTCCATCTGCTTAGGATGTAGCTCTTACTGATACACCTATATCTACAGATATATACATATCCTACTCATAGGATCCTACTTTATGTAAGCATGGTCAGGGCTGACAACTTGGAATTAAATAACATAAACATGTCATGTTTTCCTTGGCTCTACAGTTTGACCGGATTCAGGTGATAAGTGAATAAAGACAGAACAGACAGGCACTGATGCATAGAAGATCTGGGATTGGGTGGCTTGGATTTGCTGTGATGGAGAAATTGCAGCATCCTTAGTTAATCTTGGTAGGAACAGTCTCTATAGGGGAGCAATCTTCCGGCAATAAACATTGAGACAGAAGTCTACAGTGGACATTTTCTGCACACACTACCAACATCTATGCATGGACCAGAAGAAAGCTGTACCATCCCTCTGAGCCTTGCTTGGCCACGCATAGTTAGGGCTGGCTATGCTGACTTGCACATCCTGAGCATGGTCTGAGACTTTGGGGATGGCACAGGCTGTGAGAGTCTCAACAAATATATATTTTAAGTGTGAGGTGTGGTTTTTAACTTTTAGTATATTAAAATCCATATGAAATGATGATTGAACAATTTTACTTTATCAGAGGATTTACATCCTCCTTAACTTCTGTCCATCTCTCAATCTGTCTAGATGATGGAGCAAGACAGGCACATAACAAAAGCAATTCCTTTGTCAAACACATTGTCATTTAATTCAACTCATCTGGATAAACACCTGCTCATGTCTATGATTATGGTCAAATTATGACAAATTTGTCCAAATACCATTTATGATTTGATTATACAGCAAATAATGTTCTGAAAAAGAAATAAAAAGAGTAGCATCGGCTCTCACACAACATGGCTTTTTAACTTTCAGATTCAGATTTATTTTCATCCAGAATGTCTGCATACACTGTGCTGTCCCTGGCATGCCATCTGTTCCTACAGTCAGAGCCAGTAACACAGGTGATTGGAGGGCATTGCATATTTGATTTCTGAATCGATCAGTTAGCCACATACAGAGAAGCAGTGTGTTTTGTGGCCACTTATATATTCTCAAATCATATAAATGTGCCTGCAAATGTGTGAAATGTTATGCAGGGAGATTAGATAAAAGGATATGAAGGCAGAGGACATTGACCATCAGCTCATTACTTCAGCATTAACAGGCATGGTCTTTAATCAAACACTGGACTGAAATTTTAGCTGAGCCATTTATTAGCCCTATGACCTTGAGCAAGGTAGAAGCATACTTTAAGTTTTAGCATCTCTGTCATTACTTTATCATCATTATCATTATTAGTAGTATTAGTATTTACTCTTTTTGTGTATGCATGTGTCATATATGCATGGTTTGTATCTGTGTATGCACTGGCATGCTCATCCATGTATGCACATGTGAAGGGCAGAGGTCAGTGTCTCACCTTTCCCTCTATCATCTCCATTTTAATTTTTGGACCAGGGTGTCTGAGCCTGAGCCTGGAGACTTTGTCCATGCTAACTAGAAGGTAGGCTCTCAGGATCTTACTGCTTTTGCCCCCTTCAGCGTTGGTGTAATAGTTGTAGCTCCACATAATAATTTTAGATGTATGAGGAAGATTTGAACTCAGGTCCTCATGCTCGCATAGGAACCATGTACCCACAGAGTTGTTTTCCCAGTCCAGTTACGTTATTTTTATGTTTATCATTAATACAATCACAATTAAACGGTGTACTAGTGTTTTAACTTCTATTGTAAAGTAGCACACAAAATATATTTTAGTTTAATTTAGATTGAACTAAAGCCAAATGATGATATACTAATAATTTACAACATTGCTAATGAATGACTTAGCTGTAAAATATAGTTCTGACATAGCCTAGAATACTTAAACAGACTTGTACATTAAAGACATATCAGTTTCTGCAACAATTCAATTTGCTTTATCTGCTTTAGTTGATACAAAATGTTCATTATTATTTCATTTCAAAATAAGTAGCTCTAGTTCGACTGGTGATAACTAAAGGTATAAAAAAGTATGGAAGTGGAGAGAGTCAGGAAAGTTCCAAAAAGAACATGGACAAGATGTGACTTTAATGAGTCAGTGAGACTAAAAAACATCCATGCTATTTAATCCAATAAATGAAAGTTCAAGCTTCCTAAAGATAAGCAAAGTGAAAAAATAATATGAGACATTTAGTTGAGATTAAGAAATGCAATCTACAAACAGAAATCTAACAGGAGCTCTTTCTCCTGCCTCAGTCATCAAGGGAGGCTGTTATCTCAAATATGCACTGTCTTTCCACAGTACTTTCAGAGACTTTATTCTTTTTGCATCTTCATAGTTACTTGAACCTAAATATAACTAACCAAAGAGTCAAAAGAAAATATAGGTTGTTGAACACATTTCTTAGTGAAAGGCATAGGATACTTCTAGGAGTTATTGCTCAGGAAGGCCCAGGGGGCTCCAAACAACACATATTGTGGACAAGAACCTGCTTATATTTATGTATTTATTCATTTTACTATTTTATTTGATTTGTATTTGTGGATACAATATATCTTAAATGTTCTAGAGGAAAGCATACTCAAAGGGTGAGATGAATACTGTAATTTTCTTCTTGGTAAGAAAAATGCTGCCCAGATATAGAACATCATGACTTTGGCTTATTTCAATACTTGGTCACACACCTGCAGCTGAAAGGGACTGGCCCTTAATCTTTTCACCTAAACAAAAATCAGTGGTGCTGAAAATTTTTTCTTTCTCCATTTTCCTCTACCTCTCACTGCCTCATTTTGTCTCTGTCTCTGTCTCTGTCTGTCTCTCTCTCTCTCTCCCTCTCTCATCTCTCTCATCTCTGGTATATCGGAAAGAGGTCACACTGATTCTTGCTACTCCAACAAATATTAACACCCCTGAAAGCACACACTGTTTCATCATTTTCAAGACCAGCCTTGAAGATCATTACTTTTGTCCTCTGAAAGTGACATCTAACTCATAGGGTCAGACAACTCTCTTAGGCTGTCCCACTCCATAGGATTTAAAGATAACCCTCATTTATTTATACTGGCATTTGTGCAGGACCTCATGGACTGGCCTATCTTGCTCAGAAATGTAAAGGACTGGTTACTCTGTGAAGAATCTAAAGAAAGTATCTCTAAGGAAACTGAGTTTTTTCTCAGCTTTCTAGCCTTTGAATATATAAAGTCTCTATAGAAAAAAGGGGACTTGAACTCCAAATGGGGCCAATAGATGACCCCAAGTTTGTTGATTTTGATCTCTGGTTCAGGCCTAGTAACCCACCTCATAAGGCACCATTTAGAAACCATCTCCTCACAGCATGGATGGCTAGGTCACTCCCTCTCCCAATGACAGTCAACGTTGGTCTCTGAGAGTGTGGAGTGAAGGAGGATTAGCCTAAAGACACAAGAAAAGTAAAGCCTGTTCTCTGAGATGCCATCTTCTTGTTCCTAGAATTCTGAGGAGAAATGACAGAAGGACATCTAGGTAGGTGAGTATGGGGACATGTATCTAATAAGAATAACAGTAGGGGTGGAGGGACTTAAGGGCCATATAATCACCCAATGGAGATTCTATTTGCAGACTGTCACCCTTAGGGTTCTTCCAATTCAGAAGGCATAAGGCTGTTACCTTCACTTTCTCCTTGGCTCTGTCTTTCCATTTACTCAGTTCTTTGTCTTCTAAAGGAAGGGCTCAGAGGTTCCTTAGACAAGTACTCCTACACCTGTGATAAACCCACATTAAAGGAAAAAGTACAAAATAAAGCCAGACAAAGAAGTAAGGTGTGGAGCCCTAGATGTTGAAACAAACTGGAAAGCTACAAATAAGTCATAAACACTGGAATATTAAATGACAAGTACATCAATATCATCTTAAATAGGATGGGCATCATTTCAATGTATTTATCTAATGTGAATAAGAGAAATAAATTATTTAAGATTTCTAGAAGGGATTTAAAATTTTACTTAATATGAGGAAAAGGAAGACATTAGATCACTGTCATGCCCTCACAAAATGTAATTCAAGATAAATTAAGGTGGCAGATATTAAGCACACAAAAAACCAAGGCGTAACCAAATTAAATAAAGTATACTGAATTTTAAAATTTCAAAATGTGAATTTTTTTTAAAAAAAATACATAATGCAGAGGTAAAAAAGAACAACCCAGAGGTTGAAAATAAATGTACAACAGATTTTTTTATGTAAGAAAATGTTTTTATTATATTATATTATTTGAAACTATTATAAATTTAAATATATTTCTATCATATTTTTGGTAGGAAAAGTATGAGCTCAGGATTGCCATGGCCAAATTCTCAGCATAAAGGAGATTTATCCCAGAGGAACAAAGAACAGGGAATAAGAGACAAAGACAGGAGATAGAGGATGAGGGCAGAAGGGGAGGTATGAAGGGAGAGGAAGGAGAAAAGGACTGCCTCTGGATAGAGGGGAGACAGAAGAAGCACATAGGAAAATGGCACTTAATAAAGGTACAAGGAGAAAGCCTGTGTTAGGATGAGTTGTTTAACTTTAATTGGGCATGTTAACATGTTAATTAGGTGAGCCAAAGGGGGCTTTTGATTTCTGGACATCAGTTTTCCTGGATCTATAGTTACAGGCTGTTGTGAGTAGGATGACCATTATGTCCTGGCATGACATATGGTCTATTGCCACTACCATATATGTCCTTAACTCCTGGGCCATCTCTCCAGGCCCAGAAGGGTTACTTAATCTTTGACAAGGAGAAAATATCCATTATCATTGACCATTAAAAAAAAATAAGCTAAAGTTACATACTTAGAAAATGCCTCCCAAATCTGTCACAGCATTTGCATTTAGATATAAGGACTACTATTATCCAAGTCATACATACTAAAAGCATTCTCATAGAAATTATCACCTGCACTGACTTCAGAGGTCTAATAGGTCTTACCAGTAAAATAAAAGTAAAGTTGTAAATTTCAGAATGCTAGTGACAAGTTTCTAGAGACTGTTTTTCTTTCAGGTGCTTGGGTTTCATTTTATTTATCTGTTGACTGACTGACTAGTCTATTAGCCAGAAAGAACTAAAAATGCGGTAGAATTGATATCAACAGCAAGATAAAATTGATAGATTCATTGGCCTAGGTCACATAAAACTTGTGACTCTAAAGAAAATACTCTTGTCCAAAGAGTAAATGCTAAACTTTTATATTTTTATTTTTGGAACAGGAGTAATAATAATACAACACACACACACACACACACACACACACACACACACACCTACCAAAAATCTGAAAATTGTACAATTGAAACATAGAGAAACTGAGCTTGCCTTCTATGCTCGTCAAAGACCTAGTAAATATACTTTGGAAAATGGACTAACTTGTAGTCCTCCATTTCCTCACATAAACAGACAAATGAGATGTGGCTTGCTCAAAGCATGTTACATATTAGTATATGAGGTAGACTGAGTCCCAAGCATCCCACTTTGTACTTGAGCACTGTTTCATCAAGCTTGTTTCATGGAGTAATAGTGGAAGACATATGGGTTTTCTTTTCTTTTTAATTGACTATTTATATACTTTACACCCTGACCTCCAGTCCCCTTCACTTATTTACCCCTTCTCCCTCTCTCCTCAGAAAACGGGAGCCCTCTCATGAATATCAACCGGTCTTACCATACCAAGCTGCAGTATGATTAGGCACATCTTGTATTGACGCTAGACAAGGCAGCCTGGTTAGGGGAAAGGAATCCAAGGAGAGCCAATTTCGTTAGATACAGCCCCCTCTCCTGCGGTTGGAGGTCCGACATGAAGACCCAGCTGCACAACAGTTACATATGTGCAGCAACCATAGGCCCATCCTTTTTGTGGTCTCTGGTTGCCAGTTTAGTCTCTGTGAGTCTCTATGGACCCAGGTTAGTTGATTCTGAAGGTTTTCTTGTGGTAGTCTTAATCCATTCAATCCTTCCTCCCCGTCTTCCACAGGAATCTCCAAGTTCCATTTAATGTTTCTCTATGGGTCTTTGCATCAGTTCCCATCAGTTGGTGGGTAAAGCCTCTCTGATGACTTTTACGCTAGGCTCCCGTCTGTAAGTACAACAGGATATCATTAATACTACCAGTAGTGGGAAACCCATGAGAGGGTTTTCTTAATATGAGTTCCACTTTTGTTAAGACAAAAAAAGAAAGTGGTTTTGAATCTTATCAATATTCCCTGTTAAAGAAACTCCTTTAAAATGGATTTTCTAACACAATAATGTAAGACTTTTCTGTTGTGGACTGATGTTAAGAGAGTATGGCATGCTTATTTTGGGTGCTAGCCATTTACCATGATGCAATGTGCTAAGAGATATGGTTTATGAAGTCAATGAAAACTAAAAATGATGATCGCTCGCCTTGATAACCCTGCCATTTCCCACATCCTGCTCTTTAAGCATCGTTAGTAGGATGGTTGATTCTCATACCCATTTCCTTCAACAGTATATTTTCAACAAAAATATTTGGGCACAGCAAATTGAATTCAGGTCTTTGCATTTATGAAGAAAGCATTCTCACATGCTGAGCTATCTTGTACTCACTTTTTGTAAGTATAACAGGAAGTTTTCTTTTATAAGCATTTATTTTCAGAAACTAGAAACCCATGATATGTTATCTGAGCAACTTAAAATTTAAATAGATTAACTAGACATTTTAAAATGATTAGTTTTTATTGTTTTACCAGCTGAGTCACTCTCTGGAATTTTTTCATAATTTGTTATCCATAAAAATCCCAAATGCCCTTAGATGAAAAGCCTTCCACTCTGGATACTAAGCTGTATGGGTCAACTAGCTCAATGCATGATAGAAGAGTCAGATTCTGGTGCTTTGTGGTACAATAGGGTAGCTATAATTAACAATAACACTTTACATGTCTCAAAATAGATAAAGCAGAAGAGCATATGTATGAAACATAAACGATAAAAGTTTAAGGTGATTGATTTATATTCCCTAAATTTATCACTATTTAGTGTATCGAAATACCACATCATCCCTCATAAATATATATAGATATTGTACCAATCAAAGATAAATTCAAGAAACACTTCAAGTGCTGCTGCAATTGAAAATCCTACTGTTTTACTCAAGTCTCTCATTAAAGGTGGGTCTAATCACCCTGTCTTGGGTCTTTAAACTGTGAAAATGTCTTTCCTGAGATGGCTGCTATGACCTTCTAAATGGGAAGAGAATATTGTTTTGGTAACTCTCCTCCTAAGTCATTCAAATGATATGATGTGATGGAAATCTATAACTTCTCATCATTTTACATAAAAATTACATATACACAAGCAAATCTGTTCAAATGGATAAAATGAAAACTCTCACACAATAATGGTACATAGCTACAGGAATAATAGCTGTATTCATCACAGAGATATGCTTATGCTTATTCACTATTTGGTATAATATTGAAAGAAACATATTTTTATGACTATCTCTTTAAAATAAAGCAATACATAAATCTATACTTTTTAAATACACAAATATTTTATTATGAAGACTGAAAATGTATATTGTGAATGCAAGTAACGTATTTTTGCTAATTGTCCTAAAAAACAAGCATCATGTACTGATCTTTATAATCACTGATTATTTTATAAAGACGAACAATTGATTTAAATCTCCGACTTCAGAAGCCCAGAGCTAAATATAGTAAACCTAGGTGAGAGAAGAAGCTGAGCAGTACAGTGTATTCAAATGAGTGATGATGGATGATGACAGCTTTGAGGAGGCCCTGTGAGCTCCCCACAGCCAGTGCACACCTTCCTGTTTCTGTTAGATAAGAGTCTCCTTAATTCAAACAATGAGTTAATTCAAATTTTACATAAGTACTGGTAGAAAAACTTATCTGAAATATTGGAGTGACTCAACTTTGCTTCCTCTACAATTTACAAGGAATGGCATACTTTTACATAAGTAAAACAAGTCTGAAAAACTGTTCCAAGAGACATTTAAGAAGCTACAATAGCCATGATTTGAACACATGTTAACATGTTATAGAAACAAGGAGACTTTGAATATGCTTTAGGATTAATTTTCAAATGTTTCCTTGAATGAGAGTTTTCTTTTGACAATCAGGGAAGAAGAGATTCGTCTTCATCAGTAAGCATTGATTGAGCACCTTCACTGTATTTGACCAAGTGCTAAAAATGTAGATACAGTCATTCATAAGACAGAACAAGTTCCTGTTCTTACAGAATGCAGTTTCGTTGTAGGAGAAACCCTTGACCATGAAACACACTCAAAGTCAATGTTAAAATGCAGTCTTGAAAAGACATAGGGTGCATACCTGCTCAGAGCACACATTCACAGAAATACTTCTACTCACAGCTCTTTGACAAAATCCACTGAACAAATTTCTTAGTGAAAGTACAAAACACAGGGTGTGTTTCAGTATATTACTGAAGAAAGTGTGTGCTATTTCTTAGCAAGCAGTAGGTATTGGTGTCACCAAGGAGAGTGTCCAAAGCTCAGTTTTACCACTAGAGAGTCTTTTCCTTGCACTGCCCTCTCTATTCTAAACTATTTTCCCACCAGGTCTGACACACACAACTAATTAAGAACTATTGTGTTTAAACATCCTTATTTTGATTATTAACAATATAAAGATGGTAAGTATGGCCACTCAAAATAAATGATGATTTTAATTTGGTTAGTAGTACATCTCTGAATGCAGTTTTTGAAGTGGTAAATGCCTGAGATCAGTGGATAAGTAATACAAAGTGGAGGATGTTTTCACTTTTTTTTTTTTGGTTGATATAACTCTTATAAATAAATAAAGGACATTCTGGGGCATCACATGATTTCTAAAAGGTCAGGGGAAGGTGATAGGTGGGTCTGGCGGGTGTATTTGCATAATTTTAATATGTTTGTAAATATGTCCATGTAAATATAAGAAAAATAGAGTGAACAGTGAGTATCTACTGTGTACAAAATGCTTGAAATGTAAAAATTGGCCTCTCAGAAGATTTCCAGTGTATACATTGAAGAGAAATCATACATTCTTATGCAATTATAATAAGCTGGAAGCTTTTCCTCAAATCTGAGCTCAATGCTTTGAAAGTAACAGAAACAGAATGAGATGTCCATATGATTCTTTTAAATTAGCTAAATGTCCATATAATTCTTTTAAGTTATCTTTTAAATGTTTTATGGTAGCATAAAAACATTTTTTAAAGTTACATTTATTTTTAAATGTTTTATTTAGTATACTGCTGTGTGCTCAAATATAACACATGCCTAAAGTGGCTTGTTCCTGTGGCTGCACCAGACTGATTTCTCCTGTCATCAGGAACGCAGATGGTGTGGGCTCTGAGAGTCCAAGTTCTATTCATTGTGTTTTGTCTGGAAATAATAAATGTGTTCTCAATTAACATGCAAGGATATACGTTTAAGTCTGTAATTCAAATGGATTTTGTTTAATGGCTTAATTATTTTATTACCAAGGAAACTGTAAAGCTTTATGTAGAAAATTATTCAAACTCAATCACTTAGAGAAACAAAGTAGAAGAAAGAGAATTTAAACTTAGCCCATAAGAACCTTTGTGTCTAATATCTATGTCTGAGAAGTGCCTTCATTTCATTGTATTTATACAATACATATAAGTTTGCTAAAACATTACCTTGAAGTATTTATGTTTAAAATTTGCACATTATGTCTATTACCTATGAGTTCTTTTACTCATCTTTTCACCACCTTTACTTATGATTTGAAGCATTTTTGTGGTTGCTTAGAGCAATTAAAATATCCTGTATTTCCTGAAAATTCATGAAATGTTAAATTTTTACAACTTATATTTGATTAAATATCATTAGCATAACTATTTAATAATTTCAGTTTCACATCAATTTTTGAAAGGGTAAGAATAAGAAAAAATATGCCTCGGTCATTGGAGGAAAGAGAACATATTTGGTGTTTAGATTTACATCTTTGGAACTGGTAAGAGAGTATAAAAAGCAAAGAAAACTGCAAAGAGTTCTGGAATAGTTACAGGAAACCTCTGAGATGCTTTGTACATACAGGAAAGAAACTCAGAGGAATAAAGAGGATGGTTTTGCATGGAGAGACACACTCATGCCCTTTGTTGTTCAGACAACACTCCATATGTTCTAAAGACAGTGTTAAGTTCAATGGATGAGTAAAATAATGGAAGTAAATGATAAATTATAATAAAAATCAGTAAATATCAAACCTAAGCAAAACTGTACATGATTCTCGTACCTGAAAAAATTAATTATATTCTCATGTTACCTAGTTTGAATTGTATATCAGAATATCTGATACACACACACACACACACACACACACGTGTGTGTGTGTGTATATATATATTTCTGGTTTTTATTTAGCTTATCAAATTCAAAGTCAGTTAAGGTTTTCCTCATTGATATGTTCCATTTTTCCATTTATGCTGTTCAGCCCACTTCCAATTTTTATGTGATTCTTTTTTTCATTTTTAAATATATTTTATTAATTTATTCATATTATACCTAAATTGTTATCCCATCCTTAAGTCCTCCCATTCCCTCCTTCCTCCTGCTTTCCCCCTACTCCCCTCCCCTATGACTGCGACTGAGGGGGACCTCCTCCCCCTGTATATGCTCATAGGGTATCAAGTCCCTTCTTGGTAGCCTGCTATCCTACTCAGCTATTAAAAACAAGGAATTCCCGAAATTTGTGGACAAATGGATTGAACTAGAAATGATCATAATGAGTGAGTTAACCCAGAAGCAGAAAGACTCAAATGGTATATACTCACTTATATCTGGACACTAGCCCAAGGGGCATGTCCCATGAAAGTCTTCACTTACCAGGAAAGTGGGACAGAGGGGAGGACATCCTCTTGGGACTCTAGGTGAGAGAAGCATGGGAGAATGGGGAAATAGAAGGATCCAGAGGGTCCTAGAAACCTACAAGAAGAACATTATGATGGGCAGATCTGGGCCCAGGGCTCCTGCTCAAACTATGGCACCAGCCAAGGACAATATAGGCAGTAAACTTTGACCCCTACCCGGATCTATATAGCTTATGGGATTCTTAAGTTGAAAACTCCCTTGTCTAAGAGTATGCTTAAGTTTCCCAATTTGGTTGGTCATTTCCTTAGATGCAGTTCCATCTCCTCTCACTTCCCTACCTTCAGAGTCAGGTTTAGAAGTGTGATGAGGTGGAGGTGAGCTATCTGGTGTAAATCTTTCCTAAATGAATGCTCTCCACTTCCTCCACTTCCTGGCAAAAGACCTATCTTGCAACACAAAATATCTTGGTCCATTTCTAACGGAGGCTCAGTTGGGTACACAGGGATAGGTGGAGTCCACTTGATTTCCTACTCTTCGTTACTCCTTAACATTGTATTTAAGGCCATTAGAGTCCATCAAATAGATAATCTGTAGATCTGTTAGTTCATATGACATTTGGAGTGAGAAATGTGAACAATCACTTTTGTCAGGGAGCTCTGGTTTCTTTTCATGAAAACTCAATATTCAAAACTTTAAGTTCAACTCCTTGTTTCTTTTGAATTTTCTCCTTCATCTAAGAAAATTAAAACTGGAATACCTCATTTTATCATTTTCCAAAAATTGTATGTAAATCTGAACACTTCTTTTTGGTTATTCTTTTTTTATATTATACATTCTGACTGCAGCCTCCCCTTAACCCCTTCCTCCTGGCCTCTCATTCTAGCTGAACACTTTGTAATCCGGACACATTGTTTACTCGTTAGCTAATAATTATTTGGAAATTGAGCTTATTACAGAATTACAAGATAGATGCATGGCCATTTTCCTATACTTTTCAATTTATAAACATAATAATCTTCTATGCATACGCTAATGAGTTATATCAATTGTTCATGAGGCTCCAGGCCTGTGTAGGAAAGTCCTTGCACACTTGCTTTGTGCTGACTTTCATGACCACAGGGTCCGTTTGAAAACTTTCTGTTTCCTGGTTAAAAAAAAAAAGATGGCACATGTTCATCTTGTATATCTATATCTTAAATATGAACAATCACTTTTGTAGGGGAGCTCTGGTTTCTTCTCATGAAAATCAATATTCAAAACTTTAAGTTCAACTCCATGTTACTTTTGAATTTTCTCCTTCATCTATGAAAATTAAAAATGGCAACTAAATAAAGGCTATGAAAATCCCACCAGACATTTGTTTGCCTAAGAAAATACTTTCACACGTTTGAGTCACTAATGGGTTTGGGGAAAGACATTAAAAATTTGTTTCGAGGTGTTAAATTCTCTGCATTTTTCATCTTATTAAAAATATATTTTTCCATCATATAATATAACCTGATTATAGTTTCCCTTCCCTCTATTCCCATTTTTTCTCCACTTCTTTTTCCTTCTGGATCCAAACTCTTTCTGTCCTTGGGAACTTTCAGTTTTTTAATGTGTGTTTTTCTTTCCCAATGAACTATTATAATTAATCTCTAATCCTGAGTTTGATTTATTTAATGCTTCCCAATGCCTAATTCAAACTACTTTCATTCTTACTTTAATGAATTAATTAAATTCAGGTAGAGTCTTGCTATGCCTTTCCAGCTGACTTCAAACTTGAAAATTTCCTGCCTCAGCCTATAAAAGCCTGAATTTCAGACAGATAGATGCCATTGCACTCAGCTCATATCTATTATGTTACCTTAATATGCTGGGCAAGTGACATGCAAAGAAAAAAAAACAACACTTAACATTTAAATGGATATTTGTATTTTAATATTAAATGTTATGAAAAGAGTAAGATTTTTTCTTTAGATTCCTTCAGATTTAAATCTGCAAGTACACAAACATTCTTATATAGAGGATTCTAGAATTAATTATATGTATATAGTTATAAAAACAAGGAAGAGTAATATAGGCCCTTGACACTTGAGATTTTGAAGTTAAAATATTTTGTTTAGGGTTGCATCTGGTCATATTACTCACCTAATTCATAACTCCATCTTATGTTTGATGAGGTATGGAAGGCAATTATCCCGTTTCTTATCTTAGAGATTTCTTTTATTCTTATTTCAAACAAAGCATTACTCATAATCCAAATATTGAAAAAAGTGGACAGCTATGAGACCAAGGCAGAGAAATGACATTCTTAACTGGAAGACTCATCCAGAAACTTGAAATGTTTCTTACCTGGCCTCAGGACAAGAGTCGAGCATCCTTAAAATGTGATGTGTGCACTTCTCAATTATTGTGAGCATGTTTTATACAGACTGCAGCATCAGCATCACATGATATCTTAAAATGAAAATTATCTGTGCCTACTCCACACTTGAAGAGTTAGAAAGCCTCACAATCAGACCAAGTAGTATATGTTTTAATATACCCTAAAGTTACATATCCCTTGAGGTTTTCCAAGCTCATTTCTCTGTGTCCTCCATGCTTCTATGCAACATCCTGAGAGGTCAATCTCTTAGCTGGATTTGAGAAACCTGAGAGTTTCAGGGAAAATTATGACTAATGCACTGGTCCTCCTATCATTGAGAGGGTACACTTTCTACCGTAACAGGTGGCCAACATAACTACCTGTCTGTTCTCTCAAGGAAATTCTGTATATCAATTGTTGGAACATACTTTAAAATGACTCCTGGCAATTATGTAATGAAAGCATGAAACTATTGATCTGTAAAAGCTTCAAAGTTGATGGGATATATGGAGATTCTCATGTTAAACACTAATCAGAATGGAGACCTAACATTTATCTTAAGGACTGCAGGAGCAACCCCCAAATAATGCTGTTGGCTATCCTTCTAGAGGCACTGGAGTGCTTCTACTTGTAAATGAAAAAAAAAAATGACAACCATCATTACTCCTCCACTTCCTCCTCCTCCTTCCCTCTCCTTTTTATCCTCCTTCTTCTTCTGTTTTTGTTTTCCTCCTCATTCTCCTAACAGTTCATTTCTAAGATGAACACCAGTAATAGTATGAGGTGGTTCTATTTCAAGTGACTTTTATTTTCGATGTACCCTGAACCATAAGCACACTTTAATTGTTCCTTGCAAGATGTGCAAGAGACCGAATTTTGAGATAAGAGTGTGTTTCTTTCCCTAAGAGGCAAACTGTTTGGTTACTCGTTCAGGTCTCCTGAGCTCCTGGAGCAGCAGGCACTGTGTTAAGGGCACCATGTGCTGTAAGGGGGAGATGCAGCAAGGAAGGAAATGAAAAAAATATTGGAAGTGTTATTATCTGTGCTTACAATAGAAGTAGTGCACTACAGATAACAGTGTTCAAAGTTCCTACTTTTTTTATTATTTATCTTGTGTCATATCTTCAGAACAGAGCCAATATGTGGACAACCGAGGCTTGCTTTAATAACAAAACTGTTGCCTGAAATGAAAGTCTTGACATACCAATCACTCTCTGTTGCCAAATCACTTTTTCATACAAATTATGTTCGTAGACACTTTAATAAGTGTTTCACACTTAGTCAGCTACTTTATTTTCTTTTCTAAGCTACAAATGAACAAAGCATCTCAGAGAGGCACTGAACACTTTCTATCATGCTGATAGCATAGAATCTTCCTATGAACAAAATGATTCAGGGAGCAATTTAGTGATTGCTGTTTTTGATATTGCAGTTTCTTGTGTGTGTGTGTGTGTGTGTGTGTGTGTGTGTGTGTGTGTGTGTGTGTGTGTGTGTGTGTACAAGTGTATAGGTTTATTCGGGTGCTCATCTATGTGTATGCATGAGTGTGGAGGTGAGGATTCAAACATGGGACTGGACCCTCAGCATACCAATTTGCCATGTTATTTTGAGACACTTTGATTTTTCTAAGTTGGCTATCTACTAAGCCAGAAGCATACGATTGTGTCTGCTCCCCAGATGTACCTGAAGTTTTGAGTGAGAGTATTCTAAGAAATTCCATGAACATTCTAAAAACCCTAATCTGTAATTTGATCTCAACTTATGGTGGAGAAACACACCAGACTCAAGGCCATGGTCCATGAATTGGATGTCATTTCTGGAAGATACATTTAATGGACTGAACTTAAGCAGATATATTAGCCTTCATCCATATTGTAATTCCTCCATCAGGCACACCTAGCCCTTCATCCTTAACCACACTACTCCAGAGCTTTATCTACTATCATTAGAAGTAACATTTTACATTTGCTATCCTTGAGTAGGATAAAAGTTCTATATTTTAACATTATTATTATTATTGACATCTGCATATTTTATAAAATAATGAAACTCTACGGGTAGTAGTATCAGAGAGGTCATTATAGATACCATGAGGACCAGGCTCACCCTGCCTGTGAGTTCACTACTGTGTTTAGCATGCCCAGTATGATGTCTATCATTGCTTACTTGCTGTTTTCAGTAGGTGGGATGTAAAGAAATATCACCAACACTGGAAAAGGTAACACAAGCTGTCCCCAACAAATTCAGATACAGTCACTAGTATTCATAACTTCTGTTCTATGTGGCAATTGTTAGTTAGCTGCTCTCAATTAATTCATAAAAGGAGCCTTAAGTGTTACTAGTATGTTCTAATAAATCAGTGCTTCTAAATCCATCTCTACTATAGAACCAGTTTTCCTTTTTGCTGCTCTTGCATTCTCTTACAGGCTAATAGTTTGATAAGATATAACAGAAACAAATTACTAGAGGAATATAGTAAGTGGATACATAAATGCAAGCCTCTGTGGTTTTATTGCTGGTTTCTGCAAACCTGGGCTTTCACTGTAAGTTCATCAGCAATGTCTCACAGCAGCCTCTCTGCTTATCTTACCTACATACCTTATTACTGATTGGTGACAATCATTTCAAGGGGCATGCCAATCTTCTGAACATGTTCTGAGATGTAATAAAGCATGCTGTCAGCATCTTTGTGCAGAGGGAGAAGTGGAATGTTCTGGGAAACTTCTCCAGATAAACTGTGGGAACAGAACTGGGAAGCAGGAGCAGTTTGGCATTGCATCTCAATCTCACATTCTGAGCAGAGGTAGTAAGAGTTTAAAGAACAAGTCTCTCTCAAAACAGTCACTTATAAAACAACGTCAGGTTACTCGGCTCCATGCAATGATGATACCTGACTAATCTTCTGAAACTTTAAGCAAGCCCCAGTCAAATGCTTTACTTTATAAAAGCTGCTGTGTTCATGGAATCCCTTCACAACAATGTAACACTGATTGTGTGGTATAATATTTCATATATTTATGATTTAATGAATGCCATCTCAATGATTTCTCTCAAAAAAGAAAGAAAAGAACGAAGAAGGAAGGAGAGAGAGAAAGAAATGGTTGTCATAAAGCCTATGTTCATACACTATAATTCACTAAAATTAGGCCTCAAAACAGAATGTCATATTTTGAAACCAAAAATTTTCCATTTTAACAATGCAGCTTTGGCATAACGGTCTTATGGACTGTATACAGTTTATTTTTCTTTATTCAAATGCTGATTTCTCTACCTCACTCTCTGGATCAATCAGGACATTGAATTGTGATGTTTATTCTGAGTACCTCCAGTTTCAAGTGTGTGTAAACATGTCACCGTTTGTTCTCTGTGCTGTCAATAAAAACAAACTAGCCAATGCTGAGCAAGAGCAGAGAACAGGATGGGGCATCCTGATCCAGTGAGGGGAGGAGAGAGAGAAAGGAAAGAGAGGACAGAGCCACAAGGGGAGACCTGGAAACATGAGGAGAAACGAACTAGGCCTAGGAGATTATTTAAAAGCAAGTATAAAAGTACAATACATCAAAAGTAATGAATTCAACAAAATCATGGTATAATGACAAATGCCAGAATATGTTTGATGAACAAAATTTCCAGTGCTGAGAATTATTTATTAACAAACACAGAGATCCCACCACTAAAATCACATGAAAGAAATAATTATGGTGAACAATGGTGTCTCAAATATAAAAAAGGAATATTATTGTAATTGATAAAATGGGGGTAATGAATTTGTACGGAATAAAAATCAAATAAATATGATGAAGAGATGACAATAAATTCAATATTTTAGGACTTACCCTGCAAAAGAAGACAAAGGAGATACTTGTAAAAAACCAAAACCAAAAACAAAAACCTTTGGCTTACCTAAAACTCAGTGAAGGAAAGGAAGAGAGGAAACACACAGAGACACATGTACAGCAAAGCCAGGACTGGTGCGAATGATCTCTGATGGGGATGCACCAGCAGATGGAAGCTCAGTACACTTGTTACACACTATGCAGAGAGGAGGCAGGTTTCTGGTATATGTACAGCCGAGTGGGAGCGAGAAAGCATGGTAGCTAATCTTGAGAGAAGGTTCTGTAGCAGGCCAGTTTCAGGGTGTGGTAGATCATCGAGGAGGAGGAAGCTGTGGCTGAGATTTTCTGCATATGCTGCTTTCCACTTGAGGTGATTGTTTTTAATATCAGCACTTGGACCAGAGGAGGCCATTGCTGTTCCTCTGACCATGACTTGGGGAAGGCTTTGGAACTCTCGTGGATGTGAGGCACTGTAGAGCTAGATCTGTTGTGCTCCTGGGAATAATACTCTCTCACTCAGTTCTTAACCGTCACCCCACATTTCTGATGTAAAAATTGTACCTAAACTTTTTAATCTGATCATTTGTGGGTGCTAGTATCAAATACTTAGTATCGACCACTTGACAAATGTTTAATTCATTCTTTGCATTTTACATTTTGTTTTCTTTATGCAAGACAGAAAGACTTAAATACAGGTCAGAAATGATCTTTCTTCCCAAAAGGTAAATGGTAATTAGAGCCACAGAGAGAAGAGATTTCTCAAGGCCAAAGTCCCTAAAGCCTGATCCTCAATTAGAGTTAGTAGGAGAGAATAAGGCTACCTACGCCAGCTGGCGGGTCACTATGAAGGTTGTTAGGCAGTAAACACACAGAACACCGACACCCCAGTAGAGAATGCTGGCTGTAATTTCCTCTTAGGCACTGTTTGCTGTCACTGATCTTCAGATATTGAAAGTAAACATTCTTTAATATCATAATCAGAAGATCAAATATGTTCTGTGGTTGGCACACTAAAGGGAGTTGGTAGGAATGGAAAAATGTAATGTTCTTAAAATGCAGTCCCTGGTAGCCAGAAACAACTTGCAGTCATTCTGATGCCAGAAGAAAAAAACACTTGGCAAGAAAGAAGGAAGTGGTGGGTGAGGTGGGAGGTTTTCTTGACAAGTATGGCTATGATTTCCTTATTTGAAAAAAAAAAAAAAAAAAAAAAAAAAAAAAAAAAAAGCTCATTGGATCCAGCTGCATTAGAATCCTTGAGGAGTGTATCCACTTTAAAGATAGACTCTAGAAACTTCATCTTCACTTATCCCTATGGCTTTCATTAAAATCTGCTTAGAAAGTACAAGCATATCTGAGTAACCACCTCCTCCCATATTGGTATAGAGAAAGTTCCATCCTCCAGAGCAGTCGCCCCATGGAATTACCCCTTGCCGTATTGTGAGTTCCTTTCTCCAGGAGGCTGGGCTGAGAATCTGGTCACAGAGTTTTCTTTAGCCTCCTGGAGACTAGCTGAAGAAGGCTCTGTCCTGAGGACCGGTCACGAAGAAGGCCTTCTGGGCAGGGAGGGAGCTCAAGTCAGCCACACTTAGCCTGGGTTGACACAATGGGTATCTGAGTCCCTTCCAGCAGGAAAAGGGAACTTCTGACTTGTGAAAAGCCAGATAAACCACTACACTTGGTTAAAATAAAGACAATCAAGAGTCAAAGAGCTGGTTTTTAATTCACTAAGCTTAATGAAAAAAAAAAAAAAAAAAAGACAAAGAGAGCTACAGAAAGAGAAATGGGAAAAATCCGAGCCCCCACTCCAGATCTGGGTTTTTTAACCAAGGGTAACTGAATTGCAGGAACCACTCCCAGGACACTTCCTGGGGCTTGTCTCCAAGGCACCTTTGATGTATTTTTCATCAAAGAACCAGATTTTGACACTTTTTGTGTGGGTGAGGGTCTGTGCTTTGGTCCCTGCAAAGAACTAGCCTTTTTAACACATTCGGGCCTCATGGGTTGTTTTGCCAGTAAGGGGGTAGAGCTCAGGAGGGAACTTCTCCTCAGCCTACAGACAAGGGCCCATACCATATCACTTCTACTTTATTTCCTAGGGACAACAATAACAGCAACAAAGAAAAAAGAAAGAAAGAAAGAAAGAAAGAAAGAAAGAAAGAAAGAGAAAAGAAAGACAAAACATAGACCTTCCTGAAGGTCATAATGAGGAGAAGAAAAAAATGGGTCTGATACATGATTGAAAGTCAAGAGCGTGCATCTCCTGTCCTCACCGGAAAGGGAAATAATGACAGTGCCAGAGCCTGTGACTAACAGCATCCACTATCTTCTCATTCCCAGCATAACTGTTTCTTCTCTATTTCGTAGTTACACATAGTCTACAAAATAGGAACAGTCTAGAATTGGAGACCTCAGAGGTTGCTGGTTTTTTACTTAGAACTCCTCTTCTCTCATTAACACTGGAAGGAGGTGATAAAGTCGGGGCCTGGATGATGAGCATCTTCAAGGTAAGGAGCAGGGTGTTTCTAAGGATTTGCTGTCTGCCGTAGCCTGAGTTGGCTGATGCAGCTTCTTAAAAGGTGCTCAAGGGAACATATGTCTCCTCACACAGTTACATGAGGATCTTAAAGAAGAGTATACATTATTACATGTTGTCTGCAGAAACAATAGTCAACCTTGGTTAAGTTGACATAGGAAAGGAAAACGAAGGGATTGTCTTGTTAGTATTTATTCCCTAGTAAGAAATTTATTTTAAAATGTTTTCGCTGAAATAATTCTATACATTGTGTATTTTGAAGACTTCTCTTCATTGTTCAAGCAGAGTGACATGACCCATAAACAGGAAAAAAGGAAGCAACATTTGTAGGCATAAAGTTATTACGTGGTTTAAATTCTGATATCCTGTCTAAATGTTCTCTATAAACTCCACTCCCCAATTGTCCCCCTGGTATGTCAATAAAATGGCTTACAGACAATAGATGGGCAGGGGCGAAAATAGGGCTGGCCTTCCTGCCAGCCTTGGGGGGAGCAGTTAAGAGAAGAGGCAGGGAATTCAGCCATGGTTAGAGGTCCAAGGAAGATCAGGAGGAAGGAGCTGGAGCTGAGGAAAGCTACAAAGTGCAAGTATCATTGGGATGTTTGCTGGAAGGAAGACAAAGTAAGAGAGTTAAGAATAGACTCACACTGCTCAAGACTGTGTTGTGAAACCTTGTATTATAAAAGAGTCTCAATTATTTATGTGATAGCATGGTTAAGTAATAAACTATGAGAAACAAACACAGTTTTATAAAAATAACACTACCAAACATTTTAGTGTTCACAAATTCCCCAGCTACTTCTATGTTACAAACTTACAAAAATGTAAGGAAATAAGTGAAATCATACCAACATTTCATACCTCTAACCAGTTATTTGTTTTACGATATAATGACAAATGTCATCTTTGGAGAGAGACAGTACAAACATACTAAAATGTTCGAAAGATCTGAAATGAATAGAAAATATTAAACCATTTCGCTGATGATAAATGCTTTCACGCATTTTATTTCATGTCCGAGGTCAAATAAAATCTTATAATGTGGGGCTGAAGAGATGGCTCAGTGGTTAAGAGCATTGTCTGTTCTTCCAGAGGTACTGAGTTCAATTCCCAGAAACCTTATGGTGGCTCACAACCATCTATACTGTAATCTGATGCCCTCTTCTGGCATGCAGGTGTACACATAAAGAGAACACATATAAATAAATAAATAAATAAATCTTTAAAAAATCTTTAGTTTAAAAAATCTTTGTTTCATATTTTTATTGAAAAAATTTTCATATAATATATTCTGATATTTGCTCTCTCAATTCCTACCAAATCCTCTCCACTTCCATACCACTAAACTACACACCTTCTTCTTCCTTTAGAAAAGAAACAAGCAAACAGATAAACCAAACAAATGAGAATTAAAGCCAAAATCAAACCCAAAAATCAGCAAAGAAAAAAAAACATACACACAAGAAAGATATACAGAAATGCACACAAACTACATTCATCTATTTTCTTAATTCAACTTTAGAAGTATTACCATATTCACCTAACGAGGCCATCCATTTAATGGATGAAGTTTCAGAATTTTATTAGTTTCACTGTATCGTTACATATTACATTTTCCTTGCCTGAACAGCATTATGAAAATAGCAATTAAACCAGGTGCTTTCTATAAGTAAAAATATTAAAATGTAGTGTTTTGCACTTTCAGGATATTTTTCAACTCGATTGACCTAATGAATAATTTTTCCTGCAAAAATTTCTTTTAAAACTTAACCTCATGCACTGTGTTTCCTTGCTTTGTTAAGGGAGAACACTAGAAGTAATCCCAACCCACACCCTTTGCATGCTTATGGTATTTATCTTGGGTTCTGACAGCATTCTGGCCTACTTGAAAAAAATAAAACAATTGGCTTTAAGACTGAAAAAGAAAATGTATAAGGCATTTATAAAGCCTTTTGTTTGTTTGTTAACTTTTCTTTTTCAGAGACAGGGTTTCTCTGTGTAGCCTTGGCTGTCCTGGGCTTGCTTTGTAGACCATGTTAGCCTCAAACACACAGCGATCCACCTGCTTCTGCCCCTGGAGTGCTGGAATTAAAGACGTGAGGCATTACACTCAGTTCTTTTTTTTTTCTCTTTTTTTCCTTTTTTTTTTTACACATTTTTTTTATTGAAAATTAAATTAATTCATATTACATCTCATTTGCTATCCCATCCCATGTATCTTCCCATTCCTCCCTCCCTCCCACTTTCACCCCATTCTCCTTCCCTATGACTGTGACTGAAGGGGACCTCTTCCCCCTGAATATGATGTTAGGGTATCAAGTCTCTTCTTGGTAATCTGCTATCTTTCCTCCGAGTGATAACGGGCCTCCCCATCAAGGAGATATGGCCAAATATGTGGCATCAGAGTTCGTGTGAAAGTCAGTCTCCAGTCTCCACTTAACCGTGGAGAACGTTCTGTCCCTTGGCTAGATCTGGGTAGGGGTTTGATGATGACTGCACATATTATCCTTGGTTGGTGCCTTAGATCCCGCAGAACCCCTGGACCGAGATTCACCCATCATAGTGTTCTTCTTGTAGGTTTCTAGGACCCTCTGGATCCTTCTATTTCTCCATTTTCCCATGCTTCTCTCACCTAGAGTCCCAATAGGATGTCCTCCCCTCTGTCCCAATTTCCTAGTAAGTGAAGACTTTCATGAGACCTGCCCCTTGGGCTAGTGTCCAGTTATAAGTGAGTATATACCATTTGAGTCTCTGCTTCTGGGTTAGCTCACTCATTAAGATCATTTCCAGTTCAATCCATTTGTCCACAAATTTCAGGAGTTCCTTGTTTTTCATAGCTGAGTAGTATTCCATAGTGTAAATGTACCACAGTTTCTTTATCCATTCTTCTACTGAGGAACACTTAGACTGTTTCCATGTTCTGGCTATTATGAATAAGGCCACTATGAACATGGTTGAGCAAATCTTGTTGTATGCTGGAGCATCTTCTGGGTATATTCCAAGGAGTGGAATAGCTGGGTCTTGAGGAAGCCCTATTCCCGGTTTTCTGAGATAGCACCAGACAGATTTCCAAAGTGGCTGCACAGGTCTGCATTCCCACTAGCAATGGAGTAGTGTTCCTCTTTCTCCACATCCTCACCAGCATGTGGTGTCACTTGAAATTTTGATCTTAGCCATTCTGATGGGTGTAAGATGGAATCTCAGAGTTGTTTTGATTTGCATTTCCCTGATGACTAAGGAGGTTGAGCATTTCTTTAAGTGTTTCTCAGCCATTTGATATTCCTCTGTTGAGAATTCTCTGTTAGTTCCAAGCCCGTTCTCAGTTGGGTTATTTGGTTTGGTGGTGTTTAATTTCTTGAGTTCTTTATATATTTTGGATATTAGACCTTTGTCAGATGTAGGGTTGGTGAAGATCTTTTCCCAGTCTGTAGGCTGTTGTTTGTTCTGTTGACAGTGTCTCCTGACTTACAGAAGCTTCTCAGCCTCATGAGGTCCCATTTATTAATTGTTGACATTAAGGCCTGGGCTGTTGCAGTTCTGTTCAGGAAGTTGTCTCCTATGCCAATATGTTCCAGGCTCTTCCGCACCTTTTCTTCTAACCGATTTAGTGTCTCTGGTTTTATGTTGAACTCTTTAATCCACTTGGATTTGGGTTTTGTGCATGGTGATAAATATAGATTTACTTGCATTTTCCACATGCAGACATTCAGTTAGACCAGCACCATTTGTTGAAGATGCTATCCTTTTTCCATTGAGTAGATTGGCTTCTTTGTCAAAAATCAGGTGACTATATGTATGTGGATTCATATCTGGGTCTTCAATTCGATTCTATTGATCAACCAGCCTATTGCTGTTCCAGTACCATGCTGATTTTTACTATTTCTCTATAGTACAGCTTGATATCAGGTACGGAGATTCCTCCTGAAGATCTTTTATTGTATAAAATTGTTTTAGCTATCTTGTTTGGTTTTTTTTTTTTTTTTTGTCTTTCAGTATAAAGGTGAGAATTAACCTTTCAATGTCTTTAAAAAATGTACACCCATTTCTTATAAAGCCTTTTTTAGAATAAAAAAATATACCTTTACACACAGAGAAAAGTATATCAAGGGTACACATGAACCAACTTAAATATAGCAAAGCTAGTTTAATTGATAAAGTAATGCACTATTGGATTGTAACCTGAAGCATAAATTAAATGTTCATGAATCCATGTATATATACATGGCTTATTCAACAAATAAATTACTGGGGACATACGATCAAATGTTTGTAACAATTCACTTACAAAGTTATCTTTGTTTTCAAGTTTATGACTACAGAATCATTCTCATTTATAATGATTTCTTTAGATTTCCCATCTTTATTTTTTCAGTGGTAGTAATAAAATCCTGGACCTTATGTATTCCAGACAAGCACTCTGTCACTGAGCTACCTACAGCCAGTTCAAGGATTTCTGTTTCTTCCTAATTAAGATTTGATGGTGCTTCATATTTGACCATGTCCCCTGGAGGGGGAGACCTGGTGGCACTCAGAGGAAGGATAGCAGGTTACCAAGAAGAGACTTGATACCCTATAAGCATATACAGGGGGAGGAAATCCCCATAAGGAACAGTCATAGGGGAGGAGAGTAATGGGAAAATGGGAGGGAGGGAAGAATGGAAGGATACAAGGGATGGGATAACCATTGATATGTAATATGAATAAGTTAATAAAAAATTTTAAAAAAGATGTGATGTTTTTTGTTTTTGTTTTGTTTTTAAACTTGAGCTGTGTCCATATTTCTAGGTTATCTAGTATCTTAGGGTTTTTAATGCTGTGAAGAGACAGCAACCTTTTGAAAAGAAAACATTTAATTGGGGCTGGCTTACAGTTTCAGAGACTTAGCACATTGTCATCATGGTGGGAAGCATGCCGGCACACAAGCAGACATGGTGCTGGAGGAGCCAAGAGTTCTACAACATGATTCCCTGGCGGAAGTATGACACTGTGTCACACTGGGTAGAGCCTCAACATAGGAGACCTCAAAGCCCACCCCAACAGTGACACACTTCCTCCAATAAGGTCACACTTACGTCAACAAGGACACACCTCCTAATATTGCCACTCCCTGTGGGCTTAGCATTCAAACACATAAGTCTATGGGGCCCATACCTATTCGAACCACCATGTCTGGTATGTTCACAATGATTGTTCATAATGGTCCTTTCTGGTCCTTGTCATATCTGAAGGATACATTGTTATGTCCTCTGTTCATTTCCTTTTTCATTTCCTTGAGGCTCTTGAAAAAATTTTCCCCAAATTTGTTTACTTTGCTAAACTGGCAAAGTTTGTTGGTACTTTTTCTATTGGATTACTTTGTTTGCTTTAGTAGCCATCTCCTCTTCATCACTTCCTAACTGCAGGTTTTGTTTACTCATCCAGTTCTAGTTGTTTCAAGTCTGAAGAATAAAGTTTGGAATTGTTAATTTTATCATATATTTGCAATCAAAACCTTGCTTTAGCCCATGCTGGTGTTAAAATCACCATCTTCCCTCCACAACCTCCTGAAAGTTAGGAATTGCTGGCATTATCGGCCTCCTAGCACACCCAAATCACTGATGTTATTTAGTGTATTTCTTTTTTTAATTTCTTATTAAACATTTCCTTCTTAACACTTCTTTTACAGCATTGTCTATGTCTAGTGAGTTATGTTTTTGTGTCAGCTATCCAAAGATGCTTTTCATGTGTTATCTTTGTGTGGTTTTAATATCAATTTGGTGTTGCCTCATAAAATAGCTTAGAAGTACTCTTATCATTGAAAAGTATTGTATAGAAGATTGTGAGTCACAGTGTGGTTGCTGGGAATCGAACTCAGAACCTCTGGAAGATCAGCCAATGCTCTTAACCACTGAGCCATCTCTCCAGCTCAAGTCTATGATGGAGTTGAAGACCAGATAGTTTAGTTTTACAGTTAAGCTTAGTTGTTTAGTGGTTAAGATGTTTTTAGGTTTAGATAGATGTATTAAGGTGATAATGATATTATAGATATGGGTTTGCATTCAGAATTTTAGACTCACCAAGATAGGAAAGATGCTTTCTTCAAGGCTCCCAAATACTAATAGCAGAAAATAATGATAAAAAAGAAAAGTATAGTATAAATTAGTTAAACAGCAATAGAGTATAGTATGGTAGTGTCCAGGAGTAAGGGAGGGGATAAGAAAGATACTGGTGAAAGCTTACAAAATTTTAATTATATAACTGAATAATTTCTGAAGATCTAATATACAATGCTACAGGTTAACAATCCTCCATTGATTCCTTGCTATGAAAATAAATCTTAAAATGATCATAATGTGTGAGTTAACCCAGAAGCAGAAAGAGTCAAATGGTATATACTCACTTATATCTGCATACTAGCCCAAGGGGCATGTCCCATGAAAGTCTTCACTAACCAGGAAACTGGGACAGAGGGGATGACATCCTATTGGGACACTAGATGAGAGAAGCATGGGAGCATAGCAAAGTAGAAGGATCCAGAGGGTCCTAGAAACCTACAAGTAGAACATTATGATAGGCAGATTTGGGCCCAGAGGTCCCGCTCACTCTATGGCACCAGCCAAGGACAATACAGGCCGTAAACTTCAAACCCCTACCCAGATATAGCTAATGGACAGGACATTCTACACAGTTGAGTGGAGAGTGGGATATGACTTTCACACGTACTCTGGTGCCTCATATTTGACCATGTCCCCTGGAGGGGGAGACCTGGTGGCACTCAGAGGAAGGACAGCAGGCTACCAAGAAGAGACTTGATACCCTATGAGCATATATAGGGAGAGGAAGTCCCCCTCAGGAACAGTCATAGGGGAGGGGAATAAGGGGAAAGGGAAGGGAGGGAAGAATGGGAGGACACAAGGGATGGGATAACCATTGAGATGTAATATGAATACATTAATAAAAGAAAAAAGAAAAAAAGAAAAATAAATAAATCTTTAACACTGTCAAAATTAATCCGCATACTCCCCTACACACTCAATACAATTTGAGAATTTGAATGAATTACTGAAGTTATGTGACTGACTCATAATGTACATGTATATTGAAGATACTAGTGACTTTTCTATTGCTCTGATAGCATACACTTACTATAAGGAGAAAGGATTTACTTTGGCTTACGTTCCAGAGGAGATGCACTCTGATTATGGCTGGGAAGTCATGGGAGCAGCAGCAAGAGCTATGCTATTTCATCAATATGCAGGAAGCATGAGTGGGAGTTTAGGTGGAAAAGGTAATAAAACCTCAAAACCCTCCCCCAGTGAAGCACTTCTTCAGTCCCTCAAGTGTCCTATATAGTGCCACCAAGTGGTGACCAAATGCCCAGGTACACAAGCCTTGGCATATAGTTTTCATTCATCACATCAAGTTGTCTAGTTGTATACTTGAAATTTAATTGTCAACTATTCTTCAATACAGGTAAAATAATAATTAGGATATCATTTCAAGGAAATAACTCTGAGACAATTTTTATGATAATATTTAAAGCTATCGAAAAGCCTCCAATATCAAAATCTAAAGTGCTAGTATTTGGATGAACAAATCCAGAAAGAGACGCTTATGTAAACATAATACATTATAAAGAAGTATCGTAATCCACTGGCCTTTCAAGTAAATGGTATTGAGACAAATGGGTAAACATTACTGAAAAATAAAATGAGACAATCTCATTGAAACAAACAAAGAATAAATTCCACAAGAACGAGAGTTCTAATTAAGAAATGTAGTACTCAGCACTGGAAAATATCAAGTGAACTCTAATAACAGTGTAGAAAGCATGGGATTCTAACTGTATGTCAAAATAAAAGATACAACAAATGGAAAGATTGTTACTTTAGGCTTTATAAATATATATATATATATATATATATATATATACTTTTATGTATGAATTACACATGGATATATAACTGTTTATGTAAGTGCTCATATAAATATTTATAATAAATCACTTACATTAAAATTTGCATGGAGAAAAGCACATCATGAGCAAAATCAAATAGCAAATGTCAAATTGGAAGAAATTATTTGCAACATATCAAAGATAGTTATAAAGTTAATAGTCTCAATACATTTCAGTAATTGTGAGGGAAAATATTCCTGACAAAATGGGTAGATGGCACAAATATACTTCTATATGTCTGTATACATTAAAGGTTCTGAAATACTAAATGTAAAGTAGTATTCAAAACATAAATGACAACGTTCACATGACAAGGAAGCATTCTGATGTGGTTCCATGGGCAAATGATCAGGAACAGCCATCCTCTTTGTGGCTGTTGACACTGTGCTGATGACACTGACATAGTACAGCCTCCAGGAAGGGGAGCTTGCTGTTGTCTAGAAAGGAAACTGCCTTTGCCCTCTGAGTCATCAGTTGCTATGGGAATAAACTGAAGAAGTGCCTCTAATAATAATAAAAAGAAAAAAAGCCCAGCTTTCTTTGGTGTTATTAATTAAAAAGTGTCTTAACTCAAGAAGTGGCAGAAAGTTCATAACTAAACTATTAAGTTTTAGGATAAAATAAAATAGAACTGTTAAGTTTTCGGATAAAAATAGTTAGAAAAAGAGATGTCTCTTTTTAACACTACATTTGATTAGTATAGATGCATGGAATAAAAAACTTTGAGAATTATTATATCGGAATTATCATTACATACACTTAAATAAGCACTAGTGAGCACTAGGTAAAAAGTTAGTTGGAAATGAACATGGCTGTAGAATTTCTTTTTTATTTTTATTTATTTATTTATTTATTTTTAAATTAATTTATTCTTGTTACATCTCAATGGTTATCCCATCCCTTGTGTCTTCCCATTCTTCCCTCCCTCCCATTTTCCCTTACTCCCCTCCCCTATGACTGTGACTGAGAAGGACCTCCTCCCCCTGTATATGCTCATAGGGTATCAAGTCTCTTCTTGGTAGCCTGCTATCCTTCCTCTGAGTGCCACCAGGTCTCCCCATCCAGGGGACATGAGCATCAGTTCATGCATTGTTTATTATGTGCAAAACAGCACTAGTTCTTCAGTAGAGTAAATAGTGAGTATTTTGACCTTGTGATCAAAATAGCCTCTCCCGTAAAGGGCAGACAGACACTGTGTTCTCCAAATGGGATACCCTCTAAAGGTCACCCCCATCATTGATGTAGCCTTCCAGCAGCTGGGAGCGCATAATTTGAATCTAATTACGAGGAGACATCAGACCAAAATAACCCAAAGCCTCCTGTAAAATTACTGACTAGTATCCTTCAAGGCATCCATGCTGTGAAACACAGAGCAAAATGATACTTCCGGATTACAGGTTACGAGGCTGTACATAGAGGTATTACATAATCCTCACCTAGAACTTGTACTACAGGGAAAGGTGCCAGCCAAGTGTTACGGCTAACTGGATGAGGTGGGAGAATGAACGGCAAGTCAGACCAAAGCACTTCAGTGCCGTTACATCTTCTGAATTTGACATGGTGTCGTGATTATGTCTTTTTTTAAAGCTCCTTTTACTTTCATGCTCATGTTATATATTTCCATGTATTCATTTATATACATAGACAATGATTAAAAAATGGCATGCCCTTTCATTTTATTCTTATACATAGTTTAAAGAACATTAGTAATGCGCTCCTTGTATTTTTTTCAGCCATTCGCCACGCTCATCACTCCCTCAGCGTTCCTCAAGGTTGCAGTTTGGCTCTCCTGCAATTTTCCCAGCCTGAAATCTTGAGGAAATATGTCTTTCAGGAAGCAGAATTTCTGAGAACAGCTTTCTTTCTTTTTTTCTTCATCTTAAGTTGTCTTCATTTCATCTTTACTGGAAAAATATTTTGCAAAACACACAATTATTGGCTGCTGTTTTTTTTCTTTTTGAAATTATAGGGTATTTTTCCACATCTTTCAGACTCCAGTTACTCATGCTCCCTTCTGTCTTACATGCAGCGAGTTAATGGTTTTATTAATCATTGATTTTAGGTAGTTTAATTATAATGCAATTGGAGTTTTGTTTGCTTGTTTATCTAATGCTGCTTTGATTAGCTCTCAAACCTTTAATATGTTCACTGCCTTTCAGTAAGTTTGGGAACTTTTAAAAAAATTATCAAAAACATATTCCTCCTTAAATATATTTCTCTCTTCCTTTTTAGTACATAATGAAGATGATGATAAATATTTTATTATTGTCCTATAGGTCTCTGGGACTGTAATGTTTTTGAAGGATTTTAGATTTTTCATTGTGTCTTTTCTATGAGTTATTTAAAAATCATTGACTTTCCCCATCTTCACATTTCTACTATGGAGCCCATATAGTGTATACTCCAGATTACTTTCATTTATAAAAATTTCCATTAGCTATGAAGGGTGTGTTGTTGTATTTCCTGAATTTTTATTTGTGGGGAAAATTCCATTCACTCTAAGATTTAGTATCTACCTTTTTCCTCAAGGTTGGACATTGAAGCCTCTGACAATTTCTCAATGTTTTCTCATTTCAGGGTCATTATTTGTTGATTGTTTTTCCCATCAAAACTGATAGTATTCACAGTTTGTATTCCACTGGGTGTTTTTAGTGACTCATAATTTTAATTTATGTTCTGGACACATAGACATGACTTGATATAAGAATGCAGACTCTGTTAGGATCTGCTGGAGGATGCTATGTAGCTCCTGGGTTTACTTATACGCAATCCACACAGTTCAGTTAAACTGCTATGTGTTCTTCCTTGTTCTCTGGCAGTGTTGATTCCATTGTCAGTCATGTGTTTGAAGCTTTTGTCTCTCTCCATACCATATGTGAAATTTTAGGAGCTGGCAGCTATTCTATACATACACAGGCCATGAGTAAGTCCACTGCTTTCATTGACGTGTGCACATTACTACGGCATTCCTTTTATGGCTCTATTCCCTATAAAACCTCTACTATTGCCCAAAACTCCGAATGCCCTATCTCCTAGTTGCTTGTGCCATTAGCTGCGATGTTTTCAGAGTGACAGTCTGCTATCTAAGGATTACTTTCAGGAAAATGATATAGGTGGGAAAGAAAATTATTATGCAATTCCCCACCAAGAACCCCTTAGATGGCAGTAAGCCCCTTTTGTGGGTTCATCTTTCTAGAGACACTGGTTTGTCTTTGGGTTTTTTTCCCCACCTGTGACATCATCTCATAGTGTGGTCAGTGAGAAAAGAAAAAAGGTCACAAATTTTTCTTATTTGTACAATGCATAGTTATAAAATGTATGTTCATGATTCTGCTTTGGGTGAACATTAGAAAGACTACGGAGAAGAAACACTGCATATACAAATAATACGGAAAGTATGCTGCTAGTGTCCATTTGTGATTCCTGGCCTTATTTTGTCTCATCATGAAATTGGTTTTCAGAGACCCTGTCTAAAATTACAGATGCTCGAGGCTGCTTTAGCTTTGCTCTACTTTTCCTGACACCAAATGTCATGATTGTTGGCAAAAATCTCCTGCAGTAGTTTGGGACAAAGTATTCAAACTCATGTGCCTATAGATGGTGTTCCCTATTTGTACCACAATATACATGATACAATTGACACATAGTACATGATCTACACCTCAATAGAGCAGATGAATGAATTATTGGCACCTAAAAACAGATATTAATTAGGATGGATATTAAAATGTAGTAAAATGTCTAAAAATTATAGTTGTGAATGATGTAGTAATTTTTTTTGCAAATTTTTACTAGATTTTTATGGATTGGAAAAGAGCTTCCTAATGAATTTGAAAACATTTTCCAAGTATGTTCTTTCTAATAAAATATCTCAATCCATTCATTTCCCAACACTCTTTTGAAAGAGTTTGACATCTTCATAACTTGCATTTTTCTCAGTAACAAAGAATAACTGTTTCAACATTGTAACATTTCTTTCCTAAGAGAATATGCTTCTAGAATAATCCTTGATGCCTCTTTTGTATCCTCAACTCACAAGCCACTCTTTTCTTACAAAATAATATGATATAGTCACAAAACTGATGTAAACATGATTGGGCAACTTATTATGAATGTATTAAGTGTTTTGAAATGGTCATTTATTAACTTACATAAAAATTTAAAGCAATCAAAAAAGAGACCCAAACAAGACTGTATGCACGTGATCCCAGCTGAACATGAGACTGTCCTGAAGTACAAAAATTCTACATCAGACTTTGAGTAAATGCATCCATTTTCTGAGGTTAACTTTTTAATCAAGCAGTGGGAAGCATTTGTCTTGGTGGTTTATCCTCATAAGCATATTTACTCCAGTATCAACTGTATAACACATGCAAGAGTCCCTCTTTCTTGCTGGCCAAATATGCTTCTTCTTCCACACTGGATTCCACAGCAGTCATGGTATTTTCTTGCAAGATTTCACTCCAAAATATTGAGTTGTTTCTGTCATTATGCAACCTAAAACCACATTCACATGAAATTGCATGCTTGTGTTCATAAAAATGTAATGCATAATGACACACAAAGCTGCCATAGGCGTGCAGCGTCATCATTCATGAGATTAAAATAATTGATTCCCTTCTGTCTCTTTCTATGGTATCAAGATTAAAGGCATTAAACTTCTGTATCTTAACCATATTTATCTTGAGTAGCTCTCACATGCAACACTTCACAGAAGAGGCTGAGTCTGCAGGTAAGTTCTTTTTCTTATGAAGCTTGTCTTTGAACA